>NC_089490.1:346768339-347076880 GCF_036850765.1 Saccopteryx bilineata | reverse complement strand
TTATGATACTTACACCTCCTAAGATGTTAAAAATAAATAATATACATAGTAGCAGGTAACACTTCTAGTATATCACTTACTATGTGCCAGGAACAATTTTAATATATGTATATACATTAATTCTTTTAATCTTTAGAACCACCCGATGAGGCAGGTATTACTATTATTTCCATTATACAGATGAAAAAACTGGGGTACAGAGAGATTAAACATTTATTAAGTGGTCACACATTTATTATATGGTAGAATTCAAGCATTCTGGTGTAGGAATACGCTATGAAAATATGCATAGTTAGAATAACAATCAGAGACAGTGAGGTGCCCAAGGGCAAAAGCCCTGAGTGGAGGAGAGTCCAGGGGTCTCTCTGACTCTTACTGGAAACATTGTGTGCTCGAAACAGTAAACCAGCAGGATAGAAATGTTCAGCAACAGAAAATGTTTAGGCTCTCAGAAAGAGATTAGGAGTCAGCATGTTCCTTGTCCTTGACTTCATCCCCTGAGAACTTCTTCTCTCTGTTTCCTTGAGTTATTTGTACTGGTTAATAAATATCTGAGTCTTTCGATCTGTTGATGGGGACTGTTGCCTCCCCTTGGCGCATTGGAGCATTTCATCTGGTCTCTGAGTAAGTAGTTCAGGTGCCCCGTGTGAGAAACGGGAACAAAATGACAGGTTTGCACTCCAAGTAGTTCACTATAGCCGCAACAAGTGGTTTCCAGAAGAAAACGACCTCCCAAAGGAAAAGGATGTCCACTCACCCCATTTGGTAAGGGACACAGCAGCAGGGGAAAAGCCCTTGAGTGCTTGTGGTAAGGTCACTTCTAGGGATCAGGCCAGGGGATTTCCCTTTCCCTCCACCTCTCCTTCATCATGGGGAATTCCCTTTTCCTTAAGCAGCGGAGTCTCAAGTTACAGCTGTAGGGAATCCTCCAGTCTGTAGGGTGTCAGATTAGAATTTAACTATCCTTTTGCTCATGATCTGACAACAATGCCCTTGGTATCCAAAGGAGGGAAGTTTACACTTAGAAGATTGGGAAAGCACTTTTACCAGGGGACGGTTGAAGCAATCGGGACGGGATATGAAATGACCTCTTGGGGTTTGAAAGGGCTTGTAAAAACTGTTCTCATCACTATGAAAGCTAGTTATTTCTGAACAGATAAGAAAGTTTATGAAAGTTACAGAAGGTCTGTGATAGAAAAAAAAAAGAGAAGGAACTAAGAAAGTAGACAAAAGTGAGAAAAGGAAAAAAAAGGAACATTAGAAAAGTCTTAGGGGCTTGAGGAATTCACCCAAACTTACAGGTATTGCAGAAAGAGACAATAGCTTTCTTTCTTTCTTTTTTATTTTTTGTGACGGAGACATAGAGGCAAAGAGAGGGACAGACAGACAGGAAGGGAAAGAGATGAGAAGCATCAATTCTTCATTGCAGCACCTTAGTTGTTCACTGATTGCTTTCTCATATGTGCCTTGAACAGGGGGCTACAGCAGAGTGAGTGAACCCTTGCTCAAGCCAGCAACCTTGGGCTCAAGCCAGACACCTTGGGGTCATGTCTATGATCCCACGCTTAAGCCAGCGACCCCACGCTCAAGCTGGTGAGGCCATGCTCAAACCGGAGACCTTGGGATTTCGAACCTGGGTCCTTTGCATCCCAGTCTGACGCTCTATCCACTGTGCCACTGCCTACTTGGTCAGGTGAGACAATAGCTTTCTTAAGCCCCAACTACACAGACAAAAAAGGGGCAGTCAGGAGGAGAGACTCATTCCACAAGAACAACTGTATAAGGCTCTTTTTACTCTTAATTTTTTGAACATTTCCTTATCTGGACTTACTGTAGCCAAGAGGCCTTTTATACCAGCTAAGCAACGACCTAAGCTTCTCGTATCGTACTGGGAAATATTAGCTGGCCCTGAGTGGCAGAATCCAGTCAAATCACTAACTTGGGGGCGAGGGTATATTCCAATTTTGTCATCAACAGGTCCTCTTTGGATACCAGCAAGAAACATGAAGCCTTATCATGATTTGGCACCAGCCCTTAGAAAGCAACTTGGTTTCAGAGATCCATAAATTCATCTCCAGAAATGAACCCCCAAAAGAGGAGAACACCGAACTCGCTCCCAAGCACTTAGGGAACATCTGACATCAGCTGGGACACTCTGAAACATCTAACCAGGTGTGCTGAAGAAGTTTTGAAAAATACAGGCATGCCTGTGAGCACTAAAAATCTCTCTCTCTATGCTTGCCCTTCACCTTCCACTGCAACCACTGCCACCCATTAAACCTAACCATCTTACTCTCTGTTAATCTTTACTAAAACAAAAAAGGGGGATATATAGGATATGCTATGAAAATATGCATAGTTAGATGAACAATCAGAGACAGTGAGGCGCCCAAGAGTGAAAGCCCTGAGCAGACGAGAGTCCAGGGGTCTTTCTGACCTGTACTGGAAACACTGTGTGCTGGAAACGGCAAACGAGCAGGATAAGATTCAGCAACAGAAAAAGTTTAGGCTCTCAGAACAGAGATTAGAAGTTAGCATGTTCTTTGTCCTTGACTTCATCCCCTGAGAACTTCTTCTGTCTGTTTCCTTGAGTTATTTGTACTTGCTAATAAATATCTGTAGGGCTGGGACAGGGCTTCAGTCCCTCAATATGTTGACCAGGACTGTTGCCTCCCTTCGGCCCCTTGGAGCATTTCATCTGGTCTCCAATTAGTTCATTGTTGCCATGATATTCTGGCTCTAGAGCCCAAGCTCCCAGCTATCAATTATACTGCCTCAACTATAGAGTTAATGAATGTAAAACACTGAGCACTATGCTGGTATTAATTTTTTTAACATCAGGTTTCCAATGTGAGAGACTCAGTCTTTTATTCACTCTTAAAACAATGCAAAATGAAGATGTCTAATGATACCAGATAGTCTAACTGAGCTGTCCAGCAAGTAACCACTAGCCATATGTAGTTATTTAACTTTAAATTAATGGAAATTAAATAAGATTAAAAATTTAATTTCTTAGTTGCACTAACCATACTTTCAAGTGCTCAACAGCCACATATGGCTAGTGGCTATAATACTGGACAGCAAAGATACAGAACGTTTCCCTCACAGTACAAGTACTTTTTGACAGTGCTAAATTAATACAAACTCTATATAATATAGACTCTTTGTACTCCTTAAGATCCCTTTTAGCTCTAAAATGCTATGAGTGTCAGGGTTACAGGTGTAGGAAAGAGAAAAAAACAATAAGAAAATAAGTATGTCTTAAACATCATTTATGTGATCCAGAGGAACAAATTCTGTATGTAGATTCTAAGTAGTTTGTCTTCTTTCTACCTGTCCAGCTCAAGGTTTCTCCAAATCCATACCCCCACTTCACCTGTAGGTAAAGTTAATCTTTGAGGCACCACCCCACTCCTTCTCTATCTGGCTGCTCCTTTTAGTAACTGCTCTTCCAAAGACCTCAGGCTATCCTGTGGAGAGAAAGCAATCTGATAAACAAGTCCTGGTCAGGAACTGCTAACTCTCCTCTCCTCCACAAGCAGTGTAACATTTAACAAGTAGCCATTAAAAGACAGGATCTAGCACCATCTACCCTCAGAAGCCTCTTGACTCTCTAGACAGAATCACTGAACTTTATACTCTGAGTTAGATTTCTCCAACTTCAGTTTTCTTTTGATATATTTTCCTCAACCAAAAGAATTTCTATCAGAGAAGACCAATTCTTTTCCAACTTTTCCACAAAAATAACAATAATCCAGTAAATTCTAAAGTATTGGGGTTGCTGCTGCCTTTAAAGAGCAACAATAGCCCTGGCTGGTTGGCTCAGTGGTACAGCATTGGCCCAACATATGGAAGTCCTGGGTTCAATTCCTGGCCAGGGCACACAGGAGAAGCACCCATCTGCTTCTCCACCCCTCCCCCTCTCCTTTCTCTCTGTCTCTTCCCCTCCCGCAGCCAAGGTTTCACTGGAGCAGTTGGCCTGGGCACTGAGGATGGCTCCATGGCCTCCTCCTCAGGTGCTAGAATGGCTCCAGCCACAACAGAGCAACACCCCAGATGGGCAGAGCATCGCCCCCTGGTGGGCATGCCGGGTGGATCTCCATCGGGCGCATGCGGGAGTCTATCTGACTGCCTCCCCGCTTCTAACTTTGGAAAAATACAAAAAAAATTTAAAAAGAGCAACAATAACCATGACATCTATTAGCAGGCTTCTATTTAATTTAAAAATTTATGAGAATTTTATATTAACTTCCATAATACAGCCCTAGTTGTTTAAACTAAAAACAGCCCTCCCCAACTCTTGGTTAAAAATAAACACATCTGGCCCTGGCCGGTTGGCTCAGCGGTAGAGCGTCGGCCTGGCGTGCGGGGGACCGGGGTTCGATTCCCGGCCAGGGCACATAGGAGAGGCGCCCATTTGCTTCTCCACCCCCCACCCCCTCCTTCCTCTCTGTCTCTCTCTTCCCCTCCCGCAGCTAAGGCTCCATTGGAGCAATAAAGCCCGGGCGCTGGGGATGGCTCCTTGGCCTCTGCCCCAGGCGCTAGAGTGGCTCTGGTCACGGCAAAGCTACGCCCCGGAGGGGCAGAGCATCGTCCCCTGGTGGGCAGAGCACCGCCCCTGGTGGGCGTGCCGGGGGGATCCCGGTCCGGCGCATGCGGGAGTCTGTCTGACTGTCTCTCCCTGTTTCCAGCTTCAGAAAAAAAAAAAAAATAAAAAAAATAAATAAATAAACACATCATTTAATCTCGTGCATTTTAACACCTCAGAGCACACAGCTAGAACAGATGGCATTACTTTTAGACTGTCTTACAGGGGATAATTCATAAAGAAAATGAGTGATAAGGAGAGCAAAGGGAGTGGAAATGTTGTAAGGAGGCTGTGGGAAAGAACTGACAAGAAGGAAGAGGAATGGCTAGTCTTAAAAGTGAGCGCTGGGGGTGTCTGCGAGGCTGAAGGGAGCTGAGGCATGTGTAAGAGCTGCCAAAAGCAGAAACCGGAGGAAGGAAAACTTGGAGGCAGAAAAGATTTAGAATTAGGAAGTCACTAAAGATACGGAGGAGATCTAGATAGGGAACAAAATAAAACAAAAGTCACTGGCTTACAACATGACAAAACTAGCTTACAAGCATATTCTTGAAAGAGCAAGAAAGAAGATTCCAATAAAATAGTGTAAGCAAAGAATAGTTAACGTAAATCAATTAATTTAGTACCCATCATTTCAAATATAAAATGTAGAGGATGGCACTAATAGTACCTTTATCTAGTGACATATCATCTTAAAAGTTTTATTTTAGTGAATATGAATAATATTTATGTAAACTGACATGCTCAGCATCCACCACCACCCACTTTTTATTTTTATATATTTTTTAAATTTATTTTTTAAGTGAGAGGAAGGGAGATAGAGAGACAGACTCCCGCATATTTCCCAACTGGGATCCACCTGATAACCCCAGTCTGGTTGATGCTTGAATCAACTGAGCTATTTTTTAGCACCTAAGGCTGATGCTTGGAACAAATGAGCTTCCCTCAGTGCCTGGGGCCACACTTGAACCAATCAAGCCACTGGTTGCGGGAGTGGAAGAGAAAAAGAGAAGGGGGGGAGAAGAAGGGGAGAGAAGCAGATGGTTGCTTCTCTTGTGTGCCCTGACTAAGAATTGAACCTGGGATGTCCTTACATTGGGCCAATGCTCTATTCACTGAGCAAACTGGTCAGAGCCACGTCTGCCCACTTTTATTGTACTGTACTCCTTTACTATATAGACTGAAAGGGTAACAACCACGTTTTCTAGACTCTCTTGCAGCTAGAGGATGGATAAAAATTGGCTTCTTGCAATTAGATGCCACTGCAACAGATTTGGAAGGCAGATGTGAGGCAGAAGACATCTTCCTTTTCTACTAGCAAGGGTGGCACTAATTTCCTGCTCCAGGGTTTGGTCCCTGGGTTACCAGAGGCCCTATGGTAATAGGATTGATGAGTTTTGACTTACTATTTTGAACTAAAAGATCTAGTGGTTAAACTTAGCCTAAAGTCTACTCCTCTAGCTCTTCCAATGACCTGAGGTACCTTAATATTCTGTATTAAAGTCCTGTTTAAAATGTCAGGAATAAGTTGTTTTCTATAACTGGGCTCTCCCCGACACAGCTTTCATACTGGCTCCTGCACTCCCACTTTCCTTAGTAGAAATCAAGCTTCTCAACTGATTTCTTCCAATAAAATGTCATAAATATTCACAGCAAGGGAGACATAATCTGTCTCTATACTGACAGTTCCCACAGTATTCTTTAATAATCTGTGTGTCTTGTGTCCCCCCTACTAGATGGAGAACTCCTTGAATGCAAAGTAGGCCCAAGGTCCTTATTATAGGTCTAGAAGCTCTGCCTGACCAGGTGGTCACACAGTGGATAGAGTGTTGGCCCAGGATGCTGAGGACCCATGTTCAAAACCCCAAAGTCACCAGCTTGAGTATGGGTTCACCAGCATGAGCACTGGCTCACCAGCTTGAGTGTAGGGTTGCTGGCTTGAAGCCCAAGGTCGCTGGCTTAAGGAAGGGGTCACTGGCTCAGCTGGAGCCCCCTGGTCAGCAATCAACTGACAACTAAGGCGCTGTAACTATGAGTTGACACTTCTCATCTCTCTCCCTTCCTGTTTGTCCGTTCCTCTCTCTCTCTGAAAATAAATAAAGGTCTGAAGACTCTTCACTGCCTTTGGTCTATAGATGGTTACCCAGGTTGGAGGAGAGAAACTACCTTGTCTGCTAGTAGTGTGTACCAGCAAAGGACAGCAACATCTGCTCAAGGATGTTCTGAGAGAGATCAGCAGAGAAGACCAGCTGCAATTCTGAAATGCTTGACTTCTAGGTTCTGCAGTCCTCTAAGACAGTCTCAGCGATGATCTTCTATGAGGATCACATTTGACAGTTGAGGAAAAGAAAAATGGGTTTGCCCAAAGTAACAAAGTAAGTTAATGGCTCAGATAGGGTCAGAACCCAGTCTTCTAATTCTCACTCTGGAACTCTTTCTATTATATCATAATTTGGAAGGCACATTTCAGAGTGATGATGGGCAGGTCTATACTCTCAGGGTTCAGCACAGTGCCTGACTGACACATAAATGTTTGTGGGGGGAAGAACTACACAGGCTTGTCATTGCAAGGAAGGAAATCATGATACAACAGAGACTTCTGAAAGTCAGATGCTTACTCTGACTTGGCTAAACAGAAAGAGGCCAAACAATAAGTGACTTACTGTTTTTGTGTGTGACAGAGACAGAGAGAGGGACAGATAGGGACAGACAGGAAGGGAGAGTGATGAGAAGCATCAATTTTTTGTTGCGGCACCTTAGTTATTCATTGATTGCTTTCTCATATGACCCAGGAGCTACAGCAGATCGAGTGACCCCCTTGCTCAAGCTGGCAGCCTTGGGATCAAGCTGGTAAGCCTTGCTCAAACAGATGAACCCATGCTCAAGCCAGTGAACTTGGGGTTTCAAACCTGGGTCCTCTGTGTCCAACACTCTAATCATTGTGCCACTGCCAGGTCAGGGAAGTGACTTTTTTTTTTTCAGGGACAGAGAGAGAGAGAGAGAGAGAGAGAGAGAGTCAGAGAGAGGGATAGACAGGGACAGACAGACAGGAATGGAGAGAGTTGAGAAGCATCAATATTAGTTTTTTGTTGCGACACCTTAGTTGTTCATTGATTGCTTTATCATATGTGCCTTGACCTCGGGCCTTCAGCAGACCGCGTAACCCCTTGCTCGAGCCAGCGACCTTGGGTCCAAGCTGGTGAGCTTTTGCTCAAACCAGATGAGCCCACGCTCAAGCTGGCGACCTCAGGGTCTCGAACCTGGGTCCTCTGCATCCCAGTCCGATGCTCTATCCACTGCACCACTGCCTGGTCAGACAAAACTTACTTTTTTTTTTTTTTTTTTTGTATTTTTCTGAAGTTGGAAACTGGGAGGCAGTCAGACAGACTCCCGCATGCACCCAACCAGGAATCCACCAGGCATGCCCACCAGGGGGCGATGCTCTGCCCATCTGGGGCGTTGCCCTGTTGCAACCAGAGCCACTCTAGCGTCTGAGACAGAGGCCAGAGAGCCATCCTCAGCGCCCGGGCCAACTTTGCTCCAAGGGAGCCTTGGCTGCGGGAGGAGAAGAGAGAGACAGAGAGGAAGGAGAGGGGGAGTGGTGGAGAAGCAGATGGGCGCTTCTCCTGTGTGCCCTGGCCGGGAATCGAACCTAGGACTCCTGCATGCCAGGCCAACGCTCTACCACTGAGCCAACTGGCCAGAGCCACATTTTAAAACTCATACAAGGAGTGTTAAGAGTTGCTAAGTATCATATTCACAAATGAGAGGACATTATGCTTACATAGCTACATTGTAAAGACCAAGGTCCTAGGATATAGAAATAAACAACATGCACAGGCCCTGTCCCCAGACAACCTAGTGGAGAGGGACACTGTTATTTTCAGTATGGAATAATAAATGATAGGAAGAAGGAAAACTGTGGGGGGTTAGCGGTATGGGCAAGTGCTGACAACACGGAGGTTTTCTGCTGATAGGGGTGGTCAGTAGGCTTCAAAATGTTGCAGTCACTTTAATGAACTCTTGAAGGATGAGGAACATATTTGCTGGATAAGAGTGGAAAAGATATTCTAGGTAGAGGAAACAGCATAGTCAAAGGCTTTGTAATATAAGAGAGAATTGGCACTGGCATAGAGTTTATGAAGCCTGGACAAGCAAAGTGGGCAGTGAGAATGGAGAAATGGTGACAGAAACTTTCTAAGAGGCCATGATCCTATACCATGTATTGGACACAGTGGAAACTTTGGAGAGGCAACAAAGGAAATCAAAGAAGGTATCACAGAGAAGAAGCCAATTGTGCAAGGCCTCAGATTCACATATTTCTTCATTAGACAAATATTTACTACTTATTATGCATCAGACACAGTTCTAGGTATTGGGAATTCAGCAGTAAATAAAACAAAGCAAATAAATAAACAAAATACATTGTTCAAAGCTGTAGACAAAAATAAAGCAAGAAAGAAGGATAGAAAATGTTGAAGGGGCTGTAATTTTAGATGGGTGGCCAAGGAAGGCCTCGCTGAGACACAGTGATTTCAGTAAAGACAGGCCAGGAGTGAAATATACTCCAGGTAGAGGAACACTGATCCAAAGACCCTGAGAAAGGAGTCTGCCTATACAGTCAAGAAAAAGAGGGCTGGTGGATGAGAAGAAGGGTAATGCCAGTAGGGTAGGTAGAGTTTTATAACTGGGAAGAGAGAAAGGAACCCAGGCTTAGAAAGGGTGAATGAGCAACGGCTCAGGGAGTTACTTGCTTGTTCTGGTAGAAGGGAAAGGAAGCTAAGCACCACTGGAAAAAAGTCGCCATGGTGCTACATGGCCATCTAAAATCATGTCAATTATTCTTAGTCAAGTCTTTACTACTGCTCAGCAATTTTCTTATTTATCTTTTCATGAGATCCTATAGGCTCTCTTGCAATGACCTTGAGTTCTAGCCAAGAGAATCAACTGCTATCAGATCCTCCATGTCCCCTCTAAGCAAGCCCAAAACATGTACTTTCTTACTTCAATACCTTTGTTCAAGTTGAAATATCTACTTGGAATTTCATTCACACCTTTCTGAAATTCTATTCAATCTAAAAGTTTTGATTCCTTAGCCATATCTGATTTCTCTTTTTAAACTTTGTGAACACTATAAATTGTATTACCCTTTGGCCTTCAGAACATTTTGTTTCATAGCTCACTCATTAACTGTGTAGCTGCTAATGTTCTTAACCAGGTTATCAGCTGTTGGAAGACAGAAACTATGTGTCATTTGCTCTGCACTCTCTGTACCTGGCACAGGTCCCACACAGATTCATTCACTATTTGCTGAACTGAACTATCATTCTTGCAATGAAATCACAGGACTGGACATGTGATAAATGCCCACCCTCGGCTCGGCTTGACTGACTGGTAAACAACTGCAGACAGGACTAACTGGCAAACACAGCTATATCTCACACCCAAGAGGCGAGACTTGATAAAGGAAGAGTATGGTGTGAGAGTCAGATATAACTGACCCAAGCTGTGGCTTTGCAGAGTTTATTAACTATGTAACTCTTATCACCTTCTTGAGCTTTAACTTCCTCATTTATAAATGGGTATATACTGTGATCTATTCATATCATAACCCGGCTTGTGGTAAGAATTAAATGAAATAATTAATGTAAAAAATGAGAATAAAACTTGGCACTAGGAGGTGTTCAATAAATCACGGTCCAATTTACTCTGCCAAATCATATCTTAAAAATGAAACTCACTGTCTGATAGAAAAGTTACAAGTATATTTCATTTTTTTCTCATACAGAGACTCCCCTGAAAATGAGATATAAACCATATTTTTGTATATTAAATTTTATTTTTGAGGCAGTAACAAAAAACCAAAATAATTGTTGTAAAAGAAATCAAAGCTTTTATGTGCTTTTTAAAAACTCAATCAGCATTTTTTTTTGAGAGAGAGAAAGAGAAGCACTTTTTTGAGAGAGAGAGAAAGAGAGAGAGAAAGTTGCAGCACTTTAGTTGTTCATTGATTGCTTTCTCATATGTGCTTTGTCTGGGGCTCCAGCCAAGCCAGTGACCCCTTGCTTAAGCCAGAAACCTTGGGCTCAAGCCAGTGACCTTTGGGCTCAAGCCAGTGACCTTTGGGCTCAAGCCAGCAACCCCCACGCTCAAGCTAGTGAGCCTGCACTCAACCAGGATGAGTCCATGCTCAAGCCAGGATCCTCAGGGTTTTAAACCTGGAATCTCAGCATCCCAGGTTGACGCTCTATCCACTGCTCCATGCCTGATCAACTCAGTTATTGATTTTTCTCTAAACCTATATAATATTATTAACCAATGTCACCCCAATAAATCCAAAAAAATTAATTTTAAATAATCCTTAACCAGGCAAGAGCCAGTGGCTCAGTGGATAGACCTTTGGCCTGGTGTATGGACATTCCAGGTTCAATTCCTGGTCAGGTTACAAAGGAGAAGTAAACATCTGCTCCCCCCCTTCTTGCCCTCTTCCCCTCTCACAGACAGTGAGCATGGCCCTAGGCACTGAGGATATCTTGGTTGGTCTGAGAGCGTCAGCCTCAGGTACTAAGGATAGCTCGGTTGATGGTTGATTCAAGCATCAGTCCCAGACTGGGTTGCTGGGTGGATCATAGTAAGGGTAAATGCAGGAGTCTGCCTCACTATCTTCTCTCATCTCACCCCATCCCCCGAAAAATCCTGAACCAAAAGATTTCATTTTTTAAAATATCAACTTGTCAAAAACAGGCTGTTCTGGTGGAGCAGTAAAAAAGCAAAAATTATTTCTCAATTTTGTTACTTCTAAGGCATCTCAGTATATCTAATCTCAGTATCTCAAACACTACAAAACAAGATTGTACTTGAACTGTCCTGAGATAAAATGTCTCAAGGTTATGATACACAAAGATTATGGGAAGAATCATTATATGGAGATGTCATTATAGAAGCTTACAATACCAGGAGTGATGTCTGTTGATGGTGTGTATAGGTTGAAATAGAAATGAAATATAAACAACAGTTACTATGAGCATGAGTTTTGTTTCTGTTCCAACACAGTACAAACTAAGAGATCAATACAGAGATGATAGAATCAAAACCAAAGGATGTATTTTGAAACTTCTGAACTCATAAGGCTATGGTTTCTGGCTCTCACAGCCACCATACATCTCAGATCTATTAATCCCAGCTATTCATTTTTTATTTTTATTTTTTTATTTTTTTTAAAAGACAAAGAGTCAGAGAGAGGGAAAGACGAGGACAGACAGACAGGAACGGAGAGATGAGAAGCATCAATCATTAGTTTTTCGTTGCACGTTGTGACACCTTAGTTGTTCATTGATTGCTTTCTCATATGTGCCTTGACCGTGGGGCTACAGCAGACCGAGTAACCCCTTGCTTGAGCCAGCAACCTTGGGCCCAAGGTTGTGAGCTTTACTCAAACCAGATGAGCCCGCGCTCAAGCTGGCAACCTCGGGGTCTCGAACCTGGGTCCTCTGCATCCCAGTCAGACGCTCTATCCACTGCGCCACCGCCTGGTCAGGCAATCCCAGCTATTCATAAATGAGAAATTCAAGATACAGAGGGAAACAATAACTTGGTCAAAGATATATACATACACACACATAGCACACTGGCTGAGAATATAGAGCTGAATATGTTCCTACTAGAATGTAAGCTGCAGAGGAATACAATTTTTGTCTGTTTTGTTCATTACTTTTATCCCTAGCACCAAAGACAGGTTTGCACATAGCAACTATCAAGTTTTGTTGCTGAATGATGAATGAGAAAATCAGATAAGCTTAAATAGCTCATATCTAGTAAAAAAAGCCATGCAAACAGTCTGACCTGTGGTGGTAAAATGGATAAAGCATCAACCTGGAATGTCAAGGTCCCAGGTTGGAAACCCTAAGGTCGCTGGCTTAAGTGCAGGCTCATCCACTTGAGTGCAGAGTTGCAGCTTGAATGTGGGATCATCAATTTGATCCCACGGTTGCTGGCTTGAACAAGGGGCCACTGGCTTAACTGCCCCCCCACCTCCCTGTCAAGGCATGTATGAGAAGTGATCAATGAACAACTAAAGTGATGCAATTATGAGTTGAAGCTTCTCGTCTCTCTCTCTTCCTGACTCTATCTCTAAAAAAACAAACAATCCCCACTCCAAAAAAAACATGTCAACAATTTCAGTCCTGTGGAGGGGATCTTTATGTCAGGGAAACTGGTACATGGTATTGTTTGAGCTGAGTCTTTAGAGAGGAGTTGGAATTGAGCAGGCAAAAGAGAAGGGTGATGTCAAAGGGAAAATTTTAGGAGCAATTCCAAGGCTGAATAAAGGCAGGGTAAAGGTTCCTTGTGCATGGTCCCCTTTGGCTGTCTGACGAGGTATACGGGCCTCTTTTTTTTTTTACAGAGACAGAGAGAGAGTCAGAGGGAGGGATAGACAGGAACAGATGGACAGGAACGGAGAGAGATGAGAAGCATCATCGTTAGTTTTTCGTTGCAACACCTTAGTTGTTCATTGATTGCTTTCTCATATCTGCCTTGACCGCGGGGCTACAGCAGACGGAGTAACCCCTTGCTCGAGCTAGCGACCTTGGGTCCGAGCTGGTGATCTTTGCTCAAACCAGATGAACCCACGCTCAAATTGGCGACCTTGGGGTCTTGAACCTGGGTCCTCCGCATCCCAGTCCGACACTCTATCCACTATGCCACCGCCTTGTCAGGCTGGGTCTCTTCTTTTAACATTGTTTTTTTAAAATGCATAATGTAAAATACGCAGGATTACACAAAATCAAATTATACTGGCATAGTTATCAAAACATTAAAAAAACTTTGTGATAGCCTGACTAGGTGGTGGTGCAGTGGATAGAATGCCAAACTGGGATGCGGAAGACCCAGGTTTGAAACCCCAAGGTTGCCCAGCTTGAGCGTGGGCTCACCAGCTTGAGAGTGGGGTCGCTGGCTTGAGTGTGGGATCATAGACATGACCTAAAGGTCACTGGCTTGAAACCTAAGGTCGCTGGCTTGAGCCCAAGGTTGCTGGCTTGAGCAAGGGGTCACTCACACTGCTGGAGCCCCTGGGTCAAGGCACTTATGAGAAAGCAGTCAATGAACAACTAAGGCGTTGTAAGGAAGAATTGATGCTTCTTATCGCTCTCCCTTCCTGCCTGTCCCTATCTGTCCTTCTCTCTGTCTCTCTATGTCTCTGTCACAAGAACAAAAACAACAACAACAAAAAACTTTGTGATATGGTAATATGTGCTTTACTAATGTATAAAAAGATCTAACTGTAGGTTTAATAACTACTATAATTTTGAAATAATAGGTATAAATGATATTTTAGATATCTTCAATAACTACAATGAGATATGAAAATATCTCTGATTTCTACTGTTGATATCACAGATACTGTTAAGATTGCTAGGGTCTATTGCTTATATTCACAATCAGAGGAAATGTTAAAATTAGTTAGAGTAGCAATTTTCAACTTTCATCTCATGGCATACATAAACTAATTACTAAAATTCTGTGGCATACCAAAAAATATATTTTTTTCTGATCTGACAAAAAAAAATAGGTATAATTTTGATTCATTTACATTGGATAGCTACGGTTATGTTGACTGTTGTAATTTTTTATTGTGACAATCTAAGGGAAAAGAGCTCAGTGTCCCTGACTAAATAGTCAGGTATCGCACGTTTTAAAAAATTCTTGCAGGCCCTGGCCGGTGGCTCAGTGGATAGAGTGTTGGCAAGATAAATGAATGTCCCAGATTGTATTCCTGGTCAGGGCACACAGGAGAAGTGACCCTCTGCTTCTCCCTCCTTCCCTCTCCTCTTTCTCTCTCTCTTTCCCTCCTGCAGCCAGTGTCTTGATTGGTTTGAGAGTGGCACCAGGCACTGTGGATAGCTTGGTTGGTCCAAGCGCATGAACCTCCGGTACTAAAAAGAGCTTGGTACTTAAGCATTGGCCCCAGAGAGGGGTTGCTGGGTGGATCCTGGCCAGGGTGCTTGTGGGAGTCTGTCTCACTATCTACCCTCCTATTACTTAAAAAAAAAATCTTGCAGCTTACCAGTTGAAAGCCACTGATTAGAGGTTAATAATGTAACCTCTATGTAATTATTTTCCTATCTAAATTCACCAACCCTGATTTTTATGCTTGGCTCCTTTGGGGGTCTTATGGATCCATGTTAAAACTCTTGACTGTAGGTGCATAGTGAAGGCCTAAGTTGGTAGCAATGAAAAAAAAAGATATAAAATAAATTTAAGAGAGAGAACAATTTAAGGGCTCTTATATTATAATTTGATGGTAACTAAGGAAAAGAGAAGTATCCAAGCTGCTACTCAAGTTTCTGGACTGAGAAATTTATGATATGCAAAATTAGGATAACAGAGTTTCACTTATATTTAGAAAGGTTTTCATGTTGCTTAAACCTTTAGGCTTGAGAAATACAATAGTTACTGATCATGATGGTTAACAGTATTTGCATATCCTGCCATGATGTGAAAGGTCTATGAGAGAGGACCACAGCTTGAGGAGTCAGATATGTTTCTGGATAAGTGAGCAGAGCATACCTTTCAAGCTCAAGTGCATTGCTCTTTCTACCAGGATACTGACTGCAAAAGTTCCATCCAACTCAGCAGGGCCCTCCTGGGCTGGGCAGACTTCAGCTGTGGTGCTGGTGCAGGGAACCGGGGTGCAGGCAGAAGGCTCCTCCTGGTGGTCAGGTGGTAGAGAGAGTTGGATCTTATCGTTCCTTCTGGGGAGTTGCTCAGACTCACTGTGGCTGCTGTAGTCCATGGAATCCAGCTCATGAGTGGGCCCAGGGTGTTGGGAAAGAGATGAAAGAACCACATGAATTCGCAAGGCAGCTCCTGAGAGGTTGTAAGCATTTCGTCCAAATAGAGGATACACACCTGCAAGAAAATAAAGAACAATAAGCCTAAGCAAGCAGGAACCAAGAACACTCTCTTAACCTTGGAGGAGAAGCTCACTGAGGGTGCCTGTGGTCCTGTCTTTGGTAGGCCTCCATGCCACAACATACCACGTTGTAAAAAACTGTGAAGTTAGTAGACAGTGTGAAAAATTTTCACATATCCACCTTCCCCACCCCCAAACACACACACTATTTTCAATAATGGAAAGCAGTGAGAACTTGGACTTGACCCGTTATAGTTTTCCATAGCTCTCAGAAAAAGTCCAAACTCTGCTGCGTAGAAGAGGCCTTCAACATAGCACTTGTGTCCACATCTCTGGCTTCGTCTCCCATCACTTCCCAACCTGTGCATCCTATAATTCAGTAGTACCACATGACTTCTAGTGCCTAATATGTATCAAACTGCTTCATGCCTCTATGCCCTCACTGTTCCTTTTCAAAATATTCTTTCCACCCCCTGTTCTTTGCTTATTTTTAAATCCTTTGAAACACAGGTCTCTTCTTCCTGAGATATTGTCCTTGAACTAGAGATGTTGCATGTCTGTGCTCCCATAGCACTGCTGAGAAAACCTTCTTCACAGTTCTTATACACTGTAATTGTTTATTTACTATTCTATTTTCCCACTAGACAATACACTCTTTGAGGTCAGCATTACTTCCCATTTATCTTTTGAGTTCCCAGGGCCAAGTACATGTACGAAGTATTGAACAAATGTTTGAAAGACAAGTACCCAGCATATAATGCTGCTTGCAAAATGTAACTTTTTCCCTTTTGCTTGGCGAACCAATTTATTACTATGCAGATTTTATGGTATCAAGATATGTTGACCAGAAAGAAGGATAGCCTAGTTTCATTAGCAGGTATGCTTTTCAGTGTATTTAAAATATAGCATTCTAGATTATCATAGAGGCTCTCATACATGTGGTGAAAGGTGATCCCCTAAATTCACTCATTATTTTACACATATTAAATCAGTGTTTACAATGCTGCAGGCACTACATTAGGTGCAAAAGTCTGAAGCATGTGAATGTACTCTAAAGCTACTATGTATAGAGCCGGTTCTTAGAGCCATGGTGACTCCATGAAGGTATGCTATCACTAGGTAATGCTCTGCCTTTTTTTTTTTTTACAGAGACAGAGAGAGAGTCAGAGAGAGGGATAGATAGGGACAGACAGGAATAGAGAGAGATGAAAAGCATGAATCATCAGTTTTTCGTTGTGACACCTTAGTTGCTCACTGATTGCTTTCTCATATGTGCCTGGACCATGGGCCTTCAGCAGACTGAGTAACCCCTTGCTTGAGCCAGGGACCTTGGGTCCAAGCTGGTGAGCCTTGCTCAAACCAGATGATCCCGTGCTCAAGCTGGTGACCTCAGGGTCTCGAACCTGGGTCCTCCGCATCCCAGTCCAATGCTTTATCCACTGCACCACCACCTGGTCAGGCTAGGTAATGCTCTTTTTAAAGCAGACAGTAAACCTTTTTCTTTCTGAAATCTATTTATGAGCAGCATTACTAAATTACTATTAATATTTCACAATACAATAATAGGAAGAACGCTTCCTAATCTATGATCCTAGGCAGTTACCCAACCTCTCTGAGCCTCCACTTTCATGACTATAAAATGGGTCTCTCACCTATCTCACGGGATAGCTTGGAGGATCAAATAAAATAATGTCTGAGAGGGTATCTCACTTGAGTGCTTATCATAGAGCAGGTGCTCAAACCACAAGAGCTGAAGCTCGTTCTTAACTTACCACTGATAGTTAGCGTCCTTGCTGTCCTCTCCCCAAGTCTGGCCAGGTCCACATAGGCTGAGCCAATCCAACTGTCCGTATGGTGGGGCCTCTCCACACTGTCATTGCCATAAGCCCGCCACACTTGAACCTCTAATCTCTCCTCCCTCAAATACCAAAGCAGTGATGGGCCCCTACTGACTTCTGCTCTTTTGGATGCCTTAAAAGTAACCATGACCTGGTTTTTATTTGTAGATTCCTTAGGTTTCTTGAGAGGGGTCCAAAAACCTTCATGATCATATAGCTTGTAGCGGAGGTAACAATATGTGTTCTTATTAATGCGTTTCTGGCCAGCAAGCAGCACACAGTGGATGGGCAACCAGAGCCTTGGCGTGGAGACGGTGATAGTGGCTGGTTCTTCTTCATCCATCTTGCCAAGATCCTTCAGGTTATGGTTATTCTCAAAGCTCCAGCCCAATAGTTCAGCAGCTTCCAACACCCGTTCTCTGTCTCCAGGATGGGTAAAGGAAACTGAAAGCTCCAGACCACCTACAATCTTCTGCATGAGCTCTAAGCCATGAGGTGTTGTACCATCTTCTGGTAAAATAACAGGATACCATCCTGTGATCCCTAATGGAAAAAACATTTTCAATTATTGTTTTAAAAGTAAAAAGACTTATACCCATTCTCCACCCCAGAGTCACCATCACCTAGCCCAAGACAGAATAGAAAACATATGTCCAACAGTGCACTGCAGTTTCTTTCATGTGATCACTGAAAGGCAATGAGATCAGGTTGGAGAACAAAGGCGAGGAGTTAGGAGATATGAATTCATTCCTTGGTTCAGCCTAAAACTAGTGGGTTCGTCTGGGTAAACCACTAATTTCTCTCAGCCTTGTTTTCCTTACCTGCCTATAGACAAAGTTGTTATAATCATTAAATGAGATAATGGTTTTAGAAGAGCTTTCAAAGAGAAGTGCTATAAAAGATACGAAATGTTATTATGATGTTATGAGTACAATGAAAAAGGCAAGGGACAAGAAACAGGAGATCTTGAGTCTAGTCAGAAGTCCTCCCCGAAGGCAACTCCTACTTAGTGAATACCTACCAAGGACCAGGAACTAGATTTCAAAATAATAACAGCTACTCTGCTGAGGATTTACTATGTGTCAGAAATTCTCCTAGTGTTTTATATATATTACTTCATTTCATTTTCTTGATAACCCTGTGAAATTCTGAAAATTAAATGAGATAAGATAGAGATGAGATATTATAGAAGAGAAAATGGAAGCCCAGAGCTGCCCAACTTGTTATAGCTACCAAGGGGTAGAGCTAGTATTCGAGCCCAACTCTAGCTGGTTCCAAAGCCTACATTCCACCTACTATAGGTTCACAATATTTTATCTAAAACCCTTTGGGCCAGATTTGTTTCTGAATTTAGAATTTTTCATATTTTAGGAAGGCATTATTGTATATAAATAAAATATACAAATATACAATAGAGTGGTCATTTAAGTCATGGGTTGGTAAACTTATTCTGTAAAGGCCAGGCAGTAAATATTTTAATCTTTGGGCCATACGGTCTCTGTTGCAACTACTAGCTATCCTGTTATAGTGAGAAAGTGACCATGCACAATATGCAAATAAATGAGCATTATGTGTTCCAATAAAATTTTATATAATCAGACAGTTGCATAAGTCATAAATTAAGACTAAATAGTCTGTCAGTTGAGGTCAGGTTTGGCTGCTCAAAGAGTTAATAAAAAACTTCCGATTTTCTGAGTTTTTTGGATTTCACAATTATATAAAAAAGACTGTGGATTGGAATAATAATATTCACAACAATTTTATGAGAAAGGTTTCATTTGTTAATTATACTTTACAGATTAGAAGATTTAACTTATTGAAATTAAATTTCCAAAGGTCTCTTAAGATGTTATGGTTTTTAGAAAAGGCCTTTAATTTTTCTGAGCCTTCCTAGTTTTATCCATGAAATGAGGAGGCTGAATACATTGATCTCTAAGACTCCTTTGGCTTGGTCAGTCTAAGAACTTATGCCTTCGCTTTAGTAACTTCACCTCTCTGGATATTACTTTCCCAATAACCTAGTGGTTCTTAGTTTTTGATCACAGAACCCTCTGGCTCTAATGAAAACTATTATTATCCCCAGAAAATTGCACAAATGCACATATAAAATTTCACACCATTTCAGCAATTAAGAATTGCTAATTGATTGTTCCTTTTGCTCTGAGATTCTATAATTGAGATTATTGGGAGGAGGAAAGGAAAAATAAAATGTTTACTTTAGAATAACTCTGAAAAACAAAGACAAATGATATATCCCAAACTGTCTAAAAGATTTTATTTCCAAGGGTTAAATTTAATTTGTATAGATATGGGATATCCTAGATGGTGCCTACTGCCTGACAAACTGTAGTAAGTTTCAGAAGAAAGGAATCTGAGGTTTCCTATGTGCCTAGGTCTGTGCCAAGATCCTTCCCATGTATATTTTCACTGAATGGTTCATAATCTTGCAAAGTAGATCTTACTATTTCCATTTTTACAGATGAGAAAATTGGATCTGAAAGATGAAGTGACTTTTTCTAGATCACGAACAGTAAGTGACAGAAGTGAGATTTAAAGCCCATATCAAGTTGGACAGATTTCTCTCTGGCAGACATACAGCACCTACATATTTATAAGAGTATCGCTCACACTTCAATTTATAACTGAACTTGGGGGATGTGTGACAGAGTTTTGGAAACCAGATTAAATAACCTTAGGAAGTAAAATAAGCAAGAGAAGAAAAATGAATATTTACTGAGTGCTTACTATGTGTTAGGTACTTTATCCTATTTACTGTATTTTTCGCTCCATAAGACGCACCCGACTATAAGACACTCCTAAAGTTTTAAGGAAAATAAGAAAAAAAATACTCTGAACCAAATGGTATGTTAAAATATTTAATAAAATACCATCTTTTTCACTCCATAAGACGCATGGGCATTTTCCTTTCCACTTTTTTGGGGAAAAAGTACATCTTATGGAGCAAAAAATACAGTAATCATTTCTTACACTGTAGACTTGTCAGGATTAACTGTCTCTACCTATGAGCTAAGAAAAGTGGGGTCAAACAAGGTCAAGGTCACTCTGTAAAGGTCACTAAGCTAGTAAGTAATAAGTAGGACAGGACCAATATTTTCTTTTTTTTTTTTTTCATTTTCCGAAGCTGGAAACGCGGAGGCAGTCAGACAGACTCCCGCATACATCTGACTGGGATCCACCGGCATGCCCACCAGGGGGCGATGCTCTGCCCCTCCGGGGCGTTGCTCTGTTGCATCCAGAGCCATTCTAGCGCCTGAGGCAGAGGCCACAGAGCCATCCCCAGCGCCCGGGCCATCTTTGCTCCAATGGAGCCTCGCTGCTGGAGGGGAAGAGAGAGACAGAGAGGAAGGAGAGGGGGAGGGGTGGAGAAGCAAATGGGCGCCTGTGTACCCTGGCCAGGAATCGAACTCAGGACTCCTGCATGCCAGGCCGACGCTCTACCGCTGAGCTAACTGGCCAGGACCAATATTTTCAAACTGTCTGGGTGATAGTATCATCACCTCATGTCTTTATTCTTTTTTTAAAAAAAAATTTAGACATTAAATTTAATGGGGTGATGTTAATCAGTAAGAGTCCATAGGTTTCAGGTCTCATGTCCTTACTCCTTCTTCATTGAGAGGAATGTTTAGAAAAAAAAGAATGGGCAAATCTGGATTTGATGTCCAGTACTGTCACTCACTAGCCGTGTGGTTTTGGCAAATCACCTCTGTGATTCTAAGTTTTCTCATCTGTCAAATACAAGAATAAGATCCTGTGTTCCCATCAGGCAGGGTTATCCTAAGACTCAAACAAAATTGAAGAAAATATATTACCAAGGGCTATATCGAATGGATATCACTATATTTATTAGCAGTAATATCCTTATCATTATCTTTCCTTGAGTAAGATGACAGTACAATGTTTTGAGCTTCTCTGCTTTATTAGAAAAACTTTGAAATGATTTGGAGAGGACCTAAAATGTTTTTGAGAAAACTTTGAGATACCCAGGAAAATTCAGAAGCATGTTAAGGGGTCATAGCTTTTTGCATTTTTTCTTTTCCTTTCTTTTTTTAAATTTATTAACTTTAGAGAGAGAAGGGAGAGAGAGACAAGAACATCAATCTGTGCCTGTTCCTGTATGTGCCCTGACCAGGGATCAAACTGGCAACCTCTGTGCTTTGGGACGATGCTCTAACCAACTGAGCCATGTGCCATGGCTCTTCTGCTGATCTTGCAAAGGAGTGAGACAAGATGATGTCTTGTAGGAAAGTGAATGGGAAAGGATGAGGTTAGAAAGTGATAATCAGGGTCCTTACCAGATCTCTTGATTAGCAGCTCTTTTGTTGGAACCTTTACTACTCCAAGTAGATAATCTTTGAGTGACTGGATACGAGTTATATCACTTGCTATCAGATCAAACAAAAAAGAGAAATTATTTGGTGTCTACTGATCAAAGGATGTTTACAAGTACATCCATAAAACCCTCCCTTTACGCTTACTGAATCTCAGTGTTGGAAGATGCAGTAGAGATCATCTTGCTCAGTCAAATGCCCCTCAAATTACTTTTACTTAAATTATTAGTCATATATATATATATATATCAGTAGTTTTAAATAATTTTACTTGACAAAAATTCAGGCATACAGAAAGGCTTCAAGAATATTACCGTGAACTTCACCTAGATTCAGCCACTAGCGTCTTGACACATTTATTTCTGCCTACATTCTCTCACAAACACACACACACAGTCAATAGATATTCTACTGATTTTCGCTATACCCTTCAGAAGTAAGCTGCAGAGAATATGACCCTTCACCCCTAAATACTTCAGCATTTATCTTCTAGGAAGGTTATACCATTCAGAACAGAGTACCTTTTAATTCTGATTGTGATGACCCATTTGGTGCTCACCTGACTTGGTATCTTCATGATAAATGGCAAAAGTGACCTCTGCAAACGCCAAGAGCTCTGCCAGGAGACAGGCCTCTCCGCTGCAGTGCTGGGTTACTAAGTTACAGGAGAACTCAGCGTGATGGGAGAACTCAGGGCAGAAGGTACAGGCCACAGGGCGGGTTTGGCGCTGTTCTCCCTTGGGCAGGAAGGAGAGATGAACGGTGACAAATGCATTGACCCCAACTGAGGCGCTAAACTGTAGAGAGGGTTCCTGCTCAGCCAAAGCCCTGTAGGGAAAATGAGTGGGCAGAAGAAGGAAGTATCAAAAAATAGCTTGACTGCCTAGAAAACATCTCCACCATTTCCATAAGGTCACCACCATGTTTCCTACCTCGGCTTTTGGCAGTGCCACAGTGTGCTTTCTTAGTAATCTGGTTATCAGAGTGTATGTGTATGGGGTGGGAAAGAGACAACAGTCATATATTCACCAGAGTGACACTTCACAGACACTTCATTGGACTATCAATACCCTTCAACCAAAGACTACCAGGAACCAGCTGCAGCTGAACTGCACTGAAGAACACACACTGTGTGTATCATGGTGCTGGCATCTCTGTAAGAAGGCCTCAGAAAGGACTCACAGCACTGGGTTCATGTTAGGTGATCTGAAGGAGTGAGTACTCAAGGAAGTGGGGCTGTGCTCTGGATAGGTGTTCTTAATGAATCTTATTTAGAAGGAAGGCTAAAGATGTAATTGGTAAAGCAGCAGCAGACACATTAGCCAGGATGTGAGGATATTGGGTATTTTTGTGGCTTTCTTAATGATCACGTTTTGGTTTATGCTTAGACAAGATTATGAAGTTGTCTTATTTTTGTCTCCCTTGATCATGGTCACAGAGTGGCCTTGTCTGATGCTGATGTCTCATGAGATTGTTTATGCTCAACAGGAGAAAATACCAAAGCCTAGCTGAGTGCCAGGTCAATTCTCAGATGCCAGGGGGTGCTTTTCTCTTTGCCAGTTCAGATGTTCCATGATGTACAGATAAAATCGACCCAACTTTAACAGAGTCAAATCTTTTGTGTTGTGGATATAGTAGCCCTACCCCAAACTTCCTAAGAATATAAAATTGACATTTAGGCAAAGATGTCACCTGTTTTTGAAGCATTCCCTGACAGTCCCAAAGAAGACTTAAGAGTTTCTTCCTCTAAGTTCCTTACTACACTTGCTATGTTTCAGTAGAGGGTAATATTTGAAGTTACACAGATCTGGTTTGAATCTTGGATGCACCATTTAAAGTGTAACTTCAGACAAATTATTCAACCTCTTTCAAATTTGTTTCCTATTTGCTAAAATGAGGACAGCATATGGACACAACAGATACTAAAGATGAGTGTGTATTTGTATAATTATAGCAATTTTATTTCTAATGAAATGCAAAATGATCATTAATAGTAGACTACTGTATGTACATATAATAGCATACTATGAAATATATAGCATGTCTAGGAAAAATAAGATGGAAACAAATGTTAGCAGTGGCTAAAAAATAAGGATAAATTACTCAATGTTTTAAAAATCACATTAGACAATATATACAAACAGAGAACCTATCTATGGGCGTTGAAACGACTTTTTTTTTTGTAATTCACCCAAAGTCAAGTCTCCTGTCACCACGCCATTTATCCCCCTCTACCTGCCTCTAGCTCCCCCACCACTCTCCCTCTCGTAGTCACCATATCACTGTCTGTGTCTATGCGGTTTTTTTCTTCAACACTTCACCTTTTTTCACCTAGACCCCCCCCCCCCAACCTCCAGTTCCCTGACAGCTGTCGGTGTGTTCTCTGTATCTAATGAACAACAACAAAAACAAAAAAAATAGAAAATAATATTTTTTTTTGCTTGAGAGAGACAGAAAAAAAGAGTGAAGAGATGAGAAACATCATTTTGTAGTTGTGGAACTTTAGTTGTTCATTAACTGCTTTTCATATGTGCCTTGATGGGGGTGGGGGATTTCAGCTGAGCCAGTGACCTTTGGGCTCAAGCCAGCGACCATGGGGTCATGTCTATGATCCTATACTCAAGCCAGTGACCCCATGCTCAAGTTGGTGATCCTGTGTTCAAGCTGATGAACACGCACTCCAGCTGGATGAGCTCGTGCTTAAGCCAGTGACCTTGGGATTTTCAACTTGGGATCTCAGCATCTCAGGTCGATGCCCTATCTGCTGTGCCACCACTGGTCAGGCAAGGGGTTGGTATCTCTCTCTTTTTTTTTGTATTTTTCCGAAGTTAGAAGTGGGGAGGCAGTCAGACAGACTCCCGCATGCGTCCGACCAGGATTCACCCAGCATGTCCACCAGGGGCGATGTTCTGTCCATCTGGGTGTTGCTTCCTTGCAGAAGGAGCCCTTCTAGTGCCTGAGGTGGAGGCCATGGAGCCATCCTCAGCGCCCGGGCCAACTTTGCTCCAATGGAGCCCTGGCTGCGGGAGGGGAAGAGAGAGACAGAGAGGAAGGAGAGGGGGAAGGGTGGAGAAGCAGATGGGTGCTTCTCCTGTGTGCCCTGACTGGGAATCGAACCCAGGACTTCAACATGCTGGGCTGCCACTGAGCCAATCAGTCAGGGCCTGAGGATTGGCATCTCTCTTTTTTTTTTAATTTTTTTTTTTTTTTGTATTTTTCTGAAGCTAGAAACTGGGGAGAGACAGTCAGACAGACTCCCGCATGCGCCCGACCGGGATCCACCCAGCACACCCACCAGGGGGCGATGCTCTGCCCCTCCGGGGCATCGCTCTGTTGCGGCCAGAGCCACTCTAGTGCCTGGGGCAGAGGCCAAGGAGCCATCCCAGCGCCCGGGCCATCTTTGCTCCAATGGAGCCTCGCTACGGGAGGGGAAGAGAGAGACAGAGAGGAAGGAGAGGGGGAGGGGTGGAGAAGCAGATGGGCGCTTCTCCTGTGTGCCCTGGCCGGGAATCAAACCTGGGACTTCTGCACGCCAGGCTGACGCTCTACCGCTGAGCAAACCGGCCAGGGCCAGGATTGGTATCTCTTGATGAAAGAGGGATCACTTCAGAGTACCTGCTATCTGGATACCAGAGTTAAGATTCAAAGAAGTAAGTTTAGAATACCAAGAATTTCTCTCTTCAATAAAAGCCAATGTAAAACATATTTCTAATTTTACTATATTATACCAGCTAATAAAGATAACATTAATTATTCATATACTGGAAATAATCCTAAAAATCTACACATTGGGATAGAAGTTGGTAGTTTATAAAAATGACTTCATATTTGTTCATTTCTATACTAATCCTTATAAAATTGGGGGAAGGGTGTGTTCATAATTGTCACTTTCAGATGAAGAAACTGACACTCAGAGAGGTAAAAAAAATACCCTAAGATCACGCATAGCTAGTGGGAGGTGGAGGTGAGACTACAAGCCAATGGGTCCAATTTCTAGTGTAGTTGTGTTGTTGTGTTTCCATTACACCTTGGTTTGTCTCACATCCTGTGGAACTCTCTCTCCCAAACTGATCAGAAGAATGCAGTGTTAGATATGGCCTGGCTTCTTGCCCTTCCTTATCAAAACTATAGCACAGACCAAAAGCGGGACTCACAACAAACTGCCTGCTATCCAATCTAACTTCCCTCATGCGTCTCCAGAAAAGGGAAATAATGAATTTCTTATCTATTATTCAGTCTCTCTCCTTTTCTGCCAATTATGTAGTAGTTAATTTAACACTATATTGAAGAATTCTGATGTTGGCTGGGTCTTACACAGAACAGGTACTTTTTTAGACATGAGTTTCATGTCTTCATGACTTTGCACGTGGTCTCTTTGACCAGAATAATTTTCAGCCCTCTTGGGTATTTTGTTAAGTTCTATTCTTTCAAGATTAAGATTAAGACATTTTGAAGGGCCTTGAATGCCAAGGTGAACATTTTGAACCTTATCCTGTGAACCAGTGGTCCTTAAAATAGATTGTGTACAACCAAAGGGGTTCACAGAGTAAACTATGTGGGCACAAAAAAAATATTAAAGCTTCTATATTTGTTATTTGATATGTTAACATTTTACTACTCTGATATATTTTACAATGTATTTAATGTATTAGTATAGTATTACACAAAAATAAATTTATACATGATTAAGTACACATATATTTGGAGGGTATGTTAAAGTTTACTTTTTCTAGTAATAGGAATAAAGTTAGGAGACCTTTAAAATTAGGAGATCATTGCTACTGACAATAGGAAACCATCAAAAGTTTTAATGTGAGGGAGTGACACGATTAAAAAACTGCCAAGGTGTCACTGACACTGACACATTCTTGGGTAATTACTGAAAAAGTCTATTTGGAGAATCAGTGATGAAAAATATTAACCAGACTGAACATTTTACCAGCTGTCTCAGCATCAGATCTCACATGGGCAGTAGTTCAATTATTTATTTAGAAAGCATGAAATTTAAGGCAAACAATCTGATTCTAAGTTACAACAGAAAAAGTTAATAAGTACTTGCTTCTTATTTCTTGAACTCATGTCCAAAGTGAATTAGTCTGCAGCAGGAGTATGACCTAGTTCTCTTTTTTTTTAGCAAGAGACAGAGAGACAGAGATAGAAACAGGAAGGGAGAGAGATAAGCATCAACTTGTAGTTGCAGGACTTGAAATGTTCATTGATTGCTTCTCATACATGCCTTGACCGGGAAGGGGCGGGGGGGCTCCAGCTGAGAAAGTGACCCCTTGTTCGAGCTAGTGGCTTTGGGCTTCAAGCCTGTGACCATGGCGTTATGTCTATGATTCCACGCTCAAGCCAGCAACCTTGGGGTTTTGAACCTAGGTCCTTGGCATCCCAGGTTAACGCTCTATCCACTGTACTACCACCTGGTCAGGCTGACCTAGTTCTCTTTCCTACTGAGCACTGTTAAGTGCAAGAACTATACTATGTGGTGGTGGCGCACAGAGAGGATTAAGGTAGTGTCTGTGACTAGAGGAATTCACAGCCTAGTGGGGGAAAACTCATGTATGTAAATAATTTAAACAGAGTGATATGTGCTGCAACCACGGTATTAATAGACAAAGTACCCATTCTGTTTACATGTAGAATGATGTAAAAAAAGGCTACTTCAAAGAAGCTGCAAAGTCTTAAAAGAAAACTGAAGAATCTGTTTAGTAAACAAAAGAACATTCAAGGTAGAGAGAAGTATGAGCAAAGATCTGAAGGAAGAGGGTCAAGCTGTTTATATATAGATATAGTGTTCCAGGCACAGAAAACAGCAAGACAAAGGCCCAGAGAGGAGAATGAGCTTGGTGTGTTAGGAAGCAATAAGAGGGCCAGTGGCTGGAATGCGCAGAGGAAAGACCAGCAGGAAGAGATGAGGTATCTTACACAAAGACAATGGGGTCAGATCATGTGGGGTCTTACAGCCTTTTTCAGGCTTTTACTTTGAATGAAATGGAAAATCATGGGTAGGTTTTAAGAAGAGGCGTGTTAAGATCTGAATTAAGTTTCCATAGGATCATTGGCTTCTGTATTGAGGACAAACTTGAAGGGGAAAAAGCAAGAAAAAAAGAGGCTGGTATTCAGAGACAGAACATGAGATTACAAAAGAGTTGTGATGATTGGTCCTGGCATGTTTTGAGGGTGTAGGGTATGACTATAGGAATAAGCCGTTAAATACAGTAGAGGATAAAGTTGTTAGACAAAGTTAAGGAACTAAGTTGTAATAACAGTTAAAAATAGCAAAGTTTGCAAGTGATTTATTCAAATATATTCATATATTTTTTAAAAAAGAGAAAAGAGTAGAGTTGTGGTTAATGATGTGGAAATGGTACACAAGCAAGTTCTGTGTATCTGATCATCATGTATCTGTGGATTGCAGTGGAAAACGTATGAGGATTGCTTTTCTAAGGGAGACTTACTTGGCCGCTGCTTGCAGACCACAGGCTCTGATAATCTGGACTGAGATGGAGACAACTCGAGCAGCAAGAACTCCCTCTGCTGTCTTTGAAGTACGCCTGTACCTCAGGCCCACATCTAGTAAACCTGAAGAAGGACAAAGGGAAAAAAGATAAATAGGTGGTTTAGAGGATCTCTATTCTATCCAGCTCCAAGTACTGGGCAGGAAGGAAGGAGAGAATAAACACTATAATCCTGATGAACAATAAGGTGCCTTAGCAGGGAGAGAATCACATTATATTATTGTACTGTAAGATTAATAGAGACATAATAGTAGTTACTATTTTTTTAAATGGCTTTATTTTTATTTTATTTTAATGAGGGCAGAGATAGATAGATAGGAGGGGAGGAGCAGGAAGCATCAACTCCCATGTGCCTCGACTGGGCAAGCTTGGGGTTTTGAACTGGCAACCTCAGCATTCCAGGTCGATGCATTATCCACTGTGCCACTACAGGTCAGGCAGTAGTTAACTATTTTCACTTTATATCCAAGAATCTATGGCTCAGAGATTCAATTGCCTGCCAAGATCATATAACTACCAGAGGCAGAACTTCAAGATTTTCTAAACCCCCAGTTATTTTTACAGATTTAAGATGGGTTCTAGATTTTCTTCTCAAACTTTTGAAAAGTTTTTATACTCTTATACTTCTATCACTCTCCTGCCACCACCACTTAAAACACCCTTCATATGGCATCTTTTTATCAAATCTACCCTCCATCACATTTCAGGGAAACTTTACAACAGAACAAGCTGATCAGTGAGCATCAGTAAGAACAATTCAATCTTAATCATGGCACAATAAAACCTTTGTTTCAGCAAATACTCTCCAGCAAGCTTGTAGAGTAACTTGATTTAGGAGGTTAATATTAGTTACCTATTATGTACTGGAGGGCAGGTCATCCTGCTAGAACCCTTAGGATTTAATTAAAAACTTCAAATTCTAACCAATTTCTCCCAACTTTAAATTCTGTCTCCTCCCTTACAATGAATTCCCAGTTGATGCTAATTATATTCCACCAATCTCAGATCTGCTTATGTTATTTTGGAATAATGATTCTCTGAGTAAACTTATATAATATATACTTAGGATTTAGGCTGTAAGGGCTTATTAAATACTTAAAGTTAAAGGTGCAATGGGACAAACAACATTCATACAGTCAATGGAACTATGAATTTTATTAATTGTATGTAAAATTTGCAGTGTATAGTTCCACTAATTTTTCTAAGAGAAGGTACCTCACAGTTTCATCAGATTCTGAAAAAAATACTACAAAATGTGAAGAATAATTTAGAGAGAAAGAGATATTTATATATACTGATTTTGAAAGGGAAAGACAAAATAATCTTCAATTACCTGATGACTGGCTCCTCAGTTCTTTCCTATTCTCAAGCCTGGAGGTTAAAGGGAGAGTAAAGCTCTGTAGTCCCACATCCTGACGGTGCTGCATGGTTACCATGGCACAGATCCTTGATAATGGCAAGGTTCCTCTGGCGACTATCTGGTCTCTTACATTAGGATAATAGTATCTGTAAGTGACAATAGCACAAGCTGTCAGTTGGAAGAATTAGGTAGATAAAAAATTCAGTCTGCCCTAGGGATCATCTTTCAGTATCTAGTTATTTTTGGAGCTTGATCTGTATTCATGGTATACAGTTGTGGTTGTCTGGCTGGATTTACTGCCTATTATGTGAAGGTGGACCCCCATAAATTATACCGTGTTCAGGACAAAGCCTGGTTAGCCACAGCTTTCTGTTTGAGTATCTGCATCTGGCCTGGACCTTCGGGAGCAGCCCCTCCTGAAAGCATCCATCTTGCAGTAGCACAAGTGGTTCTAAGTGGAGCAGTCCCAATTTCTTCTATGGCTTCAGGCCCAAGCCCTTCATATTTGGAGGGTAATGAGAATCTGTTAGTACCTATATACTACCTATCATCTCAAAACATCCCATTTTTAGATCACAAAGTTATCAAACCTGATTTCTAACAGATTCTATTTCCAAAAAGGTTCTGGCAAGTGGCTGTTACTCTTCCCTAGTTCTGTCCCTGATGCTGCTTCCTCTCCTTTTAGATTTTAGATTTATACTCTTAGTCATTTTAGTTGGTTTCTTGGTTATGAGGATACAAAGGAGGAGGTTGAACACCTGTTTTAATGCCATTATTTTTCCTGAAAACTGACAATGTCTGTGACATGAGTAGATTTATATATTATGAAGGCTACTCTTCTGGTGATGGGAAGAATAGATTACAAAAAGTCTAGAAGACCATTACAGTAATTTAGGTATGATATGGTATGGGACTGAATAAGGCAGTAAGCTTCCTTACAATTCAACCTAGGCTAGTTAAGGAAAAGATGCTCTATGCTTGTGTATTTACTTCCTAGGTACAGGATTGGATTCTCCACATTACCTGCACCAGATTTCAAAGTGGACTCCACCTCCAGGCACAAGTGCTTGTGCAGAGAAGGCACTGAGTAGAAGCCTCTGCACTGGAACTTCAGCTGGCAACAGAAGAGAGTGATGGTGCTCACTATTAAAGATGGGATCTGGAACACAGAGCGTGGTTGTAGATCTGAAAGGCTTCAGAGTGATTCCTTTGGAAAAGAAAAGCAATTCAGAACAATCTAGCATATCATTTAGTGTTTTATATATAGTAAGACAGTATGTTACTGTCCAGTATTATTCAGTTTTATCCTCACAATATTCCTATAAAAAACAAAGCAAGTATTATTACTCCTACTTCATAGATAAGAGTACAAACTAGTGAGTCACAGACCTGGAGCCAGAATCTTAAGGTCCACTTCACTAGTAGGTATGATACCTAAGGTCTCACCATAATACAGAAAAAGCCCCTTGTTGGTGGACAATAAACGAGGGTTCCAATTTCTCCACCTCTTTGCCAACAATTAGTCTTTTTCTTTTTTTTTAAACTATAGCATCTTAGTAGATATGAAGTCGTACCTTGTGGTGGTTTTGATTTTCATTCTTCAAATGACTAATGATGTTGAGGATATTTTCATGTGCTTATCGACCATTTATATGTTTTTGGAGAAATGTCTTCAGAGCCTCTGCCCGTTTTTAAATTAGAATGTCTTTTTAATATTGACTTATAAGAGTTCTTTATATATTCTGGGTACAAGACTGTTATCTGCACCCCAAAACTAATACTGATAGCACCTTGGCAGTTATTTCCTGACATGCTCAGAATGGCAAAAAAACTTGTTCATTTCAAGGTGAGGTAAAAAAAAGCAATATTCTGCCTACTTATTTCAGCTCTCAGAAATGACCAGAAGATATGCCCTGGCCAGATAGCTAGCTTGGTTGGTTAGAGCAGTGTTTTTCAACCAGTGTGCCGCGGCTCACTAGTGTGCTGTGAGACATGGTCAGGTGTGAGTATAAATCCATTTAGAAACTATGTTATTAACTATATGTATAATATGTACTGTGTTAGAGTGTCATTTTGTGTCATTTTGGTAGGTGGTGTGCCCCAGGATTTTGTAAATGTAAAAAATGTGCTGCAGCTCAAAAAAGGTTGAAAATCACTGGGTTAGAGCCCCGTCCCGAAGCACAGGGGTTGCTGGTTCAATCTTGGTCAGAGCACATACAGAGACAGATAAATGTTCTTGTCTCTCTCTCTCTCTGAAGTTAATAAACATTAAAAAAAAAAAAAGAAAAGAAATGATCAGAAGATAGGTATGGTGGAGACAGTGTAGTGTAGTGCAAAGAGCTCTGGCTCTGGGACCAGGGGTCAGGGTATCAATGTCAACCTTGGTACTTGTTAGTGGGGCGGCCTCAGTCATTTCACACTCTGAACTTTGTTTTCTCTTTTGTAAAATAAAGAAAATAGAATTTATCAGAATAAATTGATTTTAGAATTTAAGACTATGATTAACTATGCTGTAAACCTGAAACTGAAATAATATTGAATGTAAACTGTAATTGAAAAATAAAATTTAAAAAAGATTCTGTTCTATGTGAGATATGTACATGTATATACTTCACCAGACGGGTGGTGGTGCAGTGGACAGAGCATCTAACTGAGACGCTGAAGTCCCAGGTTTGAAACCCTGAGATCACCAGCTTGAGAGCGGGTTCAACATGATCCCAAGGTCGCTGGCTTGAGCAAGCGGTCACTGGCTTGGCTTGAGCCCCCTGGTCAAGGCATGTATGAGAAGCAATCAATGAACAATTAAAGTAACTCAACTATGAATTGATGCTTCTCGTCACTCTCACTTCTCCCTCTAAAAAAAAAAAGAGAAACCAATTTCTCCAAGGAGCAATGGTTTTAGTATTTTCTAATTTAGTGTTCTTAAAGACTTTATAGACTATAACATCCATGGATGATGAGAATCAACTGTATGTTTATAGATGATAAGAGTGAGTAGGCAAGTAAATAAGATGAAACAAGATGTAAATAATTGATAGATCTAGATAAAGGTATACAGAAATTCTTTGTACTATTTTCACAACTTTTCCATAATATTTAAGTCAAATCAAAATAAAAAGTTACAAAATTTTTTTTAGAAAAAGTAAAACAAACATTTAGTCTATCTACTGTCTAGTTAAGACGATAAAGATTGAGGAACACATAATTCACTCAAGAAAAAAAACTCCTAAGTATATCCAATAAAAGAATCATATAAGAGCAAGAAGGCCTAATCTCTCAAACCTACCATTTTCAAAGAACTCAGGTCCTTTCAGCATACTGGATTGTGAGTCTTGAACTGGAAAGTAGTATTGAACATAACAATCTGCTTCTCCCCAGACTGTTGCCTGAAGAGGGACTAATCCTTTAACCTTTTCTACATGGAGCTCAAAGTGGTGCTCCACCAATCCATTTTGTTGGTCTTCTGCCTATTAAACAAAACAGAGAGAGACTGGTGAGCTTTAAAGAGTAACCTGATTAGAATATTCTTGCTTCTCTATGAAGTCTTACAGATGAAGAAATAAGCATAATTAGCCTATACTAAATCATTAATTTTAATTAATTCATATTTAATTTTCAGTGTATATAAATCTTACAACTGTTCATTATAATAAGATCAAGATGGATTTATTTTAGACTGTGAGACTGGGTCAATACTACGAAATCCATAATTGTGACTCAGTACATTAATGAAAAGAAAAAAGAAAATAACCCATGAGTCTCTTACTAAAGACTAAAAAAGCACTTGATAAAATCTAACATTTGTTCCTAATTCTCAGTACACTTAAGAATAGAAGGCAATTTCCTTAATAAAATAAGAAATACACATTTGAAACAAACAGGTAATAATTTACTTAGTTACTATTTTTAATGAAGTCAGGAATAATAGCAAGTGTTCACTAACGGGAAGGACTACGTGGTGAGGTGGTGAATATACTGTTACTCAAGGTACTTCTACTAACAATTAATAATGCAGTCAACATTCACTATGAGCCGAGCACTCTACAAACCCCTTCACCTATATTAGCTCATTTAACATGCATAACTAGTAACAGTGGGACCATGGTGTTTGAACGCAGGTAGTCTGATACCACAGCCAAAGTTCTTTAACTCTGTTCTACATAGGTTCAGCAGACACTAGATAACTGATTATTGAGAATATTTAAAGAGGAAATTCAGGGTTCAGATAAGGGTCAGACTATATAATTTATATATGTTTAATGTTCAATAAATTTGGAACAGAGATTAGGTCTTTGCTTTGTGATCTGAAAACATGTCAATGATACCTGCTCAAAAACTTTATGAAAACAGAAAACTTTCAATTTTATTCCACAGAGAATAAAAATATAGAAAAGAAAAACCTCTCTGAATTACAGCATCTGCTCAACATGGCCACACAGTATCAGAGTAATTTAATAATTCAGTTCTGCACATACTGAACTGGATGAGAAACTTAGGAGTGTAGAAGAGAAACAACTACCGTGTATTTGTGTTTTTTTTAAAGCAAAGCAGACATAGACAGGAAGGGAGAGAGATGAGAAGCATCAACTCATAGTTGCAGCACTTTAGTTGTTCATTGATTGTTTCTCATATGTTCTTTAACCAGCTGAGCCAGTGACCCCCTGCTCAAGCCAGCGACCATGGCGTCATGTCTATGATCCCATGCTCAAACTGGCAACCCCGTGCCCAAGCTAGTGAGTCTGTGCTCAAGCCAGTGACTTTGGGGTTTCAAACCTGGGTCCTCAGTGGCCCAGGTCGATTCTCTATCTACTGCGCCACCACTTGGTCAGGCAACAATTGTTATTTGTTTGATATCAAACATTTCAAGGACTTCTTTTATGTTCATAGTGAATAACATTTTCTAACTTACTCCACTGCATGCAATGTGAGGGCCATGTAATACTTACTAAGAGTTGGGAATATTATAGATGATTTTTCTTTACTTTTGTTTTTATGTCATTTTAAAATAAAAATAAATCACTATTGATAGATACTAATGTACAAAAAACAGAAAAGTTTAGAGTTCATGACAAATAGACAATAATACTAATAAACACTTTCCTAATAGTTCCTCTTTGCTAGAAAAATTAAATTTGTCATTCAGATTCAGATTAAAAAATACATACTTAAGTGGTGTGGAGACTAAGATTTAGTTAAATTAGACAGCAAATATAAGATACAATAGGATGTGATATAAGAGTAAGAAGACCTGTGTTGGAACCCTAATTCTCCCATTCTTAGCTATGGGACCCTGGACAAGTAACACAATCTCTTTGATTTTCCATGTTATCATCTATGGAAGAGAATGAAAATGACCCACCTTGTGTAGTTGTTAGGAAAAGAAACATGATGTCAAGGTACTTTCTCACTTGTATAGCACTATGTAAAAAAATATTACTTTTAAGTTATTAGAAAAGCTAGCAACTTCACTATAACTTTCTAACACGGATTTAGTCAAGAAAAACAGTAAGATTTCGCTGGCTTACATTTGGAATCACTCTCCTTTCCCCATCCTGTTTTTTTTTTCCTGAATTATTAAAAACATTTTTTAAAATTAAGATTATATTTTTTTAGAGGAGCTAAAATTCACTCCAATATTATAAAAAGGCAATTAAATTCCTAAATTAGAGGATTAGGATCTGGTTGTCCAATTAGATTTCCTTTATAAATTCAAGAAAATCAGACAAACACATATATCTACTTAAACCACAAAAGAAAAGTACTAATGATTCCTTTGATCTATAAGCAAGCACTAAAGTGCAAGTACATGCTTTTGTTATGCTTTTCATTACTGAAATAAGGATTTGGGCAATGGTTTCATTAAAACTTGCAGGATAAAATGAGATTATGATACTTAAAACTTCCGATGGCCCTGGCCAGTGGCTAGAGCGCTGTCCCAGAGCACCAAGGTCTCTGGTGTGATCTCATGGTTGCAGGCTTGACCCACAGTTGCTGGCTTGATTCCCAAGGTTGCTGGTTTGAGCCCAGGGCAGGGCACAAATGAGAAGCAATCAATGGTACAATTAAGTGTAATGAATTGATGCTTCTCTCCTTCTCTTTCCTTGTCCTCCTTCTTTCAAAATAAATAAAAAGACAGTAGATCTGCCCTGGCCAGATAGCTCAGTTGGTTAGAACATCATTCCAAAGGGCAGAAGTTGCTGGTTCGATCCCCGGTCAGGGCACATATAGGGACAGCTCGATGTTCTTGTCTCTGTTTCCCTTCCTCTCTCACTGAAATCAATAAATTAAAAAACAAAAAAAGTAGATCTAAGGATTCTCACCATAAACACACAAAAAGGTAACTAGGTGAAGTGATGGATATGTTAATTAGCTTGACTGTAATAATCATTTCACAACATAAACATCTATCAAAACATCACATGGTACACTTTAAAATAAGATTACGGTTTTATAAACAATCAAGTGTTTAGTCACCTCCACAACAACAGATGTGTTAGATGGCTGGTCCAGTAAATGAGCTGGCCTAGAGCTCAAGGGAGGAAGTGTTTCTTCTTCATTCTTTAATCTTCGTAGTGCCATTATCTGATCCGAAGAACCCATAGCTAAAAAGACTCGAAGACTCCCATTTTGCTGGCCTGAGAACACATCAATCACAGGCATGTAGCTGTCGACAGCAACAACTGGGTACTGAGCATTAAGCAGCAGGCGAGAAATCTTGGGATCTCTAAAGGGAAATTGTACATGGGTAAATAGCAATCATCAATCATGTCATAGAGTTGCTTCATTTCTTACTTGGCTCATTTTTTTCAGTTTGTTAAAAATGGATCTAAAACTAGAAAAGCAATGGTGGTTTGAAAAAACATGAATCTATCCATAACCCATCAAATAAAAATCACCAGGCAGTTAAGTTCTAAATGTAGCAATTTAAGGGTAAAAAGAGGTTCACGAGATAGTACCTACAACAGTACCCTTTGTAAAATATAAAACACAGCACTTAAAACATAGATCCATGAGAAGGATGCTGGGAAAGAGGTCAGTGCTAAAATAATTTAAAATCAGCACTTTGAATCAAAACAAACAAAAAAAACACTGTATTGAGGATAGCAACTGCCTTCAGATGAATCAATAAATACTCCATGTAGGTGCTGGGTAGTGATAAGTTAGGTATATTAATCAAATCTGAAGGTCTGAAAGACAACACTAAATCTTGAAAATAGCTGACGTGAATAATACTACAGTTTTGTGACAGGGAGATAAAGTATTTGTTTTGTAAAGTGGCAGCAGAGGTTCTTGGTAAAGGATAGTGGACTCTAGAGCAAGGCTCTCTGGGTTCTAACCTGGTGTACTACTTGTAATACATACGTCATGTTATTTAACTTCTGTGTGCCTCTGTTAACTCATCCATAAAACAGGGAAAAGAAAAGTTACTGCCCTCAGAGGATTGCTGAGGATAAATGACTTGAGGGGGTCAAGTTCCTAAAATAGGGCCTGAAACACAGTAAGCGTTAAGACTACTTTAACACAGAAGAGCAGAAACTATGGTGAAATTGAAAAAGTCCTCCAAAAAGTTATTGAACTAGCCATGTTTGCAAACCAAAGGAATTCCTCTTCTGTCTATACAAAGTTAAAGATATAAAACAAAGAATACTCAAAAGGTCCTATTTACTTGAATGACATGTAAAACTGATGGAGGGGGACTTTCACCAGCCCGAGCAGCTTGTCCTGTCCTGGGCTCCGCACCTTGTTCCAAGTTTCAATTACCATCACATTGTTCTTAAGCCTTTCCAAGCTTTTTGGAGAGAGAGAAACAGGAATCACCTGGGAAAAAGAACATAAAAAATATAAAAAAGCCCACCGCTGAGAAAGTAATTTATACTTTTATTCAATAAACATTTACTGAAAGTCTACTGTGTGCCTTGCACAGTTGCTAGGAGCTGAAGACATTAAAATCCAATCTACATCCTCAAATTAAAGCCATAGTCTGGTGTCAGAGACCAACATATATAAAGGCCAAAAACAAAATGGCATTAGTTCTTAGATGATAAAGTTCATATAGATGCAGCTTTGAGGACAGAGAATGTTGTCAGACATGTCAGTTATGGGGCCTGCCAGGCTCACTCAACCTTTCCTAAGGCAAAATGACCCATTTCTAATCCCCTCCTAAAGATTTATGTTTTTCAAACAACCTGATCAAAGGGCAGCCAATCTACTGGTTGAATGGTATGGCTCACTGCAAAAAGCTCTGCCTAACAGGTACTATGGTAAATAGCAAGGCCAACTGTCTATCTGGATTTTCTATATAAAATTACTCCAGAATTGGCCAGCCAGTTGGTAGCTGAAAGAAAAAAGAGAAATCACAAAGAGAACTAGAGATCTAGAGTCAAGAGCAGGTCAAATTAATAATGGAAGTAAAGGCCCGCCAATTTGAAGAAACCCGACCTTAGTATAACTGTAAAGCAGAGGAGAGATAAGCCCTAGTGATGTAACCTATAGAAAACACAAGAGGCAAAAGGGTGAAATCTGAAGAGCAGACAACCAGAGAAGATCTTCTTTTATATTTATCTAAGAAACTCCAATTCCATAAGGTACTCTGAGCACATGGGAGAAAGTAAACCTAAATCTTAAGGATAGCACGAGTGAACGAGTACAAAAAGCTCTGCCTAACAGCGGTCATGAAAGCTGAGAGGAAATTCCAGCAGAAGCACATTTAAAGACACAGAGGTAGGAAAGGAGAATATTCAGGAAACTGCAAGTAGCTGAGCACAGCTGGACTATCTTTTTTTTTTTTTTTTTACAGAGACAGAGAGTCAGAGAGAGGGATAGACAGGGACAGACAGACAGGAATGGAGAGAGATGAGAAGCATCAATCATCAGTTTTTTGTTGCGACACCTTAGTTGTTCATTGATTGCTTTCTCATATGTGCCTTGACCTCGGGCCTTCAGCAGACCAAGTAACCCCTTGCTTGAGCCAGCAACCTTGGGCTCAAGCTGGTGAACTTTTTGCTCAAGCCAGATGAGCCCGCACTCAAGCTGGCGACCTTGGGGTCTCGAACCTGGGTCTTCCGCATCCCAGTCTCACACTCTATCCACTGCGCCACTGCCTGGTCAGGCACAGCTGGACTATCTAATGTGAAGGGAAGAGTGGCGAGAGTGGAAACTGGAGAAATATAGACAGTTCTTAAAGGATTTGGGCTCTATCCTGAAGGCTATGAAGTAACACTGAAAGGTTTGAAGCAGGAGTAAATACTCAGGTTAGTGTTTCAGAGGTGTACAGAAGGAATGCATAGGGAGCAAACAAAAACAGGTATGCTAGTCTGAAGTCTATTTTGAATGAGAGCGAGGGCCTGAATAAAAGCAATGGCAATGGCCTCTGCCTCAGGCTCTAGAATGGCTCCCATTACAGCGGAGCATTGCCCCCTGGTGGGCATGCTGGGTGGATCCTAGTCGGGTACATGCAGGAGTCTGTCTGTCTGCCTCCCCCTCGTTTCTTTTCTTTTTTTTTTTTTACAGAGGCAGAGATAGACAGGGACAGACAGACAGGAATGGAGAGAGATGAGAAGCATCAATTATTAGTTTTTCGTTGCGCGTTGCGACTTCTTAGTTGTTCATTGATTGCTTTCTCATATGTGCCGTGACCGTGGGCCTTCAGCAGACCGAGTAACCCCTTGCTGGAGCCAGCGACCTTGGGTCCAAGCTGGTGAGCTTTTTGCTCAAGCCAGATGAGCCCGCGCTCAAACTGGCGACCTCGGGTCTCGAACCTGGGTCCTTCCGCATCCCAGTCCGATGCTCTATCCACTGCGCCACCACCTGGTCAGGCCTGCCTCCCCCGTTTCTCATTTTGGGGTGGGTGGAAAAAAAAAGCAATGGCAATGAAGTGGAGATAGGAGGATTTATTCCAGAAAAATTAAGTTTCCAACATCTATTGGGCTTGGTGAATAATTACGTAAGAAAGAGTTGACTTTTATGTTCTACTTGGGTTTCTGAGTAAATTATAATATGAATTAGGGTAGACAAGAGGAAAACCAAATTTAGAAGTAAATTTAGAGATGACATTAGAGTAATGGCAGTGTGAGAGATACTCCTAATTTCTCTCCTTGAAATTTCAACAAATTGAACAACCATAATGTAGTGAAAGAACCTCAGCTAAGCTCGCAGGCATGCCTGAAAGATCTGCACACTAAATTGACTAAAGGTGGGACAGGCTGAAAAGGGGAGGCAGAAGATAAAACACATTCACGGTCCACTCTGGGGAGAAGACAAATCTGGAGTGATTGCGTTTTATTTTCTCTACCAGACTACGGGAAGGAGGGAAGCTCAGGCTGTTGGGTTTTGTCTGAGGGGTACAAAGAGGGAAACCCAGAGTGATTGGGTCTCCTTCTGCTGGGAGGGGCAGTAAGACAGAGGGGCATAAGGGAGATAAATCAAAGAAGCGGCACAGCACAGGTCACAGCCAGTGTTCCCTCATCTGACTACAGCCCACATTCGGCAGAGACAGAAAAAACTAAAGTGCAGTGCCCCAGCCAACCCCACAGCTAGCTCTCCAGAGCCACTATCTTCCCTGAAGAACAAAGGTGCTCCACAGCTGGTCCCCTAGTCTGTTGATACATGGGGAGGAACATTGGGAGGCCTGAGATCATCATTGCTAGAGCTGTAAAGTTGGAAATCCGAAGGTCTAAAGCCATCACAACACATCCCACCCACCAATGCAACTGCAGCCCCACCTACATCATTGCAACAGCAACATGTCAGTGGAGGACAGCCCAGGAATTACACAGAGCTCAAACTTGTAACACAACAACACCTACTGGAAGAAAACAGTAACCTCTCAAAACCAAAATTTATTTTTCCTTTTTTTCCCTTCATATTCTATTTACCTTTTGAATTTCATTTTCCTTAATTTTTGTATTTTATATTATTTTTTGTAGGTGTTTTGTTAGTTTTTGATTATTCTTTTTTAAATTTTTGATCTTTTTTATGGTTTTTCTTTTTAATTTGTTATCTTTTAAAAAGTTTTTAATTGTGATTTTAAATTTTTTTTTTTTTTTTTTTTTTTTGTTAGAGCTCTTAACAGTAAAACTCTGAAAAGCCATCCAGAAAAAAGAAATCAAATACCATGGCTACACCAGACAGAGATATAGTCTGGAAAAAAAATGAAAAATCTCCAGAAAAAAAATCTCAATCACATGAAACCTTGGAGTTAAATGATAGAGAATTCAAAATTGAAGTTCTGAAAATACTCAATGAGATGGGAGAAAACACCAATAGGCAACTTAATGAGTTCACCCAAGAGAATGAAACTTTAAAAAAAAAGAGATGAAGAACTCAATACATAAACTGAAAATTGAGGTAGCAAATTTAGCTAATAGAACAAGCCAGATAGAAGAAAGAATCAGTGACATTGAAGACAGGCAACTACAGATGCTACACAGAAAAGAGGGAGAGACTCATGAATTAGAAAAAATGAGAGAGCTCCACAAGAACTGTCCAACTCGATGAGAAAGAGCAATTTAAGAATAATGGGTATATGAGAAGAAGAGAGGGAGAAAGGAATGGAGAGCTTGTTAACAAATAATTGATGAGAATTTCCCAAGCCTATGGAAAAAGTTACAGCCTCAAATCCAAAAGCAAACAGAACGCCAAGATACCTCAACCCAAACAGACCTATTCCAAGGCACATCATAATAAAATTGTCAAAAATCAATGACAAAGAAAGAGTCCTCAAGGCAGCTGGGGAAAAGAAGAACATAATAAAGGAAAGCCCATTAGGGCTCGAACTTCTCAGCAGAAACTCTATAAGCTGAAAGAGAGTGGACCCAAACATTCAAAGTACTGAAAGAGAGGAATTACCAGCCAAGAATACTATATTTATCAGTTATCCTTCAAATATGAAGGAGAAATAAAAACTTTTACAGCCGATAAATTTGGAAGAAGAGTTACAAAAATCAAGTAAGAAAACAACATAACCAGTAGTGTGAAATTTTACATAGAAATCAAGTAAAATGGAGTATTGAAATAAATAAAGAAATAAATTAGAGAGAATATAAGTAGATAAAAAAAAATAAAGGAGAGATTGGAGAAACAGAAAGGAAAAGTGGAAATTTAGGTGATCAAAGCCCTAGAGGAAGCAGCAAGAAATAGAACTCAGAATTCAGGCAAAAAGAAATAGTGGGAACTAAGAACAGAGAAAGACACAAAAATTTTGAAAATGCTGACAATATTTTTTCCTCTTCCCATCCTACAGTGGAACTGGACATATATACTAGAAAATTACAAAGGTCCCTCCCAGTATGAACATTCTGGATTTCTTTTACAAAGGCATTATAAACTTGGGAAACATACTTGTCTCCCACCCCCCTACATCCCTAATGGATATGAAATGTTGATATGTACAAAGGTACCTGAGAAAAGTTAAAGACTGGTTGTGTCATGTCCCATGCGATGGCAGATCTGGTGACTTCCTCTGTGCTGAAGAATTTGCAATTTAAATAAACATTGCACGGTGGTTGTTTCTCAGATTCCCCAGTAATGAAATCTTTCCCATCTGGCACCATCAACAGCACATGCAACAGCAAAGCACTCTCTTTGGTTGACCCATCTGTCTGATTTACTAAATTGTGAGAGGCTGGAATAGCCATGAAGGTTGAAGGATTTGGTACAAGAGGGCTTGGAGATTGTGGGTTGGGGAGCAACAAATTCTGGTCTTCCTTTGCAGTTTCTTCATGAATTTGATTTAGGTTCTGTAAATTTTTTGTACAAGTAACATGTTGGCTACTTTCTGGTAGTTTCTTATCTGGACTTGTAAGAAAACAAAGTGGGGTATGTTGGGTGCTACTATTTAACTTTGTCTTGACACCAGTGAAATCCTTGTTATCCATAACAAGCTCCACAGTTATCTACAGAACACAAAAGAAAGTGAGTTAGGAATCTCTTCTAGAATCAGAATCAGAATTTTAAAGTTGGATGCAGCATTGGATTGTTAGGAAATATATTAATTCATTCACAAATACCGTTATAGTATGAATGTTTTTCTTACCAGGAGTAAGTAAAAGTAGGCAGATGATTTATCAATAATATAAGATGAAACTGGTACATTGACTTGTGCCAAAAAATAAGGACATGCTCAGAAAAGGATGGAGACATACTGAAAGGATACAGAATCCAGCTGAAGGGGATCCCACTGGCCAAATCTGGGACTATCTGAGCATCAAAATGAGTAACAGTAACGGGTTATAACCAATTTAATAATGTAAGATTCCATAAGTCCATAACAATATAAGTAAATACGGGAGAAAGGCCAAGTCTTCCGAATAGCAGAATGCCATTTAATAAATGTACAGAATTTACACAATAACTGGCTTTACTTTTCAAAAATATCAAAGTACTCAAAGACAAAGAAGGGCTGCAGCACTGTTACAGACTAAAGGAGATTAGAGAGATACAATTAAATGTAATGGATCATGAACTGAAAAAAAAGTGCTGGCACAATCAGAAATTTTAGTATGGACTATAGATAGAATACAGTAACACTTTTAAATTGATTTTTATAACTGTACAGTGTTACATATGATAGTGTCTTTGTTCTCAGGAAATATATACCAGAATTTAGAGGAAAAGAGACTTGATGTCTGTGACATAATCTTAAATAGTTCAGAAAAAAATTGTATATGTGTTATATAGTGGGGTGGGGGGAGGCGAAAAGGAGAAAGTGAGAAAAAGAGGTACACAATGATAAAGCAAATGTGATGAATGTTAGTAACTGGTGGGTCTAGAAAAATGGTATGTTAAGTTCTTTGTATTATTTTTACAATTTTCTGTAAGTTTGAAATGGTTTTTAAAAGTTAAAAATATTAAGTAAAAGAGGATGCAAAAGAAACGATGAACAAAAGTGGTCACTATTATGAGACTGAATAACTAAAGAAAAAGAGAACTTCCTGTTTCTTTTATTTAAAACCCACAGTAAAGTTCTTTTGTTCTATCAAATCTAGATGGCAGTCTGTCTGGAACAGAACTTCTCTCAAGGCAGGATAGAAACAATTTCTAGTCCATCAATTCTATTTTTACCCTTTTCTGATTTTAAACATTGCAGGCCAGAATGAACTAGGCAAGGAAAAAATAAAACTTTCATAGCAGAAGAGTAATGTGATATAGATTTTTTGCAATAATAATCACACAAGTCTTTAAAACTAAATGGTGGCCCTGGCTGGCTGGCTCAGTAGTGGAGTGTTGGCCCAGCGTGTGGGTGTCCTGGGTTCAATTCCTGGTCAGGGCACAGAGAAGAGCCGCCCATTTGCTTCTCCATCCCTTCCCCTCACTTCTCTCTCTCTCCCTCCTGCAGCCATGGCTCAATTGGAGTGAGTTGGCCCTGGGCACTGAGGATGGCTCCATGGCATCTACCTCAGGCACTGAGGAGAGCTTAGTTGCTCAGCAACAAAGCAATGCCTCAGATGGGCAGACCATGGCCCCTTAGTGGGCTTGCTGGGTAGATTCTGGTCGGGACACATGCAGGAGTCAGTTTCTGCCTTACCTCCTCTCATTGAGTTAAAAAAAAAAAGAAAAAGAAAAACTAAATGGCATTATTATTAAGACCAGGAAGAGGCAGACAGGGCTTCCAAGAAGAGGAAGCATAATCAAAATCAAGAACAAAAGCATGGAGGCATGAACCAGCATGACACCTTAGCAAGACTTTATATAGTTTGACATAGCTCTTGGTAGGAAAGCTGCAAGGGAGAAGGCTACAGTGGTAGGCTGGAGTCAACGGCATACCCTATATGTTATCCTTTGGGTGCTGAGGGGCCATGCAAATGTTTTAGGTATGGTTCTGGTAATTTTAAAAGCTCATCAGGTCAAGCCACACTTTCAAATTCTGCCATCTAAGAAATTCTGATGCTTCTGAATACAAGGAAAGAACCCTCTCTCCAATGAATTACACATCAGAATTCATTCACCAGGAACAAGTTCAGTTAGTTTTCTCCTTGTTCACTGCCACTACTCTCTTCCAAGACATCAACAATCTCTTTTCTGAACTAATCCAACAACTCTTCCATTTTCCCTCTTGCCCCCTACAGTCTATTTTCTATATAGTAATCTTTTAAAATGTAAATCAGATGTCATTCGCATGCTTCAGTGTTCCTTCTTGGCACTTAGGATAAAATCTAAACCCTTTACTTTGACCTATAAAGCTCTAAATGACATAGCTTCCGCCTGCTCATCCAATCTTACGTTCTACCACTCTCCCTTTGGGCTATCTATCCTATGTCAACATTCTGATCGTTGATAACACCAAGCCCATTCCCACTTTAGGGCCTTTGTATGTGCTAATCCTTTTTTCTGGAATGATCTTTCCTGCACTTTTTACTTGGTGGTCTCTTCCTCTCATTCATCAAATCTCACCTTAATATGTTACTTCCTTAGAGAGACTTCCCTGACCACCATCTCCTTCCTCCCAGGTACTCATCATCACATACTATTTATTTCCTTACAGCTCTCCTGTTGTCCTATTTTAATATAAGCGACAAAAGCAGAGACCCCGATTTTCTTGTTCATTGCTATATTCTCAGGGCCAGCCAGTAATATTTGCTTCATCAACACTGGACTGCCTGAATTATCTCTGTACCTTGAGGGGGCCAAGCGGAGCCTGACCACTTTCCTCCTGCACTGGAAGCTGGTCACGGAAAGAAAGGAGCTCAGACTGAATGACAGCTCTCAAAGACAGTGATGCAGATCCAACAGCTTCTGGCTGAGAGAAGAAAAGAAAAAGTGTAAGTTAAAGAGGAGCCACAGGGCCCTGACCTGTGGTGGCAGAGTGTTGACCTGGAACGCTGAGGTTGCCAGTTCGAACCCTAGACTTGCCTGGTCAAAGCACATATGGGAGTTGATGCTTCTTGCTCCTCCCCCCTTCTCTCTCTCTCTCTCTCTCCTTTCTAAAATAAATAAAGTCTTAAAAAAATTGTAAAAAAAAGAAAAAGAGGAGCCACAGGGAATTTTAACAAAAATGACAACATATGATGTTTCATAAACGAACCTATGCTTTATGAAGTAAATAGCTTAATTATTTGACCGAGGCAACACTAAGTAGAAACTCATACTTTGTCATATTTTGGCCACCTCTTCTGGGTTTCAGTACTTCTCCTTGGGAGATTACAGAGGGCTTCATGAGTCACAAAAAAGTTGGAAGATTACTCTTTTCTGTTTTTTTTTTTTTTTTTTTTTTTTTACAGAGGCAGAGATAGACAGGGATAGACAGACAGGAACGGAGAGAGATGAGAAGCATCAATCATCAGTTTCTCGTTGCGCGTTGCGACTTCTTAGTTGTTCATTGATTGCTTTCTCACATGTGCCTTGACCGCGGGCCTTCAGCAGACCGAGTAACCCCTTGCTGGAGCCTAGGGTCCAAGCTGGTGAGCTCTTTTGCTCAAGCCAGATGAGCCCGCGCTCAAGCTGGCGACCTCGGGGTCTCGAACCTGGGTCCTTCCGCATCCCAGTCCGACGCTCTATCCACTGCGCCACCACCTGGTCAGGCACTCTTTTCTGTTTTTAACAGTTCTTTATAAAAATTGTTCAACTTAACTCTTAAAAATATAAAATGAAATTAAGATGATAAAAATTTTTGCCATTAAAGCTAGCAAAATTATAAAACACTATTACAGATGCTATCAAAGTTATGGAGAAAGAGGCAGTCATATGCCTAAAGTTGGGAATATAAACTGGCAACATACTTTTGCGCATCCCAGTCCGACGCTCTGTCCACTGCGCCACCACCCAGTCAGGCGACAACATACTTTTGGACAGCAAATTTGGCAATAAATATGAAAAGCTTTAAATACTCATACTCTTTGGCCCAGTTATTTTACTTCTGGATATTTACACTAAAAAAATAATAAATACGGGAGGGTTTTGGGGGAAGGGTATAAAGAGGGACAAATATAAGGTGATGGAAAATGGTTTGACTTTGGGTGATGGGTATACAACACAATCAACAGTTCAAATGCTATAGAAATGTTCCCCTGAAACCTATGTGCTCTTATTGATCAATGTCACCCTATTCATTTTCTAAAAAAATAATAATAAATACATAAAAGTATCATACACAAATATATATATTTAACAATGAGAAATAACTAGATGTTTAATAATCAAGTTATAATTAAGGTAATCATAGCACATTCCTATGCTCTGATTATATATAGTGAAATAATATATATGATGAAATAATATAGTCATTAAAATAATGTTTACTGCCTGACCAGGTGGTGGCGCAGTGGATAAAGTGTCGGACTGGGATGCCGAGGACCCAGGTTCGAGACCCCGAGGTTGCCAGCTTGAGCGCAGTCTCATCTGGTTTGAGCAAAAGCTCACCAGCTTAGACCTAAGGTCGCTGGCTCGAGCAAGGGGTTACTCGGTCTGCTGAAGGCCCATGGTCAAGGCACATATGAGAAAGCAATCAATGAACAACTAAGGTGTCGCAATGAGCAACGAAAAACTAATGATTGATGCTTCTCATCTCTCTGTTCCTGTCTGTCCTGTCTATCCCTCTGACTCTGTAAAAAAAAAAAAAATGTTTACTAAAAGTCTGAATTACCATAAATAATACTTGTTTATAATGTCTGATAAAAATAAGAGTATTCAAATACTTATAAAACTTTGGAAAAGATTAAATATATATTTTTGAAAAAATGAATAAAAACCCTCAAGATAGTTTGACCGATGTGGCGCAGTGGATAGAGCTTTGACCTGGAATGCTGAGGACGCTGGTTTAAAACCCTGGCTTGCCCAGTCATGGCATATATGAGAAGCAACTACTATGAGTTGATGCTTCTCGCTCTTCCCCACCTTCTCTCTCCCGCTCTGTAAAAAACAAAACAAAACAAAAAAACATCCAAATCAAAACAAAAAACCCTCAAGATGTTAAAAAAAAAAAAAAAAAAAAAAAAAAAAAAGGATTGCCTGAACAGTGGTGGTGCAGTGGACGACAGAGTATCAACCTGAGACACTGAGGAACTAGGTTCGAAACCCTGAGGTCGCCAGCTTGAGCACAGGCTCATCTGGCTCAAGTGAAGGCTCACTAGCTTGAGCGCAGGGTTGCCAGCTTGAATATGGGATCATAGACATGATCCCACGGTCACTGGCTTCAACCCAACGGTCTTTGGCTTGAACAAAGGGTCACTGGCTCAGCTGGAGCACCTCTTCCATTCATCAAAGCATGTATGAGAAGCAATCAATGAAAAACTAAAGTGACACAACTACAAGGTGTTACTTCTCACTTCTCTCCCTTCCTATTTGTTTCTCTCTGTCACCAAAAAAAGAAAGGATAAAAATTGCATACAAAATTATCCTAACACTGTCAAAGATTTACATACATAATATAAGGTCTACCGGAAAGTTCTGTCCGTTTTTGGGATAAAACAAAATACAAATTTTTCTTACCATCAATAAACTTTATTAAATAATATAATTGCCACTATTATTAATAATTTCTTGCCAGTGTGAGGGCAATTTGTATATCCCATTTTTGAAAAATGTTTTATCTTTTGATGCGAAAAACTGAATCAGTGCTTGTTTGATATCTTCTTCATTTTTGAATTTTTTGCCCTTCAAAAAATTTTGTAAGGACAAAAACAAGTGATAGTCAGAGGGTGCTAAGTCCGGGGAATATGGTGGATGTGACAGACATGCTTCTGTAGCATTTCTTCCTTGTTGAAATTCGTAAAAATTACAGTGGCGTAAATGAACTTTATCAGTAGCCATGGGTACACTATCGTTTCACACGTAAGACTAACGTGAATCAACTTTGTTTTAGTTAATTTGCTACGTCAGTATGTATACATTAAATGATTATAAAAATAGAGAGGCACACATGCGCCAAATAAATATGTGCTTACATGTCGAAACTTGTTGTGATAGAAACAAACAGAACTTTCCGGTAGACCTGATATACTGTATTCCTTTGAAAAAGATAAAGGAGACACATATAAATATACTGCTCATAAAAATTAGGGGTATTTCAAAATGAATATAAAGTGATTAAAAAAAGAAGCATTTGATTTTTTTTTTAATAGGGACAGTCAGAGGGATAGATAGGGACAGACAGACAGGAATGGAGAGAAATGAGAAGCATCAATTATCAGTTTTTCGTTACGACACCATAGTTGTTCATTGATTGCTTTCTCATATGTGCCATGACCGCGGGCCTTCAGCAGACTGAGTAACCCCCTGCTCGAGCCAGTGACCTTGGGTCCATGCTAGTGAGCTTTTTTTTTTGCTCAAACCAGATGAGCCCGCGCTCAAGCTGGCAACCCCGGGGTCTCGAACCTGGGTCCTTCCGCATCACAGTCCGATGCTCTATCCACTGCGCCACCGCCTAGTCAGGCTGATTTGTTTTAATTAAACAAGAACATCAGAAAAGCAAATGACAAGTCAAAGAAAGTTGTTTGATTATGCAAATGAGGTGCAAAACCAACTTTTATTTCATTGGTGAAAATGTACTATACAAAAGTACTGGAGTATCTGCATGTTCCCCGATCCCTTAAATTTTGTGAGCAGTGCATTAACAATAGTTATTTCTTGGTTATAGGATTATAGGTGAGTTTTTGCTTTCAAAAATAATTTTCAAGTTTCTATAAAAATGTAATTCTTTTACAATTAGAAAAAAGAAATTAACTAGGTGATTCAATTTAAATATACTGAAATGTTTACAGAGGTTTTCTTGAGGTTATAAAATTATGTATTTTTCCTCCTCTTCCTATTTTGCTCCATTAAGAAACTCTAAAAAACAAACAAACAAGATGCATTCCTCATGCTATCCATACCAAAGAAGAGGTCAAAGATGCAAAAGCTACTCTTTTACTGAGGAAGTAAAAACTGCTTATGACATAGTTTAATGATTTATGTTGTAGCAGTTACAAATGGATTTTATAGGCTAAGAATAGCTGATCAAAACTGCTGCCCATATTACATTATTTTGAACATGGGCTGATTATATTCTACCTGAAAAAGTAGTATCTCAAATTAAGGCTAATAGCTGATATCAATCCAGTCAACTTTCCATAGTAGGGAGCACAGAAAAGACATTAAGAACTTAGAGTCTAGAGTCAAAAAACTTAGGATGGAGTCCTAGTTTTGTTTTTTATTAGCGTGGGTGATCTTATATGTTACTCAACTTTACTTAATCTCAGTTTTTTTCATCTGAAAAATGAAGATATTAATGTCCCTAATTCACAGAGTTGTTGTAATGGTTAAATTTGACAGTGTGTTCATATAGAGCTTTTAGCATATTGGTCTATAACAAACAGCAAACAGACTATAATATCTGTTCTATAAGAAATAGCAAACAAAAAATTAAAAAATAATGGCCTTGGCCAGTTGGTTCAGTGGTAGAGCATTAGTCTGTCGTGTAGATGTCCTGGTTTGATTCTCGGTCAGGGGACACAGAAGAAGTGACCATCTGCTTCTCTACCCCTCCTTCCCCTCCCTTCTCTCTCTCTTCACTTCCTGCAGCCATGGCTTGATTAATTTGAGTGAGATGACCCTGGGCGCTGAGGATGGCGCTGTAGCCTCTGCCTCATGCACTAAAAAAATGGCTCCATTGCTGAGTAAGAGAGCAACAACTCCAGATGGGCAGAGCATCGCCCCCTACTGGGCTTGCCAGGTAGATCTTGGTCATGGTGCATGTGGGAGTCTGTCTGCCTTCCATCCTCTCACTAAAATAAAAAATAATTAATAATAATAATAATAATAAATAATAACCATAAGCATTAGTGTTGTTTGATCTTAGAGAAGTTCCTAGTTTAAGTAAAAATATAATTTTAAGTATACTCCAAATCCCTGGTGTAATCAGAGAGGCAAAAGTCAAAATCACCTGACGTACCTTTTCCTGTGGGGTTTTCTTTGTGTATATTTGGAAAACAAGGTTGGAATTCCACCAGTGTTCTATCATTGGGCCACCAAACTGTACTGGAAACACAAATCTCTGCTGAAATTTCACCACTGTAAGGAGAATCAGACACATAAACACATATCACACCACCCAACTAGAGACATCATCAATCCATGCTTTGACAACACCCACCTCCCATTCAAATCTAACTAAAATCTCTTTCAGGAATCTAGTCAGTTTAAGTTCACAAAAGCATTATTGCTGTAGGACTGAAAGAGCAGAGACAAAGAGAAAACCCTGGGTTTAGTGCAGGGAAGAAAAGCAGTGCTTTATTGCTTTGCTTTGCTATGAGAAATGAAGGACAAGCACATGAGCACAGGGTGTGTAGAGAAACATACTACTATGACCTACTATTTTTAAAAGACAAGTTAGTAGGTAGTGTAACAAAAGAAGGGGGCTGGCTGGAGGTGGGACAATAAGGTAAATGAAGAGAAAAAAAGAACTGAATCAAAAATGATTATAATGCAAATGAGTTCATCTTCTGACAAAGACTGTAATACTCCAATTGTGACACTCAGACAAGGTTCCAATACTGATGTTAGTTAACAGTGGTAGGTCTATTTCTTGGATGGAAAGAAGGGAATTTCTGCTAACTATCAAGTGTAAAGGGGATAATTTTTGTGTGTGTGTGATACAGACAGAGAGAGGAACAGACAGACAAGTAAGGAGAGAGATGAGAAGCATCAATTCTTCAATGTGGCACCTTAGTTGTTCACTGATTGCTTTCTCATATGCATTCTCATATATGCCTTGATTGGGGGCTCCAGCAGATGGAGTGACCCCTTGCTCAAGCCAGTGACCTTGGGCTCAAGCTGGTGGGCCTTGCTCAAACCAGATGAGCCTGTGCTCAAGCTGGCAACCTCAGGGTTTTGTACCTGGGTCCTCCACGTCCCAGTCCAACACTCAATCCACTGCCCCACCACCTGGTCAGGCTAAAGGGGATAATCCGAAAGTAGTATTTGAAACTGTGCTCATTGCTATGGGGCTTTAATAGGTTATAAAAAAGGAAGAATCCTTTGATATGAGTAATTTCTGTTCCTTACTAATACTACCTCAGTCACAATTTATCACATGTAAAATGATCTTCTAGTTCATTCACTTCTAGATCTTTAAAATGGATCTGAAGAGCCCTCACAAAAGACCAAATGCATTCCAACTGCCCATTTTGACTTAAAAGATCTATTCATCTTTGTCATCTTAATTTTTTAAAAATCTTTTTTTATCTAAGTGAGAGGAGAGGACATAGGGACAGACTCCTGTATGCACCCTGACCAGGATCCACCTGGCAACCCCCATCTGGGGCGGATGCCTGAATCAACTGAGCTATATTTTCAGTGCATGAGACTGATACTTGGACCAACAGAGCCACTGGCTGCGAGAAGGGAAGAGAGAGATAAAGAGAAGTAGATGGTCGCTTCTCCTGTGTGCCCTGACTAGGGATCAAACCTGGGACATCCACAGGCCTGCTGACACTCTATCCACTGAGTGAACTGGCCAAGTCTGCCAACTAAATTCTTGACTGTTTTATTTCTGTTGGTCATCAAAGACAGAATGTGGGACTTGCTATGTGTGTATGGATCCACACACAAGAGGCCCACATCCACTAGACCAGTTTACCTGCTTATTCTACTAAGAGAAGGGAAGTACAACAATACCTACACCTCCTCCACTGGTGTGCTGAGAGGATCAACTGAGGTAATAGATGATAAAGCACTTTGGGCTCTATAAAATCCTTTATACACAAACAGGACTTAATTTCATTCTGGTGCCATGCAGATTTCCCTTCACCACCTAGGTATGTTTTTATACTACATAACCGTATTTCTCACATAATTCTGTTTCTTAATCTCATTTTTTAAACACTAAAAGTGAGTTAAGGCAATAATGAAAGAAGAAATTATGTGGCCCAGGCCAGTTGGCTCAGTGGTAGTGCGTCAGCCTGGCCTGTGGATGTTCTGTATTTAATTCCTGGTCAGGGCACACAGGAGAAGTGACCATCTGCTTCCCACCTCTCCCCCACCCCTCTCTCGTCCCGTCCTGCAGCCATGGTTCCATTGGTTTGAGCACATTGGCCTGGGCGCTGAGGATGGCTCTGTGACTCTTCCGCCTCAGGTGCTAAAAACAGCTTGGCTGTGAGCATCGGCCCCCAGATGGGGTTGCAGGGTGGAACCCGGTTGGGGTGCATGCAAGAATTTGTCTATCTCCCCTCCTCTCACTTGGAAAAAGAAGAAAAATTAAAAAGAAGAAATTAATGTAAATAAATTGCTAACAATGTCCCAGAGAATTTTTTTTTTTTATAGGAAGGGATCCTGAAAATACCCAGTCCAATGTATACTATAATTATTGTTGTTGAGAGGTGCACAGATGAAAAGTAATTTTGTCCACAGTCACACAATAAATGTGTAGTATAATCAGCACTAGAACTGTCTTATAATTTCTGGTTTGATGCTCATTCCACACTTTCCATATGGATGTCCTTTGAAGAACACAAGCAAAACTCAGTTTCTGTGGCCAACAATAATACATGCCAAGCAATACAAATTAAAAGCACGTGACTTAGAAAAAAAAATCTAGGTTCAAATTTTAGTTCTATGATAAACTAGCTATATTATCTTAGACAAGTTCATTAATTGATTTATACCAGTTTCCTTTTCCCTTATCTGTGTGTGTGTGTATATTCCAATTTAATGATTAGATGATTAATACATGTAAAACACTGAGCAGTTTTTGGCACATAATTTAATCCCAAATAAATATGAGCTACTGTTCATTACATACTATTTTAGAGTTTAAAATTTTTTAATTCACGATCTGATTGGACTGTCCATTAATCCTTTATTACATAAAGGCAGTCTTTGCTTTGCAAGTACTATGTTAACTGAAACTTGTGCACATCAGAACCATGTCCTTGCTGTATCTCAGTTTTACAGATGGGGAAACAGAAGTTTGAAGAAACTCATCCAATGTTACACAGGTAGATGAAGGCAGAACGGGAAGCCTTGAGAAAAAAAGCCAACATTTTTCTTTGCATATGGGGTTTGATAAAAAACCAGTTTAACCACATTAAAGCTCCTAAACATAGTTACTTCAGCTAACAGGATCAAATATACATTCTCAAATACAGTACCTAAACAAGCCCTCAGAGCAGCTTCCAATTTAAACAGTCAGGAAGTAAACATATGAAAGTTGTTGTTTTTTTTTAAGTGAGAAGAGGGGAGATAGAAAGACTCCCACATGTGCCCCAACCGGAATCTACCTGCCAACCCCTATCTGGGGCTGATGCTTGAATCAACAGAGCTATCCTTAGTGCCTGAGGCTGACACTTGGACGAACCGAACTACCCTCAACCCCCTGGGGCTGACACTTGAACCAACTGAGCCACTGGCTGCGAGAGAAGGAGAGAAGGGAGAGTGGGAGGGAAGAGAAGCAGATGGTAGCTTCTCATGTGTGCCCTGACTGGGGATCTAACCCAGGACATCCATATGCAGGGCTGATGCTCTAATCCACTGAGCCAGCTGTCCAGGGCCACGCAAAATTTTAAATGCCTTAATTCTTTCTTAAGGAGATGAAGAAAGTGAAACAACGTATTCTAGTAAAGAATATATTAAATTACTTTAGTTGCTATGCTTAAGAGTAATTGAATCTTTAACATTTGTGATATATCACATTAAGTGAAATAATGCATGTACAAGATTATTTACTGAAGCACGGTTTTTTAACAGCAAAATATTGATAAATATTAAATACTGATCAATAGAGGGTGTTTAAGTTATGGCATATCCATATAATGGAGTATAATATAGTCAACGAAGGACTAAGAAAGTACTTTATGACCCGATATGAAAAAATTCCTATAACATTAAAGCAAAGGTGCAAAACAGTGTATATGGTATACTAATACTTAGATAAAAATAGGGGGGAGGGCAAAAAGAATAAACATATTTGTTTCTAGATGTATAAAATACCTTAGCAAGGATATAAATGAAACTTACAACATTGTTTGCCTACAAAAATGGGACTCTGAAATTTTGAACCACATGAATAAATGATATTTAGTTCAAAAACCAAATAAACAAATAAAACAAAATAAAAAAATGTAAATCTGATGTTACTATGCCATATAGGAGAGTTATATAAATGTATAGGAGAGTTAAGACCATGTATTTTACTTCTCAAATTACCTCCTAGGAAAGAAACTCAACACTAATGAACTTTCATGAATCAAATTGCAGAACCAGGGCAAACATATACTCAAAATCTGTTAGAAAAGCAGCTAAAGTTTGAATAGCAGGGACATAAATGTTTATTATATTACCATTTACTTTTCTGTAGTATTAGAAATATTTGAAACAAAATAAAAGACAACACCAAAAACACAAAAGAAAAAAAAGTTAAAATTAAGACTGTATCAAAATTAAAAACTTTTGTGCTGTATGTGATATTATTTAGAAAGTGAAAAGACAACACATAGAATGGGGAAAAATAAGGGTCTTCCATCCAGAATACATAAAGAACTCCTATAACCCAATAAAAATTTTTAAATGAGCAAAGGATTCGAAGAGACATTTGTCTGAAGAAGATATGCAAATGGACAACAAGGATATGAAAAGATGCTCAACATCATTAGTCATCAGGGAAAAGCAAATCAAAGTCACAATGAGATACCACTTTATAACAAGTAGGATGGCTAGAATAAAAAAAAAAGTTGGGAAAGAGAAGAGAATTAGAATCTTCATACACTTATTGTGTAAGTGTAAAATGTGAAGCACCTGTTGAAGAGTCTCGCAGTTCTTAAAACACAGTTTACCGTATAACTACTGTTAGGTATATACCCAAAGGAAAGGAAAGCATGTCAATACAAAAATGTGTACACAAAGGTTTTTAGTAGCATTATCCATAATAACCAAAAAGTAGACACAACCCAAATGCCCATCAGCTAATGGATAAATGAAATGTAATGGAATATTTTATTTTACTTTTTGTGGCAGAGACAGAGTCAGAGAGAGGGACAGATAGGAAGGGAGAGAGATGAGAAACATCAATTCCTCATTGCAGCTCCTTAGTTGTTCATTGATTGATTTCTCATATGTGCCTTGACCGGGGGCTACAGCAGACCGAGTAACCCCTTGCTCGAGCCAGCGACCCTGGGCCCAAGCTGGTGAGCCTTGCTCAAACCAGACAAGCCCATGCTCAAACTGGCGACCTCGGGGTCTCGAACCTGGGTCCTCAACATCCCAGTCTGATGCTCTATCTACTGCGCCACCGCCTGGTCAGGATCACAATGGAATATTAAACAGCCATAAAAAGGAACAAAGTACTACTATATACCCCAACGTGGATGAAACTTGAAAATATTAGAAGTCAAAGAAGCCAGTCACAAAAATTGTATATAATTCAATTTATATGAAATGTCCAAAAAGAAAAAAAATTATAGAGACAGAAAGTAGATTAGGAGTTGCTTGGTACTGGGGCTGAAAGAGGGCAGTAAGGCATGAATGCTAATGAGAATGAAAAGTTCTCAAGTGAAATTGTGGGATGGCTCCACAACCCTATGAACATATTAAAAACGTGGAATAGTATACTTACAACGGGTGAACTGTATGGTACGTGAATTATATCTTGAGAAAGTTGTTTTTTTAAAAGAGAATAAAAAAAATGGCAATAGCTGAAATAACAGGATCTAAGCATCAAGTTCTGAGTTGTCCTTAGCTGTGTTCCTGACTTGTTGCCGTGCGTCACCACAGTCACAGCAACTCTGGGCTTCTTTCCTCACTTATAAGAGAAAGGAATTAGAAAAGCTTCACTTCAGAATTCTTTCTAACTCTAAGATTCTATGATACTATAAGAGTCAAATTAGTAACTAGGGATTCCAAAATTCTTCCACAGCTAAAATGTCTAAGGAGCAGAAAACCAGTCTCTTACTTCCATCTGTAATTTTACTGGAGGCGAGTCGAACAACTTCAGTTATCAAAGATGTCTTTCCCAATCCATGTTTGGAAAAGCCCACAGGAAAGTGATATTCCAGAAAGAAGGTGCTAAAAAAAAAAATCAAAACAACAAAAAAAAGAGATTAAAAAACAAACCAAATAATAAATCTATTTTTATTTCATAAGTCCCACGTATCTTTCAGGGTCCTGTTGTCAGGCCTTCACCAATCCTGCCAGGCAGTACAGGCTCCCTTCCTTGTGTTCCCACAGCACTTTTCATAAAAAACTTCTATTCTGGACCTGGAAGCCCTATATTACAGATAGCATTTAAACATCTCTCTCTCTCCTACTGAATGTAAGGTATAAACTCTGTGAAGACAGAGTTTCGATCTTACACACACTTGGCATAGTGCTTGGGACTTGGTGGGGGATTCAATACATTTCTGTTGATTGAGTAGTGCCTATGAAAGAACTTCACAAACTGTAAATTGTTATGCAATTATTTAATTATTATTATCAGTCACTTCCCACTAATGTCAAATTTAGTTTTCCTGCCTGGCCAGGTGGTGGCACAGTGGATAGAGTGTCTCTCTCTCTGTCAAAATAAAAATAAAATAAAATAAAATTTTAGTTTTCCCATGTTAGAGACATACCGCTTTTTTGTTGTCAGTTTAGGCAGTCTTCCAGGAAAGCTTTTTTTGCCAGGGGTCATCTGTGGATTATCAGGAGGAACTCCCATTGTTTCAATGATGATTCTGACCGAATGTACTCTACCCAGAAGGGCCAGTCTATCTACACTTAGTGTCATCACTAGGGCATCTTCTGGAGTTTCTGATACTATCTGTTGTTCAACCAAATTTCTGAAAGGAATTCACACAGTGAGTAGACAGAGGCCCAATAGTAAATGATCTAGTTTGCTTGGACAAGAAAAGAAAAGAGGAAGGGCAGCAAACATCTTAATTCACAAGTTATCAAGTATTGGGAAAAGGCTTTATTCAGAATTCTGGACCTAATCCACAATGAAAGAAATCTCAAAAAAAAAAAAAAAAAAAGTAAAAACATTCTTCTAATCTATAGGCTTATCTCTATACAAGTACAGAAACTGATGTCACAAAATTAGTTTTTCTACAAGTTTTCAACAAAGACTTGACTTTAGTTAACCACTACTTTAATATAACGACTACTGTCACTTTTTTTGTATTCCTTTTCATTTGCTTTCCTTATGTATATTTTCTACATATGTATAAAAACAGCACACTTTATAATGCAGAATTCTGTTTTCTCCCTGAACCATGTCATCGTATTCGTCTTTTCATGTTATTACATTTTTAAGGAATACAGTACTTAATGAGTTAAAGTAACTAACTTAACCAGTCTGATACTACTGGACAAACACAGGCCACTTCACTTTAGGAGATCTTGAGAAAATAATCTTCCTTTGTTATTGCCTTTAAACAAGCATTCACAGAGAGGCTCACCTGTTTTTCTTGTCCGCTGCTCTCTTCCTCAGCTTGTGATCATTTGACTCCAGAACCTGAGATCTGGCAAGAGCTTTGGACTGGTTCATTTTCTTAAAAGGGACAGTATCATCATCTTCACTGAAGAAATCACTAATGCTGCTATCAGATTTCTATGGGGGGAAGAAACGAAAAGAGAAGTACTAAAAGACAAGTGTTTTGAGGATAGTAGTAATAAAAACATGTCTCTACAAGTAATCAAATTCTTCTTTGTACATATATAATTCCTAAAGCAATACCTAACACCAGGCAGATAATCCCATGTATCTCCTGGTTATATAAAAATATAGTTGACCTCTGAACAACGTGGGAGTTAAGGGCATTGATCCTCCTGCATAATCAAAAATTTGCCTCCCCTATACCCCAACTACAGTTAGCCCTTAGCATCCATAGTTATTGCTGCGAGAGTCCATAACCTTAAGGGCAGGCAATTCCTACACCTTTTCTTTACTGCTGGCTTCCAGGGATACTAGGGAGACCTTGAAGTCATACTTCTTGTGCACAGGAAGACAATGGCTAAACATGTTGCACATCACAAGCACACAGCTGTCTTCACTGTCCATGCTAACTCAGTATGTCCTCAGGAACTGCATGTTGCCATGGCACTTCACAATGTACTGGTGGTAGTTGGAGAGGTTGCTATGCATGTCAGCAGTGTCCTCACTGGATACTTCTTTGATGACCAGAATCTGATCATAGGAGATAAGGAAGTAATCATCACTGTCCTTCACTTTCACTGGGGGGACTTTGGGTAAGAAACACCAAGTAATCCTGATTATCAATGACAAATCGATCATGGAGGTTACTGAAGACCTGGGGACAACAATCCTGGATATTGAAATGACTAGGAAGATTTTCTCTATGAAAAAGCTAATTCTTGACTTTGACCTTGGAATTGTCCTTAAAAGTCATCTGGCAGCAGCATCACAGGTGGAGGCACGTCGCTGAGCTCACTGATCTAGTGGGCTCTGCCCCACAGGAACATACTCTGCAGCAGGTCAGCCTCCTGGAACACCTTCAACTCTGCAGCATGAGATGCTTCGTTTTTGAGGTGAAGCCAAAACCTGGGCCTGAGGCTGCTGTAGTCGCTGGTACAGTAGCAAGTGGGGCCAAGAAGGATGCCATGGTCTCCCACGTATCTAACCCTACAAACTTTTTTTCCCCATCTTTTCCAAGAGAGAGTAGGGGAGCTAAAGAGACACTCCCACATGTGCCATGACTGGGATCCACCCAGCAACCCCATCTGTGGCCGATACTCTGCCCATCTGGGGCCATGCTTGCAAATGAACTATTTTAAGAACCTGAGGTGGAGGCTCCATGGGGCCATCCTCAGCACCCAGGGCCAATGTGCTTGACCCAATCAAGCCATGGCTGTGGGAGGGGAAGAGAGAGTGAAAGAAGGGGGAATGGAAGGGTAGAGAAACAGATGGTTGCTTCTTATGTGTGCCCTGACTAGGAATTGAACTCGGGAAATCTACACAGTGGGCCAACGCTCTACCACTGAGCCAACTGGCCATGTTCAACAAAGCTTTTTGCTCTTAGCCTTTTCTTTATTAAATGGTAGTTTTTAAAAATGCTTACTGCCAACACAATGAAAATCTAGTTAGGTCCACAGCCTGAAGGAAATTATAATAAACACAGTCTGATCAGGTGGCAGTGCAATGAATAGATCGTTGGTCTAAGATGCTGAGGACCCAGGTTTGAAACCCTGAGGTCACTGGCTTGAGCGCGAACTCATTCAGCTTGAGCATGTGATAATAGTCATGAACCCATGGTCACTGGCTAGAGCCCAAAGGTTGTTGGTTTAAAGCCCAAGGTCACTGGAATGAGCCCAAAGTTGCTGGCTTAAACAAGGTGTCATAGGCTCAGCTGAAGCTCCCCAGTCAAGGTACAAATGAGAAAGCAATCGATGAACAACTAAGGTGCCATAACCATGAGTTGATGCTTCTCATCTCTCTCCCTTCCTGTCTGTCTGTCCCTGTCTGTCTCCCTCTCCCCTCTGGCAAAAAAAAATAAAAAAGAAAAAAAGAAATTATAATAAACATAATCTAGGTTGTTCAAAAGTTAAGGATTTCAGGAACCAAAACAAGGCATTACAATAATACTCAATTTTTAAGCTGTGGAGGTTATTCAATATTAAGAGCATCAAAAACTGACTCCAGGGAAGGACATGAGCATTCTAGGTCTCCCATTACTTACTTTTCACTCCTTTTCCAGTCAACAAACATTTTCTAAGATTATTTTGGTTAAATAGTATGGAGGATTACCAGTGTCATTCATAAAATTTATTCATTTATTCACTAGGTATCCACTGAGTACTCAGTATCTATCAGGCCTTTGTTGTAGTGAAATAAAAAGATAATGAAGACATACTCTGGCTAAAACAGAGGTATGTGCAGGATACTGTGGGCCTTCAGGCAAAAAAATCTGCTTGGGGGAGTCTGAGACGGTTTCTTTACACAGGTGATGAGTTGATAAAGAACGAAGATAAGTTTACCAGATGTACCAGAGTATTTCAACATTCAAAGAACATATAGAGATAGAAAAAGAGCTAGAATGTCTGAGGAGAGTTGCAATAATCAGCATGACAGGAGTCTTCAGTGGATACAGAGCCAAGTGGGAGATGAGGTGAGGGAGGTAAGTCAATGTCAGATTCTAATGCCATGCTCCAACTGATGAGATAGATGGTGTAGTTTAAGTGGGAAAAACACAAGCTTTATGCCAGACAGACTAGGGTAAGAATTCTAGTTCTGCCACTTAATTACTACTAATTATTATCTCTAAGCTTTTATTTCACAATAAGTAAAAAAGATAACATTATCTCATGGGGTTAGAAAGAGAATTAAATGAAATAACATTTAAAATATAAGGTACAATATTGAATAAATAACAGGTAACATAAATTCCCTGACACAGAGACAATGTATAATAAATATACGCTCTCTTGCCTTTTTATCCTACAGGTAACACAGTATCAAAGATGAATTTTAGGGCAGGAAGTCATGAAATGTGAACAACTCATAATGTCTTTTCAATCCATTTCCTCCTTTCCGCTCCCTTGCTGCCACCGTCATTCAGGCTCTGCCTCTCTCACACCTGAAGTAGCCCAATGGCTTCCTATCTGCTTATGGTTATTCTCCCCCTTCATCACTGCCAAATTAACATTCCTAAAACACTACTGTGATCCTGTCACCTCATCACCTGACATTCAACAGGCTTTCATAGACTGGATGCAATGTTCTAGCCTGCCTTATAGATGACTTGTTTTCCACAGAAATTCTCATCTACTCAAATTAGATACCTTGCAATGCACAAACTGCTATTCTAGATAGCTCATTCTTTCTATTTCCATTTCATATCCTTTATCTTTCTAAACACCATTTTCCAAGTCTCAGCAAAACTCCTAATTCCTGATAATATCATGTAAAAGTTCTACCTGCATGCTCTGAATTCTGGTAGCTCTTACTGTCTTACTACTGAGTTGGTATGAACTACCTCTCATTTCCGTTATCTTTTCTGAACCAGTAAAAAGAAAGCAATGTTCATAAATATAAATGCTTACTTGTAAAAACAGGGACTGAACTTAATGTGTAGGCCCTAGGACCATGATGGCAAACCTTTTTATAAAAAGGTGGGCGGTAGGGGAGCAACCAAACAGCGCAGTGATTGGCCTGTCATGAAAGCTGGAACACCCACTAGTGGGTAGGAGGGACCATGCTGACCAGAACTGCAAAAGTGGGTGGTTTTTATAAAAAGATTCGCCATCACAGCCCTAGGAGATACTAAGCCAATGAACAGAACATATGGCTTGATAATCAGAAAGAACTCTGAAAATGCTAGAACTCCGTAAAAAGAGAATGCTTTGTCTTAAGGGTAAGTAGAGGTATTTGTCCTGTGAGCAGAGGTGTTTCTGAAATAGTTTGAAAAGATACCAGTCAAGGGTGATTCTGAGGGTATATCTGCATTAGAAGAGCCATAAGGGAGCCATATACTATATCTTCATTAAAACTATAGGCTTTGGCCCTGGCTGCTTGGCTCAGTGATACAGTGTTGGCCCAGTGTGTCAGGGCACACAGGAGACCATCTGCTTCTCCACCTCACTCTCTGCCCCTTCTCTCTCTTTCTCCCTTCCCCTCCTGCAGCCATGGCGCAACTAGTTCAAGTGCATCAGCCCTGGGCGCTGAGGATGGCTCCGTGGAGCCTCCACCTCAGGTGCTAAAAATAGCTCGGTTGTGAGCATTGCCCCAGATGGGCAGAGCATGGCCCCAGACAGGGGTTACCGGGTGGATCCCAGTTAGGGTCCATACGGGAGTCTGTCTCTCTAGCTCCCCTCTTCTCACTTGGAAAAGAAGAAGAAAAAAAACAAACCATAGGCTTTGGACTCAAGTAAACTAGAATTTTAATCCTGGCCCTAACACTTACTTACTGTGTCCTTGGATAACATACTGGGTCTTACTAGGCCTGTCTCATCTGTAGAATGAGGAAAATATTTTTCTTTTCAGGTTGCTGTTATAATTAAGTATAATATGTAAAATAGACAGCTTTCTATCTGGCAAGTGGTAACATGCTGGCATCTACTAGTATTAGTAATACTCTTGTTATCTAATTCCAAAAGCTGCAGATTCAGTGACTTACAGGTGCTGTGTAAAATAAGTTCTCCAGGAGACTCTGGTCATACTGAGGGTCATTCGGCTCACTGCTGCAATACACATCACTTCCAGGAGCTGGAGAATCTGGAGGAGAGCCTAGCCCATCCCAGTAATGACCCTGGGATAATTCAGCACTGCAGAGAAAGAAAAACAAAGCAGAAGAACTTTGAGATGCCAACAACTAGCATTCAAAAAATACACTACTGACACTGATTTGATTGAAGCAGGGAGAGAGAAGCATCAGTTTGTTGCTCCACTTAGTTGTACACTGATTGCTTCTTGTATGTGCCTTGTCCTGGGATTGGACCGGTGACCTCAGGCTCATACTGAGCAACCCCTTGCTCAAGCCAGTGACCTCAGGAATCTGTTGACAACCTGTGCTCAAGCCCATGGACTTGGGTTTCGAACCAGCGACCTCAGCATTCCAGGTCAATGCTCTATCCACTGGGCCACCACTGGCCAGGTGCTTTTACTCATTTATTTAACAAACATTTTATCGCTTCTCGGCCTTTTGGCTAAGATCAAGGTGTATTTAACAAACATTTTATTGGGCACCTATTACGTGCCAGGCATGGTGTTAGGTCCTAAATGATACAAAGATGGCTAAGCTAATTTGCTCTAGTCTTGTGTGGCTTACGGTCTAGCAGGGAGGAAAAAAAAGGGAAATTATTAACTGTAATTCAACAAGTTAAATGTTATATGTTGCTTTTGTGAATGGCTAATTCATAAATGTTTTCTTCCACTAAGCAAAAATATGTATATTTAGGGTTAATTATGGTGAAACAAGTTTTTTTGTAGGGTATAAAAATGAGTAAAACAGACATTCTACTTACAGAGTTTGTACACTATTAAGGAAGATAAGCACACAAGTATGTGTACATTTTATTCGTTTTTCCCATGGTAACTAACTTTTTTTTTTTTTTTTTTTACAGAGACAGAGACAGGGACAGACAGACAGGAATGGAGAGGGATGAGAAGCATCGATCATTAGTTTTTCATTGCGCGTTGCAACACCTTAGTTGTTCATCGACTGCTTTCTCATATGTGCCTTGACCACGGGCCTTCAGCAGACAGAGTAACCCCTTGTTGGACTCAGTGACCTTGGGTTCAAGCTGGTGGGCTTTTTGCTCAAAGCAGATGAGCCCGCGCTCAAGCTGGCGACCTCGGGGTCTCGAACCTGGGTCCTCTGCATCCCAGTCCGATGCTCCATCCACGGCACCACCGCCTGGTCAGGTGTGGTAACTAATATTTAATGAACATCTATTAATGAACCTCCTGAGTTCTTAATAAACATGTTACTCATAATGACAGCATATTTATTAAATATTACATGTGCCAGATACTGTGCTAAGCATTTCATTATTCTTTCAACTTTGCTTCCCTTTCAAGGTAGCTGCCTACTTTCTTCTCCCTTCTTTGATTTCTCATGAATATAGCACACAGTAAATACCTTCAAATTAGATCATATTCTTATATTTCTTGAGCATAATAGATGTTCAGTAAATGTTCCTTTCCTTAATCTGTAGCAGGGGTTCTCCATTAGCACTCTTGACGTGTTCGGTCCAACAATTCTTTGTCATTGGGAGGTATTTGTGCACTTTGGATCCTTGAACTCAACTAATTAGATGCCAGTAGAACTATGCCAGCTTTGACAACCTAAAATGTCTCCAGACATTACCAAATGTCCCGTGGGAAGCAGGGGAGAACTATCCCAGTTGAGAACCATTTATCTATAGTAATCTCTATCTCAAAGGTCAGAATAACTTCCTAACTACCAAAAACTAAATAACAACTTCTCGATCTACATGGCTTCTCTGCAGTGTGTGTGCACTGCTCCTTTTTGAAGCTTTACCTCTTGGTAACTATACAGCTCTCATTCGCCACCTATCGCTCCCCCCCAACACACTCAGTTGCTTGCTGTTTATTACCTCCTTGCATACTGTTAAAGTTACCAAGATCTTCACTGCTCAGTACACAGTCCTCCACCTTGTTTTATCCCCAAATTAGTCTTTGAATTTATACTACAGTCTATGACACATTAAAAGGGCATGCCAATTCCCTCTATGCAATATTTGGGACATACTTATACCAGAAACTGGGAGTGGTCAGAGATACTTCGCACAGGCTAGAGGCCTGGGTTTCCTGTGCAGCTAGGTGGGCAGGAGATATGAAAAAAAGGGGTGGGGTGGGGTGATGCTGGAAAATGTCTGTGTTCTTTGGCTATAAGACAAGCACACTCTCAGCACTTTCCTGTTTTTTCTTCTTAAATGTTTTTTAATGTTTATTTTGTTGATTTTAGAGAGAGAGGAAGGGAGGGAGAAGAAAGAAACAATGATCTGCTCCTGCATGTGCCGACTGAGTATTAAAGCAGCAACCTCTGCGCTTTGGGACAATGATCTAACCCAGTGGTTCTCAAACTTTTTGAAGTCAGGGTGCATTTAAAATCCTACAAATAATTGTAGGCACATTATATACAAATTTCTGAGAAATATGTTATAATAATTAAGTCAAATATTAAAAAATATATATAAAGTCCAAGTGTGCTTTTATGGTAATTAAATAAATATGACAAAATTAAATTTATTCTGACATTAAAAAACGTTTTTATGTTATAATTTTTTGAGTTATGCTTTTTAGAATTCACAAAAAAGAGGGGTTAAAAAATAAAAAAATGACAAAATGTTATCTTTTTATATATATATAGATACATTCTTAGTAAGATTTAGTAAATTCGGCAGGTCCTGGCGCAAATGTGTTAATTTTTTTCATTCTTGTGTTTATGAGAAACATAAATATAATGATGTGTTAATAATAAATATAATAATGATGTGTTAACAAAAAAAGCAGTATTTCCATAATGAAATGGTATAATAGAGTATATATACTTATTTTCATATCTGGATACATGCTGCAAATCAGTGCAGCTAGTAATTCCAGGTCCTGAGTGGAAATGGGGCGGAAGAAAATACAGGGTTGGGAGGGCCCTGTAATTGCTGCTGGCAAGAACAAAGCATGCCCAAAAACCATATCTTGCTTTACTTATAGGGAAAAGTAAGGCCGTTAGCAAATCTATGGTCTCTGATCACGTTTCCAAGGCAACCCAAGAATTTTACCAAGTGCAGAAAACCCCTACCATACATATCATCTTAACTTTACACCAAAGGATAGAAGAAACTTGCCTCCAGTCTTTCCAGGGAACATGGGGGGTAGTGTAAACAATCCAGCACCACAGCTTAACAGCCTTTTGCAACCTAATTAGGCAAGTGAGGTGGGGGTTGGGCAGACTGTCAGCTTACAGCTAATTCCCCACACCTCTGTCCCCCAAAAATCTAAACTCCAAAAACCCTGTTGGTTTTTTGGTCCCAACAGGCACATATTTCTCTGGAATACCACAGGGCGCACACTTTGAGAACCACTGATAACCAATTGAGCTATCCAGCCAGGGCAAATGTTTTTTAATCAAAGAATATGTGTATCTATTTTAAAAGTAAAATAGGATTACATGACATAATAAAAAATAGTAGTGGCTTGCCTCCTCACTTCCAACTCACTAAAATATTTCTCCGGTATTTAGCTGTATATTGCTAAGTAACACATGTGTATCGCTATTTTCTGATTTTTCACTTTCTAAATGATTTATGGACTTCCTACTACGAAAACTGAAAATCCACTCTCTTATACCACTACTCTAGAACACAGATTTCCCCTTCATCCACCTTCTCAATTTAGTTATATTACACTATTTAAAAGTTCATCTTCTGGGTTAACATTATGTCAGAGCCAAGTATAATTTTGTACACTTTCTTAAGCAGCTTCTAGTTTTTCCCTGTTTTAATAACTGCCTTGATTTTCATCTACTTAGTTTTCTATATGCCTATTACTATTTCATTATTGAACTCTCCAAGAGAACTGAAAATTTCCTCTCAATTTGGTTAAACACTGGAGGAATGTATCTCCCTCTCCACTCTCCCCTCCTCACTAGGTATACAAATACTCCCAGTGAAGCCCTGTCTAGCAGCCAAGTGTTTATCTTCTAAAAATGACACAGATCTTAAACCTCCTTTTCTCTTTCCTCTGTGTTATATTCTCTATTTCTTGGACTCCATGTCTTATGCTTTCTTGTATATTCTCTTTGTGGCAGAAAGTATCTCTGTGCTTTCCCGAGGAATAGTGTAAGAGAGGTCAACTTTTGAGATCCCGGATGCACAAACATTTTTATTTTACTCTTACATTTGACTGATAGTTTGAGAATGAAATTTGAGGTTGAAAATTCAGAATTTTCAGAATTTTGAAAGCATTTCTCCATTGTCTTCCATGGAGCTGGTAAAAAGGCTTTATTTCGTTTGTTTCCAGCTTTATTGAGATATAATTGACAAATAAAATTATAAAATATTGAAAAAGTACAATGCGATGATTTGATATGCATACACATTGTGAAAGAATTCTCCCCATTGAATTAATTAAAACATCAATCACCTCACATTTTTGATTTTTGGGTGAGGGGCAAGAACATTTATGTTTTACTCTCTTAGCAAATTTCAATTATACAACACAGTGTTATCAATTAGTCTCTATGTTATACATTAGATCCTCAAAACTTATTCAACTTATAACTAAAAGTTTGTACCCTTTTATCAATTTCTTCCTATTTCTCCTGCCTCCCGGAAAACATTTTTAAAATCTGTTTCCATGAATTTGACTTTATTTTTAATTCCATTGTAAGTGATACCATGTGGTGTTTGTCTTTCTCTGTCAGGCTTATTTCACTTAGCATAATGCCCTGCAGGTTCATCCATGTTGTCACAAATGGCAGGATTTCTTTCTTTTTTTTAAAGGCTGAATAGTATTTCATTATATGTGTATTTACATAGACACACACCCCATTTTTTAATCCATTCATCTACTGATGGCCACTTATGTTGCTTGCATACCTTGGCTATTGTAAATAATGTTGCAATGAACACAGAGGTTCAGCTATATCTTTGAGATCATTTAATTTCCTTTGGATATATACCCAGAAGTGGGATTGCTGGATTATATGGTAGTGTTATTTTTAATGTTTTGAGAGATCTTCATACTGTTTTTCATAGTGGCTATATCAGTTTCCATTCCCATCAACACTGTACAGGGTTCTCTGTTCTCCAAATCCTCACCAGCACTTATCTACTATCTTTTTGATAATAGATACCCTAATGGGTATAAGGTGATATCTCATTGCAGTTTTTTTTTTAAATTTTATTTATTCATTTTTTTTTAGAGAGGAGAGAGAGAGGGAGAGAGAGAAACAGAGAGAGAGAAGGGGGGAGGAACTGGAAGCATCAACTCCCATATGTGCCTTGACCAGGCAAGCCCAGGGTTTTGAACTGGCAACCTCAGCATTTCCAGGTCCACGCTTTATCCACTGCGCCACCACAGGTCAGGCCTCATTGTAGTTTTGATTTGTATTTCCCTGAGGATTATTGATGTTGAGCCACCTTTTCATGCACGCTACTGGCAATTTGAATATCTTCATTGGAAAAATGTCTATTTAGGTCCTTTGCCCATTTTTGAGTAAGCTATTTGGTTTTTTACTACTGAGTTGTATGAGTTCCTCGTATATTTTTGAGATTAACCCTGAATCAGATATGTGGTTTGCAAATATTTTCTATTATCTCAAAGACTGCTTTTGCATTTTGTTGGTTTTCTTTACTGTGCAGAAGCTAAAGTTTCATGCAGTCTCACTTGTTTATTTTTATTTTTGTTTTTGTTTTTCTTTTTTTTTTTATTAAATTTAATGCAGTGACATTGATAAATCAGGGTACATATGTTGAGAGAAAATATCTCTAGATTATTTTGACATTTGATTGTGCTGTATACCCCTCCCCCAAAGTTAAATTGTCTTCTGTCATCTTCTATCTGGTTTTCTTTGTGCCCCTCCCCTCCCCTAACCCCTCTCTCCTTCTTCACCCCCTCCCCCTTCCCCCAACCTCCCGCCCCTGTTGCCATCACATTCTTGTTCATGTCTCTGAGTCTCATTTTTATGTCCCTTCTATGTATGGATTCATCTTAGTTTTCTTTTTTTTTTTCTGATTTACTTATTTCACTCCGTATAATGTTGTCAAGGTCCATCCATGTTATTGTAAATGATCCGATGTCATCATTTCTTATGGCTGAGTAGTATTCCATAGTATATATGTACCAAAGCTTTTTAATCCACTCGTCCTCTGACAGACACTTAGGCTGTTTCCAGATCTTCGCTATTGTGAACAATGCTGCCAGAAACATGCGGGTGCATTTCTCCTTTTCGAGCCGTTCTATGGTGTCCTTGGGGTATATACCTAAAAGTGGGATAGCTGGGTCAAAAGGCAGTTCGATTTTCAGATTTTTGAGGAATCTCCATACTGTTTTCCACAGTGGCTGCACCAGTCTGCATTCCCACCAGCAGTGCAGGAGGGTTCCCTTTTCTCCACATCCTCGCCAGCACTTATTCTGTGTTGTTTTGTTGATAAGCGCCATTCTGACTGGTGTGAGGTGATATCTCATTGTGGTTTTAATTTGCATTTCTCTAACGATTAGTGATGTTGAGCATTTTTTCATATGCCTATTGGCCATCTGTATGTCCTCTTTAGAGAAGTGTCTATTCATCTCTTTTGCCCATTTTTGGATTGGGTTGTTTGTCTTCCTGGTGTTGAGTTTTACAAGTTCTTTATAAATTTTGGTTATTAACCCCTTATCAGACGTATTGTCAAATATATTCTCCCATTGTGTAGTTTGTCTTTTTATTCTGTTCTTGTTGTCTTTAGCTGTGCAAAAGCTTTTTAGTTTGATATAGTCCCATTTGTTTATCCTGTCTTTTATTTCACTTCCCCGTGGAGATAAATCAGCAAATATATTGCTCTGAGAGATGTCGGAGAGCTTACTGCCTATGTTTTCTTCTAAGATGCTTATGGTTTCACGGCCTACATTTAAGACTTTTATCCATTTTGAGTTTATTTTTGTGAGTGGTGTAAGCTGGTGATCTAGTTTCATTTTTTTGCAGGTAGCTGTCCAATTTTCCCAACACCATTTGTTAAAGAGGCTGTCTTTACTCCATTGTATTTCCTTACCTCCTTTGTCAAATATCAGTTGTCCATAGAACTGTGGGTTTATTTCTGGGTTCTCTGTTCTGTTCCATTGATCTATATGCCTGTTCTTATGCCAGTACCAGGCTGTTTTGAGTACAACGGCCTTGTAGTATAACTTGATATCAGGAAGTGTGATACCTCCCACTTTATTCTTCTTTTTTAAGATTGCTGAGGCTATTCGTGTCCTCTTTTGGTTCCATATAAATTTTTGGAATATGTGTTCTATATCTTTGAAGTATGTCATTGGTATTTTAATTGTTATTGCATTAAATTTATAGATTGCTTTGGGTAATATAGACATTTTAATGATGTTTATTCTTCCTAACCATGAGCACGGTATATGCTTCCACTTGTTTGTATCTTCCTTGATTTCTTTTATCAATGCTTTGTAATTTTCCAAGTACAAGTCTTTAGTCTCCTTGGTTAAGTTTACTCCTAGGTACTTTATTTTTTTGGTTGTAATTGTGAAGGGGATTGTTTCCTTAATTTCTCTTTCTGACTGTTCATTGTTGGTGTATAAAAATGCCTCTGATTTCTGAGTATTGATTTTATATCCTGCCACTTTGCTGAATTTATTTATCAGGTCCAGTAGTTTTTTGACTGAGACTTTAGGGTTTTCTATATACAATATCATATCATCTGCAAATAATGATAGTTTTACTTCTTCTTTTCCAACTTGAATGCCTTTTATTTCTTCTTCTTGTCTGATTGCTGTGGCTAGGACTTCCAGGACTATGTTAAATAAGAGTGGTGAAAGGGGGCACCCCTGCCTTGTTCCTGATCTTAAGGGGATTGCTTTTAATTTTTGCCCATTGAGTATGATGTTGGCTGTGGGTTTCTCATAGATGGCTTTTATCATGTTGAGGTATGTTCCCTGTATTCCCACTTTGCTGAGAGTTTTGATCATGAATGGGTGCTGGATTTTATCAAATGCTTTTTCTGCATCTATTGAAATTATCATATGGTTTTTCTCCTTCTTTTTGTTTATGTGATGAATCACATTGATTGATTTACGAATATTGTACCAGCCTTGCCTCCCCAGAATAAATCCCACTTGATCATGGTGTATGATTTTTTCCATATATTGTTGGATCCGGTTTGCTAATATTTTGTTGAAGATTTTAGCATCTATATTTATCAGAGATATTGGCCTATAATTTTCTTTCTTTGTGTTGTCTTTGCCTGGTTTTGGAATCAGAATTATGCTCGCCTCATAAAAGGAGCTTGGAAGTCTTCCTTCCCCTTGAATTTTTTGAAATAGTTTGAGAAGGATAGGAGTTAGTTCTTCTTTGAATATTTGGTAGAATTCCGTTGTGAATCATCGGGCCCCGGACTTTTCTTTGTTGGGAGTTTTTTGATAACTGTTTCGATCTCATTTGGTGTAATCGGTCTGTTTAGGTTTTCTGATTCTTCCAGATTGATTTTTGGAAGATTGTATGTTTCAAGGAATTTGTCCATTTCATCTAGGTTGTCTAGTTTTTTGGCATACAGTTCTTCATAGTATTTTCTTACAATATTTTGTATTTCTGTTGTGTCAGTTGTTATTTCTCCTCTCTCATTTCTAATTTTATTTATTTGAGTCCTCTCTCTCTTTTTCTTGGTGAGTCTACTTAAAGGTTCATCAATCTTGTTTACCTTTTCAAAGAACCAGCTCCTAGTTTCATTGGTCCTCTGTATTGTTTCTTTAGCCTCTATGTCATTTATTTCTGCTCTGATCTTTATTATTTCCTTCCTTCTACTACATTTGGGCTTTACTTGCTGTTCTTTTTCTAATTCTTTTAGATGCAGGGTTAAGTTGTTTATTTGAACTTTTTCTAGCTTCTGAAAGTGTGCCTGTAGTGCTATGAACTTCCCTCTCAGCACTGCTTTCGCTGTGTCCCATAAATTTTGAGTTATTGTATGCTCATTGTCATTCGTTTCTAGGAATTTTTTTATTTCTTCTTTGATCTCATTCTTAATCCATTCATTATTTAGCACCCTGCTATTTAGTTTCCATGTGTTTGAGAATTTCTGAGCTTTTCTGCTGTGATTCATTTCTAGTTTCATGCCGTTGTGATCGGAGAAGGTGCTTGATATGATTTCAGTCTTCTTAAATTTGTTGAGAGCACTTTTGTGCCCTAACATGTGGTCTATCCTAGAGAATGTACCATGAGTGCTTGAAAAGAATGTATATTCTGCTGCTTTAGGGTGAAAGGATCTGAAGATATCTATTAAATCGAGTTGTTCTATTGTTTCCAATAAGTCTGCTGTTTCTTTGTTAATTTTCTTTCTTGAGGATCTATCTAGTGATGTTAGTGGGGTATTGAAATCCCCTACTATTATAGTATTGCTGTTGATCTCGCCCTTTAAATCCATCAAAGTCTGTTTTATATATTTGGGTGCTCCTATATTAGGTGCATAGATATTTATAATAGTTATATCTTCCTGTTGGATTACTCCCTTTATCATTATGTAGTGGCCTTCTTTATCTCTTACTATATCCTTTGTTTTAAAGTCCAATTTGTCTGATATAAGTATTGCTACCCCAGCTTTTTTTTCATTTCTGTTTGCATGAAATGTTTTTTTCCATCCTTTGACCTTCAATCTATGTGTATCTTTTGTTCTAAGGTGTGTCTCTTGTAGACAGCATATGTATGGGTCCTGTTTTCTTATCCACGCAGCTACCCTATGTCTTTTGATTGGATCATTTAATCCATTTACATTTAAGGTTATTATTGATATGTAGTTGTTTATTGCCATTTTCTTCTTTAAAGGTGTATTCCTTTTTTTGCTATATTCTTTTCCAACTTTGATCTGTTTACAACAGGCCCCTTAACATTTCCTGCAGCATTGGTTTGGTTGTAATGAATTCCTTGAGTTGTTTTTTGTCTGAGAAGCTTTTTATTTCTCCTTCGATTTTAAACGATAGCCTTGCTGGATAAAGTAGTCTTGGTTGTAGGTTCTTGTTCTGCATTACTTTGAATATTTCTTGCCATTCCCTTCTGGCCTCAAATGTTTCTGTTGAGAAGTCGGATGTCATCCTAATGGGGGCTCCTTTGTAGGTGATAACTTTTTTTTCTCTTGCAGCTTTTAATATTTTCTCTTTATCGCTTAGCTTTGGTATTTTAATTATGATGTGTCTTGGTGTAAGTTTCTTTGGGTTTCTCTTTAATGGAGTTCTCTGTGCTTCTTGGACTTGTAAGAGTTTCTCTTGCATTAATTTAGGGAAGTTTTCAGTTATGATATGATTGAACAAAGTCTCTATCCCTTGTTCTTTTTCTTCTTCTTCAGGAACCCCTATGATGTGAATGTTATTTCTCTTCATGTTGTCACAGAGCTCTCTAAGTGTTTCCTCTGACTTTTTGAGTCTCTTTTCTCTTTTCTTCTCTGCTTTCATGCCTTCATTCCAGTTGTCCTCCAACTCACTGATTCGATCCTCTGCTGTATCCATCCTGTTTTTAATTCCTTCCATTGTGGTCTTCATTTCTGATATTGTATTTGTCATCTCTGACTGATTCTTTTTTAATATTTCAATATCCTTTTTTATACTTGCTATTTCTTTATTTAGGTTTTCAAACTGCCCCTCCATTGTTGTTCTAAGATCCCTAAGCATCCTTACAATCATTATTTTGAACTCCGCATCTGGAAGTTTGATTATTTCCATATCACTCAGCTCATCTCTCAAGGGTGTCTCTTGTGGTTTCATTTGGGTTGCACTCCTTTGTCTTCTCATAATGGTGTTTTATTTGTAGAGTTGCTTGAGTCTAGGCTTGGTGTTTTCTGCCTCCTGTTTTCAGTTGTGTTATTTCTCGGTCTTCTTGGATTGGTATCAGCTATTATTTGTAATCTACTTTCGGATTTGGGCAGCTTTAAAGTCTTGATTTGTTTGTTTTCTTAACAGGTGATAGTCTTGTTAACTGATCTCAGCAGGGGGCTTCCTTGAAACTGTAACCAGGAATGCTGTGGGTGTAACCTGAGACGCTGAAGGTCTGTTCCACCAACTAATCTCACTGGGGGCAGGGTTTTTTCTCAGCTTCAGTAGGGGGAGGTGTATCTCAGATCTCCATGGAGACCTGAGTTACTGCCCCTCCTCCCCACTTCTTGTTTTCAGCTGTCTTGTTGTGCTGATTGGAGCTGGATAGATGTCCGGAGATCTCTGATCCGGAAGCACTTCAGCTCTGTTTTGTGAAAGGTTCAGTCCCTCCCCCAGCTATGGCCGCCTCCAGCACGAATGAGTCAGCTTTTTTATTTCGTTTCTTGCATACCTTAGCCCCTCACAGTCTGTCCCTCTCCTTGTCCTTTTCACTTGGGAGATAAGCTGGTCTTTTCAACCCACCTTGCACCCTGGTCGCCAGGTAAGTGGCTGTGAGCAGTAGTTTCTGCTCTTTTTCCTCTGTGAAATCCTCTCTGGGCTCTCAGCCTCACCCTCCCCCCCCTGCTGTTCCTGTAAGCAGAGGAGATTCAGGCACTCCTTACCAGGTTTATTGTGGCTTCCTCTTTGCTCCTTGGTTTTTGAGAGCTGTTCTTGCAGTTCAGTGTTGGTTTTTCATGCTGATTTTTCCTAAATTGATTTGTATTCCAGTTTGGTGTTGAGAGCTGGGCGTCTGTGTGTCCGTCTACTCCGCTGCAATCTTCAAAAAGCCCTCACTTGTTTATTTTTGCTGTTGTTGCCTTAACTTTTCATGTTAAATCCCCAAAATTATTAAGACCAATGTCAAGGAGTCTACCGCTATAATTTTTTCTAGGAGTTTTATGGTTTAAGGTAAAATGTTCAAGTCTTTAACCCATTTTCAGTTGATTTTTATATATGGTATAAGATAGTGGTCTAGTTTCATTCTTTTGCTTGTGGCTGTCTAGTTTTCCCAAAACTATTACCGAAGAGACCGTTCTTTTCCCATTTAGTATTCTTAGCTTCTTTGTCAAAAACAAGTTGACCTTAGCCTAACCAGGCAGTGGCGCAGTGGACAGAGCATCGGACTGGGATGCGAAGGACCCAGGTTCAAGACCCTGCTTGAGTGCGGGCTCATCTGGCTTGAGCAAGGCTCACCAGCTTGGACCCAAGGTCGCTGGCATAAGCAAGGGTTTACTCGGTCTGCTGTAGCCCCATGGTCAAGGCACATATGGAAAAGCAATCAATGAACAACTGAGGTGTCGCAACGATAAAACTAATGATTGATGGTTCTCATCTCTCTCTGTTTCTGTCTGTCTATCCCTCTCTCTGACTCTCTCTCTGTAAAAACAACAAAAAAGGCAATATGGAAAATAAATAACAGTTAAAAAATTTTTTTCAAAAAAAAAATTTTTTTTCAACTCCCCCCCCCCCAAAAAAAAACAAGTTGACCTTATATGCATGGGTTTTTTTCAGGGCTTTCTATAATGTTCCATTCATTTATGTGGCTGTTTTTATGCCAACACCATATGCTTTGATTACTCTAGCTTTGTAATATTGTTTGAAACCAGGATGTGTAATGCCTACAGCTTTGTTTTTTCTCAAGGCTGCTTTAGCTATCCAGAGTTGTTTGTAGTTCCACATGAATTTTAGCGTTTTCTTGCATTGAAACTAAAGAGTGAGCCTGACCTGTGGTGATATAGTGGACAGAGTGCCAACCGGGAATGCTGCAGCCACTGGTTCAAAACCCCAGGCCTGCCCAGTCAAGGAACATATAAGAAGGAACTACTAAGATGTAAGTCAATAAAATCTTAAAAAGAAAAAAAAAATTGCTTTGGGTAGTATGGACAGTTTAACAATGTTAATTCTTCCAATCCCTGAACATGGAATCTCTTTCCATTTATTTGTGGCCTCTTCAATTTCTTTCATCAGTGTCTTATAGTTTTCAGTGTATAGATCTTTTACTTACTTGGTTAAACTTATACCTAAGTATTTTATTCTCTATGATGCTATTTTAAATGGATTGTTTTCTTAATTTCTTTTTCTGATAGTCTGTTGTTAGTATATAGAAACATAACTTATTTTGTCTATTGATTTTATATACCACCACTTTACTCAATTTGTTTATTAGTTCTAATAGTATTTTGGTGGAGACTTTAGGATTTTCTATGTAATATCATGTCATCTGCAAACAGGAAGAGTTTTATTTTTTCCTTTCCAATTTCAATGCCTTTTGTTTCTTTTTCTTGCCTAATTGCTCTGGCTAGTACTTCCAGTACTGTGTTGAAGAAAAGTGGTGAGAATGGGAATTTGTTTTCTTCCTGATATTACAGGAAGAGCTTTCTGCATTTCATCACTGAATAATTATGTTAGCTGTGGCTTAACATACATGGCCTTTGTTATGTTGAGATACAGTCCCTCTATATTCAGTTTGGTGAAAGGTTTTATCATGAATAGGTGTTGAATTTTGTCAAATGCTTTTCTCTACTGATTGAGATACAATGTTTTATCCTTCATTTGGTTAATACTGTGTATTACATTTATTGGTTTGGAGATGTTGAACAATCCTTGAATCCCTAGAATAAATATACATGATGTATAATCCTTTTAATGTATTGTTAATTTTGATCTAACATTTTCTTGAGGATTTCTACATCTGTATTCTTCAGGGATATTGGCTTGTCATTTTTCTTTCTTATAGTGGCCTTGTCTGAATTTCTATCAGGCATCACGATGAGTGCTTACATGCCTGGCCTGTGGTGGCACAGTGGATAAAGCATCGATCTGAAATGCTGAGGTCGCCAGTTCAAAACCCTGGTCTTGCCTGGTCAAGATACATATAAAAAGCAATCAATGAACAACTAAAGTGAAGCAACTATGACCTGATACTTCTATTGCTCCAACACCCTCTGTAAAATCAATAAATAAAGGGTTAAAAACCTTATTTCTTTGCTTGTTATAGTCTTCTGAATCTTGCAAGATTAGTTTTTAAAGCTAGACACTTTGGGAGCCCAGCTCTCTCTGGTGGGAGTTTTAAAAGTCAGGGCACTACATGTGAGTTCCAAACCCTTTGTTCAAAAAGAAGCTGAGTTGGGGAGTCTCTCCTGACTGTATGGCACTATTGCAAGATAGAGTTTCAGCCTTTCCTACCCATTTTGATGGTATTTTCTCATTTGTATGATGTGTAGAAATTGCTCACTTACTTTCTGGATCTCTTTCAGAGGAATTGCTTTGTGTGTACCTGTACATTTGGTGCATCTATGGGAATAGGAGAGCTGAGAAGCCTCTTAGGTGACCATGTTGGTCAACTCTCTGGAATATGTCATTACAATTTCGGATACTGTACATATCATCTTTTTCTTTCCCTTTTTTTCCTTTCTGGAAGCTTTTTTTTTTTTTTTAATTTTTATTTATTTATTCATTTTAGAGAGGAGGGGGGAGATAGATAGAGAGAGAGAGAGATTGAGATTGAGAGAGAGAGAGAGAGAGAGAGAGAAGGGGGAGGAGCAGGAAGCATCAACTCCCATATGTGCCTTGACCAGGCAAGCCCAGGGTTTTGAACCGGCAACCTCAGTGTTTCTAGGTTGACGCTTTATCCACTGCGCCACCACAGGTCAGGCCTGGAAGCTTTTAAGATTGTCTCTTTATACCTGATAATTTGAAAATTCATTATTATGTACCTTGATGTGTCTTTTTCATTCACTATGCTAGATTTTTTTTTAATTGATTGCTTTTAGAGAAACAGAGAGAGGAAGGGAAGAGAGAGAAAGAGAGAGAGAGAGAGAGAGAGAGAGAGAGAGAAGACAAAGAGAGAAGCATTCATTTGTTTCGCTTGGTTGTACATTCATTGGTTGCTTCCTGTATGTGCCCTGACTAGGGATCAAACCCACAACTTTGGCATTTTGGGACAACACTCTAACTGACCAAGCTAACTAGCCACAGCTATGCTAAATTCTTTGTTTTTTTAGCCAGCCTTATTTAGACATACTTCACATTATACACAATTCACCCATTTAAAGTCAGCAATTCAACATTTTCAGTATATTTACAAATATGAATAACTACTACTACAGTCAATTTTAGAGCATTTTCATCACCTCGAAAAGAAACTATATATCCCTTAGCTATTACTACTTACTAACATACATCAGACCCTGCCCTAAGAAACAACTAATCTACTTTCTGTCTCTATAGATTTGTATATTTTGTACATTTCATATAAGTGGACTCAAAATATGTACTCTTTTGTGATTGGTTTCTTTCATTTAGCATGATGTTTTCAACGTTCATCCATAATGCAGCATGTTATCAGTACTTTACTTCTTTTTATGGCCAAATAATACTCCACACTGTATGAAAATACCACTTTAAAAAAATTCATTTATCAGCTGGTAAACATTTTAACTATTATCAATAATGTTATTATAAAAATTTATGTACCTGTTTTTGCATGGCCTTATGTTTTCACTTCTCTTGGGTTTGTAAGAGTTGAAATGCTGGGTCATATGGCAAATCTATATATAACAGTTTGATGAACTGACAGACTATCTTCCAAAGTGGTTGTACCATTTTATACTACGACCAGCACTGCGTGAGGGTTCCAAAATCTTCACATCCTCACCAACACATATTATCTGACTTTTGGTCCTATTCATATTAATGGATGTAAAGTATTATTTTATTGTGATTTCTGTTTTGCATGTCCCTGATAACTAATGGCGTCAACATCTTTTCATGTGCAGATTAGAGAAATAGCTATTTAGATCCTTTACCCATACTATTAATTGGATTACTTGTCTCTTAAATTGTATGAGTTCTTTATATACACTAGATATAAGTTTTTTTATCAGATATAAGATTTATAAATATTTTCTCTCATTCTGCAGGTGTTTTTTTGCTATTCTTTGGAGAAGAAACATTTAAAATTTTGATGAATCTAATTTATTTATTCTTTTGTTGTTGTTGCTTGTGTTTTTACTGCCATATCTAAGAATCCTTTCCCAAATCCAAGGCCATAAAGATCTACCTCTATGTTTTATTCTAAGTGCTTTAGAGTTTTAGCTCTTCTGTTTAGCTATTTAATCCATTTTGAGTTAATTTTTGTACATGATTTAAGGTATGAGTCCAACTTCACTTTTTAAAAAAAAATTTTTTATTTATTCATTTTAGAGAGGAGAGGGAAGGAGAGAGAGAGAGAGAGAGAGGAGAGACAGAGAGAGAGAAGGGGGGAGGAGCTGGAAGCATCAACTCCCATATGTGCCTTGACCAGGCAAGCCCAGGGTTTCGAACCGGCGACCTCAGCATTTCCAGGTCGACGTTTTATCCACTGCGCCACCACAGGTCAGGCCAACTTCACTTTTTTAATGTATGGCTACCCAGCTATTCCAGCACCATTTGTTGAAAAGACTATTCAATGAATGGTTTTGAAACCTTTATTGAATATCAATTGATCATAAACACATGGGTTTATTTTTAGACTATTCCATTGATTTATGTCTTATGCCAGTATAAAACTGCCTTGATTACTCCTGCTTTGTAGGAAGTTTAGAAATAGTTAAGAATCCTCCTCCTTTTTTCTTTTTCACAATTGTTTAGACCAGTGGTAGTCAACCTGGTCTCTGCTGCCCACTAGTGGTGGTGGTCCAGCTTTCAGGTGGGCAGTAGCGGAGCAACCAAAGTATAAATAAGATAGATTTAACTATAGTAAGTTGTTTTATAAAGATTTATTCTGCCACACTTAGCGAAAATCTGACATAAAGTACTTGGTAAGTAATTATTATTATATGCTTTAACTTGCTGTAACTCTGCTTTATAAATTTTATAAGGTAAAGTTACTTCCCTACTTTATAAATCACCATTACTGTGGAAACGGTGGGAGGTTAGAAAATTTTACTACTAACAGAGATACAAAAGTGGGTGGTAGGTATAAAAAGGTTGACTACCCCTGGTTTAGACTGTTCTGGGTTCCTTGCAATTTCATAGGAATTTTGGAAATCAGCCTGTCAATTTCCACAAAGAAGTCAGCCATGATTCTGACAAGGATTACACTGAATCATAAACATGAGATTTCTCCCCTAATTTTTAGATCTCTTAAATTTCTTTCAACAGTGTTTGGCAGTTTTCAGAGTTTATGTTTTGTACTTTTGTTACATTTATTCTTAAGTATTTTATTCTTATCAATGTAAATAGTCTTTTTTTTTTTTTTTAGAAAGACAGAGATAGGAAGGGAGAGAGATGAGAAGAATTAATTTGTAGTTGTGTCACTTTTTAGTTGTTCATTGACTACTTCTCATATGTGCCTTGATCAGGTGGCTCCAGCTGAACCAGTGACCCCTGGTTCAAGCCAGCAACCATGAAATCATTTTAATGATCCAATGCTTAAGCCGGAGACCTCACATTCAAGCTGGAAACCTTAGGGTTTTGAACCTGGGACCTTTGGTCCCAGGTCAATGTTCTATCCACTGTGCCACCACTGGTCAGGCCAATAAATTATTTCTTAATTTCACTTTTGGGCTATCCATCACAAGTATATAAAAATACAACTGATTTTTGTATATTGTTCTTGTATCCTGTAATCTTTTTTTTTTTTTTTTTTTTTTTTGTGGCAGAGACAGGAGAGTCAGAGAGAGGGACAGATAGGGACAGACAGACAGGAAGGGAGAGAGATGAGAAATATCAATTCTTTGTTGCAGCTCCTTAGTTGTTCATTGATCGATTTCTCATGTGTGCCTTGACCGGGGGGCTAAAGCAGACCGAGTGACCCCTTGCTCAAGCCAGTGACCTTGGGCTCAAGCTGGTGAGCCTTGCTCAAATCAGATGAGCCAGCGCTCAAGTTGGTGACCTCAGGGTCTCGAACCTGGGTCCTCTACATCCCAGTCCGATGCTCTATCCACTGCACCACCACCTGATCAGGCTATCCTGTAATCTTCTGTTTTTTATTCTCTAGGATGTTCTACATACCAGATCATGTCATCTGTCACTAGAGATACCTTTACTTCTTTCTTTCCAACTGGAACCCTATTATTTATTTTTTCCCATCAAACAGTGCAAGCCACATAGATAATAAGAGACAGCATCTAATTTCAACTCTGTGTAAAATCCATGCTCATTTCATTATACCCTGCTAATACTGGTGTTGAAACAGAGTTAGGAGATAAGATTGAAAAGGTAGACTAGAGATCATTCTGTAGGTAAGGGTAAGAATAAAAGGCTAAAGACTGGATTTTTAATTAGTGGGTAATGCATAATGATTTTTACTTAGTGTGCCACAGTAAGCAAGAGAATGTCTCAGTTTTTCTAAGAAAGTACAACTTTATGAAGATAAATCTGTGAACAATGTACACCATGAATTGGAGGAAGAACTTAAAACAAAGAAAGCTAGTTAAGAGCTCTTACCTGCCCAATAGCAGCTGTATAGCTCTGGTATCAGCTTTTGTGTCATGTTTCCAAAATTCATTCTCAGTTGGAGGGAGGTGATCTTCATTGTGGTCTTTAAATTGATTTTTAGACAAGGCTTTGATTCTAAGGTGTGGAAAAATACTTTTGAGTGGCTTACATACAGAAAAAAATCTAAATCAGAATTAACTGACCTAAGCCCTGGCTGACTAGCTCAGTTGGTTAGAACATCATCCTGATATACCAAGATTGTGGGTTTGAACCCCGATCAGGGCACATATAAGAATCAACCAATAAATGCATAAATATGTAGGACAGCCTGACCAAGTAGTGGCGCAGTGGATAGAGAGTTGGACTGGATGGGGAAGACCCAGGTTCGAACCCCGAGGTCGCAAGCTTGAGTGTGGGCTCATTTGGTTTGAGTAAAAGCTCACCAGCTTGTACCCAAGGTCACTGGCTCGAGCAAGGGGTTCCTCGGACTGCTGAAGGCCCACGGTCAAGGCACATATGAGAAAGCAGTCAATGAACAACTAAGGTGTCGAAACGAAAAACTGATGATTGATGCTTCTCATCTCTCTCCATTCCTGTCTGTCTGTCCCTATCTCTCTCTCTCTCTGACTCTCTCTCTGTCTTTGTAAAAACAAAAACAGAATATTAAAAAAATAGGTAGGACAACAAATCAAAGTCTCTCTCTCAAATCAAAATAATAAAAAGAGTATGTTTTCAGCAGAGAAGTGAGCTAAAAGATGGTTCAACAGGGAAAACTTAACATACCTTAGACCTATCTACCTTAAATATACATAAAACTTCACAATTTACAAAGCCCTTTCTTACATTAGAATCTCATTTCTGTATGAGAGGAAGGAGAGAAGAGTTCCATTTTAATATATAAGCATGCTGGTTCAGAGAGAGCAAAGAATTTAGCTATTTACAGATGTAGTAAGTGCCAACGCTAATTCTAGATTTTGAGTATCTTAACTTTTAGCTTAGGCTTCTTTTCCACCACAGTAAGAATTGTTTGCTGAACACTTCCAAAATTATTTAGTTCATAACTTGACAAAAACATGTTAGCAACTCTCATGAAATAAACTATTGAGGTTCATGTTTATCCTGTAACTTACTGTACTGATGCTCCAAGAAAATCTTCCTTCACAGGAAGATGAACTTCGTCCAACAACATGCTAGTATCTGGGCTTGATTTCATCACAGAAACCACCATGGCATTACGTAGTTTATTGCCTTGTTCCAACAGAGCTGAGGAGGGCAAAAGCAGAACACAGAAAATCTAAAATCCAGAAGAAGTAGTTGCAATATTCAGCACTTTTGTGTACACATATTTTCTCCCAGTGATTCAAACACTCATCTAGGTATTGCTCTGAAGGGATTTTGCAGATATTATGGTTCCAAATCAGTCAACCTTAAGATAGGGAGATTAGTGGCGGGCACAAACCTTTTAAAAACAAAGTTTTCTCTGGCTGCTTGCAGGATACAAGTCAGAGATTTGAAGCATGTGAAGGACTTCAAGTATCATTGCTATTTTAAAGATGGAAGGAGCCATGTGGCATAAACAATGCAGACAGTCTCTAGAAGCTGACCATGGCCCCTGGCTGACAGCCAGCAAGAAAACAGGACCTCAGTCATACAACCATAAGGAACAGAATTCTGTCAACAAGAATGACCTTGGACGACTTTTTCCTCACAGCATCCAAAAGAGAATTTAGCTTGGCTGATACCTTGATTTTAGCCCGTGGGACCCTAACAGGAGAACCAACTATACCTCATTGTATTTCTGATGCTCAGAACAGTGAGCTGATAAATGGGTGTTGCTTTAAGCCACTATGTTTGTGGTAATTTGTTATGCAGCAACAGGAAACTGATAGACCCATTAATGCCATACTGAAGCATACTGATTGTTACCATTTCTATATATTCCTTATATAAACATACCTCACTTTACTGCACTTTATTGCGTTGTGCAGATACTATGTTTTATACAATTGAAGGTTTGTGGGAAGCCTGTGTTGAGCAAGTCTATCAGTGCCATTCTTTTAACAGCATTTGCTCACTTTGTGTCTGTCACATTTGGTAATTCCAACAGTATTTCAACTTTTCATTACTATTACATTTGTTATGATGATCTGTGATCAATGACCTTTGATGTTACTATTGTAATTGTTTTAGGGTACCATGAACCACACCCATATAAAATGCTGAACTTAATCAATAAACGTGGTCCATGTTTCATCTACTGGTCGTTCCCCTATCTCTCTCCATATCCTTGGGCATTCCTATTCCTGGAGACAACAAAATTGAAATTAGGCCAATTAATAACCCTATAATGGCCTCTAACTATTCAAGTAAAAGAAAGAGTCAACTGATGCAGCAAACTTCATTGTTCTCTTATTTTAAAAAATTGCCATAGCTACCCCATCCCTTTCAGCAACCAACACTCTGTTCAGTCAGCAGCCATCAACATTGAGGCAAGACCCTCCACTAGCAAAAAGATTTTAACTCCATGAAGGATTAGATAGTATTTTTCAGCAATAAAGTATTTTTTAATATATACTGTTTTTTAACATAGCGCTATATAGACTTACTTGCACACTTTAAATATGCTACGAAATAGTGCAAACAGGAGAAATAGAGGATGATGTCAGAGTAATGACAGCATGAGAGATACTCCTGCTCTCTCTCCTTAAAATTTCAACAAATTGAACAACTATAACGCAGCAAAAGAACTCCAGCTGGACTTGCAGGCACACCTGAAAGATCCATGCACTGAATGGACTAAAGGTGGGACAGGGTAAAAAAGGGAACGGAAGATAAAAGGCATTCATGGTGGGCTTTGGAGAGGAGACAAACCTGTAGTGACTGGGTTTTTTTTCTCTACTGGACTATGGGAAGGAGGGAAGCTCGGGCTGTCTGAATTTTTGTCTGAGGGGTACAGAGAAGAAAACCCAGAGTGACTGGATCTCTTTCTGCTGGGAGGAGTGGTAAGATGTGGGCAGAAGGGGAGATAAATCAAAGTGGCCAGAGCATGGAGTCCCTGTCAATGTTTCCATGGTCTGCCTGAAGCCTGCACCCGGCAAAGACAGAGAAAGCTAAAGTGTGCCCCCCCAGCCTCCCAGATCCTGCCTCCCTCTTCTCGTAGTACGAAGAGTAGCAGAGAAAAACTTCACAGCTCACTCTCCAGAGCCACTCTCTCCCTTGAAGGACAGAGGTACTCCAAATCCAGTCCCCAGGTCTGTTGAGATGTGGAAAAGAGTGTCCAGAAGCCTGAGATTGCCATTGCTAGAGCTGTAAAGCCAGAGAGCTGAAGCTGTAAAGCCAAAGCCATAAGGCCAAAGCTGCAAAGTCCTCAAAACAAGCCCCACAAACCAATGGGACTGTGGCCCCACCTATATCATTGCTACAGCAACATCTCAGTAGAGGAGAGCCCAGGAATTTCACAGAGCTAAAAGTTGAAACACAGTGACACCTACTTGAAGAAACCTCTCAAAACCAAAATTCACTTGTTCTTTTGTTTCTACTTTTTTCTTTTATTTCTTATTCTTTCTCTTTTGAATTTTATTTTCTTTAATTTCTATATTTTTTATTCTTATATTTCTGTGCATGGTTTTTTTCTTTGCTTTTGATCTTCTTTCCTGTGGTTATTCTTCTTTACTTGTTGTCAGTTTTTAAATTGTTATATTTATTATTGTATTCTTAATTTTTCATTTTTTTAGCTGTTTCTTCTGTTAGGGTTCTTAAACTACTCTCAAATTACTTCAAAGGAGAAGAAATCAAATACCATGGCTACACAAGACAGAGATGTAATTCAAAAGAAAAAAAAAATCTCCAGACAAAAACATCTCAATCATAGGGAAACCTTGGAGTTAAATGATACAGAATTCAAAATTGAAATTCTGAAAATACTCAACGAGATGTGAGAAGACACCAACAGGCAACTTAATAAGCTCAGAAAACAAACTGATGAACAAAACAAATACCTAACCAAGGAGATTGAAACTTTAAAAACAGAGATGAAGAACTCAATACATGAACTGAAGACTGAGGTAGCAAGTTTAGGTAACAGAACAAGCCAGATGGAGGAAAGAATCAGTAACATTAAAAGTAGGCAACTAAAAAAAAAAATGTAGGCAACTACAGATGCTACAGACAGAAGAGGAGAATCACAAATTTAAAAAAATGAGAGTGCTATAAGAATTCTGTGAATCCATCAGAAAGAGCAATATAAGAATAATGGGTATATGAGAAGAAGAAGAGAGAGAAGGAGAAGGGAATGGAGAGTCTATTAAAAAAATAAGTGTAAAAAAGAGAAAGAAAAAAAAAAAATAAGTGATAAGAATTTCTGAAGCCTATGAAAAGAGTCAGAGCCTCGAATTCAAGAAGCAAACAGAACACTGAGTTACCAAAACCCTAACAGACTTACTCCAAGGCACATCGTAATAAAATTATCAAAAACCAATGACAAAGAATCCTCAAGGAAACTATGAAAAAGAAGAACATAGCATATAAAGGAAAGCTCATTAAGTTATCATCAGACTTCTCAGCAGAAGCTCTATAAGCCAGAAGAGAGTGGACCCAAACATTCAAGGTACTGAAAGAGAGGAATTAACCAGCCAAGAATACTATATCCATCAAAGTTATCCTTCAAATATGAAGGAGAAATAAAAACTTCTGCAGACATATAGAAGCTGAGGGAATTTATCACCAGAAAACACCCACTGCAGGAAATATTCAAAGGGGTTATTTGACCAAAAACAAAGAACAAAACAAACCAAAACTACAAGGTAAAGCTCCAACAAGGTCACAATAAAAACAAGGACAATCTGTGACAATAAAAGAAAAGGGGAGGGGATAAAGATCTGCAGTAGCAGAGGAAGATGGAGTGCAGAAGCACATATGACAAAGGACTCTTGTACATAGGTACATTTTTTTCTTAACCTAATGGTAACTACCCACGAAAAAGCCACTAGAGAAACACACAGCTTAGAAAAGAAGAAACGGTAAAAAAGTATAGAATACTACCAAGCAAAAACAAATGACAGAAACACAAAAGAGAAGAACCAAACAAGACACAGAGTTACCAGAAAACAAAACATGAAATGGCTATAGGAAATCCTCAAGTATCAATAATTACCCTAAATATAAATGTAAATGGACTGAACTCATCAATAAAGAGGCACAGAGTAGTAGACTGGATCAAAAAGCAAAACCCAACCATATTCTGCCTTCAAGAGACACATCTAAGCTGCAAGGACAAAAGTAGATTCAAAGTGAAAGGTTGGAAAATGATTCTCCAAGCAAATAATATCCAAAGAAAAGCAGGTATAGCCATACTCATATCTGACAATGCTGACTTCAAGACAATTGTTACCAGAGACAAAGATGGACATTTCATAATGATAAAGAGGACACTGTATCAAAAAGACATAACACTTCTTAATATATATGCACCGAACCAGGGAGCACCAAAATATATGACATCTACTAACTGATCAAAAATAGAAGCAGACAAAAACACAATCATACTTAGAGATTTCAACACATCATTGATGGCTTTAGATAGATCATCCAAACAGAAAAATCAATAGAGAAATATTGGCCTTAAATGACACTCTGTACCAAATGGACATAATAGACGTTTATAGGACATTTCACCCCAAAACATCAGATTATATGTACATTCTTCTCTAGTGTGCAGGGAACATTCTCAAAGATAGACCATATGTTGGGCCACAAAACTAACATTAACAATATCAGGAAGACTGAAATTATCAAGCATATTTTCTGATTATAAAGTTTTGAAATTAGAATTCAACTATAAAACTGAACTAAAGAAACCCACAAAAATGTAGAAATTAAACAGCATACTTCTAAAAGATGACTGGGTCAAAGAAGAAATAAAAGCAGAGATCAAAAGATATATACAGAAAATGAAAATGACAACATGACATATTAAAATGTTTGGGATGCAGCAAAAGCAGTAATAAGAGGGAAGTTTCTATTACTATCATTACAGGCTTATATCAAGAAAGAAGAGAGATCCCAAGTAAACAACCTAACATCACACCTTAAGGAACTAAAAAAAGAAAAAATGCAACCCAAAGTCAGCAGAAGAAAGGAAATAGTAAAAATTAGAGCAGAACCAAATGAAATAGAAAACAAAAAAACTATAGAAAAAATTAATATAACAAAGAGCTGGTTCTTCAAAAAGATGAATAAAATTAAGAAACCAGTGGCCAGGCCCTGGCTGGTTGGCTCAGTGGTAGAGCGTCGGCCTGGCGTGCGGGGGACCCGGGTTTGATTCCCGGCCAGGGCACATAGGAGAAGCGCCCATTTGCTTCTCTACCCTCACCCCCTCCTTCCTCTCTGTCTCTCTCTTCCCCTCCCGCAGCCAAGGCTCCATTGGAGCAAAGATGGCCCGGGTGCTGGGGATGGCTCCTTGGCCTCTGCCCCAGGCGCTTAGAGTGGCTCTGGTCGCGGCAGAGTGACGCCCTGGAGGGGCAGAGCATCGCCCCCTGGTGGGCAGAGCGTCGCCCCTGGTGGGCGTCCCGGGTGGATCCCGGTCGGGCGCATGCGGGAGTCTGTCTGACTGTCTCTCCCCGTTTCCAGCTTCAGAAAAATACAAAAAAACAAAACAAAACAAAACAAACAAACAAAAAAAGAAACCAGTGGCCAGATTCACAAAGAAAAAAGAGGAAGGACTCATATAAAAATATAAATAAAATCTGAAATGAAAGAGGATAAGTTACCACAGAAATCATAGATATACAAAAGATAATAGTAGAATATTATGAAAGATTATATGCCACCAACCTAAAGGAAATGGATAAATTCCTAGAACCATACAATCTTCCTAGACTAAGTCACAAAGTGCAAAACCTAAATAGACGTATAAGCAGGGAGGAAATAGAAACAACAATCAAAAACCTCCCCAAAACAAAAGTAAAAAACCAGATGGTTATACAGTGGTACCTTGTCTATCGTGGCGGTTAGGTTCCAGAACCCCTGGTGATAGGTGAAAATCTGCAAAGTAGCGACCTTATATTTATTTTATTATTTATACATATTTTAAGGTGTTATTTTGATTTAATATACTTTTAGTATTTTTTTTTTTCCTGAAGCTGGAAATGGGGAGAGACAGTCAGACAGACTCCCGCATGCACCCGACCGGGATCCACCCGGCATGCCCACCAGGGGGCGACGCTCTGCCCACCAGGGGGCGATGCTCTGCCCATCCAGGGTGTCGCTCTGTTGCGACCAGAGCCACTCTAGCGCCTGGGGTAGAGGCCAAGGAGCCATTCCCAGTGCCCGGGTCATCTTTGCTCCAATGGAGCCTTGGCTGCGGGAGGGGAAGAGAGAGACAGAGAGGAAGGAGAGGGGTAGAGAAGCAGATGGGCGCTTCTCCTGTGTGCCCTGGCCGGGAATCGAACCCAGGACTTCTGCACGCCAGGCCAACGCTCTACCACTGAGCCAACCGGCCAGGGCACTTTTAGTATGTTTTAATTAACATACTTTATATTTTTTATATTGTTTTCGTTTTTTAGGCTAGAAAGGGCTTATTTTACCACAAAAATTAAAATAATATATAAAAATGCCTATATACCACAAAATCTTGCAATATAGCAAAAAACCTGCAACACAAAATTAGATATATACAATTTAAAAATCCGCGATATAGTGAGACCGCGAAAAGTGAACCACGACATGGCAAGGGATGACTAGTGAATTCTATCAAACATTCAAAGTAGATTTGGTACCCATCCTCAAAGTCTTCCAAAAAATAGATGAAGCAATATACCCTGACACATTTTATGAGGACAACATAACTCTCATACTGAAACCTGGCAAAGACAACACAAAAAAAGAAAACCACAGACCAATATCTCTAATGAATACAGATACAAAAATTCTAAACAAAATATTAGCCAATCAAATATAATACATTAAAAAAATAATACATCACGATCAAGGAGGATTCATTCCAGGAGAATAAGGATGGTTCAACATAAGGAAATTGATCAATGTAATATATACCACATCAACAAAACAAAGAATAAAACTCATATGATTTTATCAATAGAGGCAGAAATGGCATTCGATAAGATACAACATCCCTTTATGTTTAAAACACTTAATAAAAGTGGAATAGCCTGACCAGGTGGTGGTGCAGTGGATGGAGCGTCAGACTGGGATGTAGAGGAACCAGGTTCGAAAACCTCAGGTTGCCGGCTTGAGTGCAAGCTCATCCAACTTGAGTGTGGGATCACAGACATGACACCCATGGTCGCTGGCTTGAGCCCAAGGTCACTGGCTTGAGAAAGGAAGGGGTCACCTGCTCTGCTGTAGCCCCCCAGTCAAGGCACATGTGAAAGAGCAATCACTGAACAACTAACGAGCTGCATCAAAGAATTGATGCTTTTCATCTCTCTCCTTTCCTGTCGGTCTGTCCCTGTCTGTCCCTCTCTCTGACTCTGTCTCTGTCAAAGAAAATAAAGAAGCAAAGTACCTCGATATAATAAAGGTCATATATGACAAACTATTAACTAATATTATATTAAATGGTGAAAAAATGAAGACTTTCCCTCTAAAATCAGGAACAAAACATGGCTGCCAACTCTCTTCACTCTTATTCAACATAGTTTTGGAAGTTTTAGCCAGAGCAATCTGGCAAGAGAAAAAAATAAAAGGAATTAATATTGGGAAAGAAGAAGTAAAGGTATCACTTTTTGCAGATGACTTGATTCTGTATAGAGAAGACCCCAAAGACTCCACCAAAAAACTATTAGAAACAATAAACTAATACAGTAAAGTTCCAGGATACAAAATCAACATACAAAAGTCTATTGCTTTCCTATACGCCAATGATGAAACTTTGAAAAATGAACTAAAAACAACCAATTCCTTTACAATTACAACAACAACCACCACCACAACAAAAATGCCTACAAATAAACTTAACAAAGGATGTGAAGGACCTATATACTAAAAACTACAAACCATTATTGAAAGAAATTTAAAAAGGCACAATTAAATGAAAAACCATTCCATGTTCATAGACTGGAAGAATCAACACATGTAAAATGGCCATATTATCCAAAGCAATATACACATTTGATGCAATCCCCATCAAAATCTCAATGACATTTTTAAAGAAATAAAACAAAAAACCATCAGGTTGCCTGACCTGTGGTGGCGCAGTGGATAAAGCATCGACCTGGAAATGCTGAGGTCGCCGGTTCGAAACCCTGGGCTTGCCTAATCAAAGCACATATGGGAGTTGATGCTTCCAGCTCCTCCCCCCTTCTCTCTCTATATCTCTCCTCTCTCTCTCTCTGTCTCTCCCTCTCCTCTCTAAAATGAATAATAAAAAATAAAAAAAACTCAAAAAAAACCCCCACCAGGTTTGTACAGAACCATAAAAAACCATGAATAGCCAAAGCAATCTGGAGGAAATAGAATGAAGCTGGAGGTATTACACTACCTGACTTCAAATTATACTATAGTGCCACGATAATCAAAACAGCATGATATTTGCAGAAAAACAGACAGACCAATAAAACAGAATTGAGAGCCCAGAAATAAAACACATATATGTGAATAAATCATCTTCAACAAAGAAACCAAGAAAACACAATGGAAAAAAGAAAGCCTCTTCAATAAATGGTGCTGGGAAAATTGGAAAGCTACATGCAGAAGAATGAAAAGACTTGATTAGTCTGTATCCCTGCACAAAAGTTAATTCAAAATGGATCAAAGACCCAAACATAAGATCTGAAACAATAAATAACATAGAAGGAAACATAGGTACTAAACTCATGGACCTTGGCCGTAGAGAACAATTCATGAATTTGACCCTAAGGCAAGGGAAGTAAAGGCAAAATTAAAGGAATGGGACTATATCAAACTAAAAAGCTTCTGCACAGCAAAAGAAACTGACAACAAAACAAACAGCCAACTAAATGGGAGATCATATGTGCAAACAATAGCTTTGTTAAGGGATTAATATCCAAAATATATAAAGAACTCACAAAGTTCAGCAACAAACAATTCAATTAGAAAATGGGGAGAGGACCTGAACACTTTTCCCAAGAGGACATACAAAAGGTCAACAGCTATATGGAAATATGCTCATCTTCACTAGCTATTCGAGAAATGCAAATCATAACTACCATGAGATACTACCTCACATCAGTTAGATTGGCTATTATCAACAAGACAAATAATAATAAGTGTTGAAGAAGCTTTGGAGAAAAAGGAACCCTCATTCACTGTTGGTGGGAATGCAAATTAGTACAATCATTATGGAAGAAAGTATGGTGGTTCCTGAAACAAATTAAGAATAGAATTACCATATGACCCAGCAATCGCTCTACCGGTATCTACCCTAAAAACTCAAAAACATTGGTACATAAAGACACATGAACCATCATGTTCATTGCAGCATTATTCATAGTGGCCAAGACATGGAAATAACCAAAGTGTCCCTTGATAAAGGATTGAATAAAAAAGATGTGGCACATATATACAGTGGAATACTACTCAGCCATAAGAAATGATGACACAGTGATATTTATGACAACATGGATGGACCTTGAGAACATTATACTCAGGGATGCAAGTAAATAAGAAAAAGCTAAGAACTGTATGATTTCATACATAGGTGGAATATAAAACTGAGACTCATGAAACATAGATAAAAGTGAAGTGGTTACCAGGGGGAAGGGAATGTAGAGGAGGAGGAAGGGAACTTGAGTGAATAGGCTGGGGGGAAGAGGTAAGGGGAAGGGGGTAAAGAAAAAAAATATATGGTGACAGAAAATGATTTGACTTTGGGTGATGGGTATACAACATAATCAACAGTTCAAATGCTATAGAAATGTTCACCTGTAATGTATGTGCTCTTATTGATCAATATCCTAAATAAAGTTAAAAAAATAAACATAAAATTTTTATGTTTTAACTTTATTTATCTAAATAAAGTTAAAAAAAAAACCATAAAATAAATTGCTGTATCCCTGACATCTAGAAGAATGTCAGACATTTAACAGGTGATGAAAAATAACTGCTTAATGAGTTGACAAATATCTTTCTCAAAGTCTGTTGCCCAGGTCTACACAAAATATTCTAGGTGTGAGTGACATGTGCTAAGTATAATTTATGGGACAATTTTCTTTCTTCTTAACATGCCTAGGTTACATTAAAGACTAAAATTAATAATTAGATCAGAGTGTATTTTTATTTATTTATTTTTTAAATTTATTTATTCATTTTAGAGAGGAGAGAGGGATAGAAAAAGAGAGAGAGAGAAGGGGGGAGGAGTAGAAAGCATCAACTCCTATATGTGCCCTGATCAGGCAAACCCAGGGTTTCGAACTGGCGACCTCAGCGTTTCCAGGTTGACACTTTATCCACTGCGCCATCACAATCAGGCTCAGAGTGTATTTTTTTTTTTTTAAGATTTTATTTATTTATTTTAGAGAAGGGGGGAGAGAGGGAGGGGAGGAGCAGGAAGCTTCAACTCCCATATGTGCCTTGACTGGGCAAGCCCAGGGTTTCGAACCGGCGACCTCAGCATTCCAGGTCGACGCTTTATCCACTGCGCCACCACAGGTCAGGCCTCAGAGTGTATTTTTAAAATAGGGAATCACAGGCCTGACCTGTGGTGGCCCAGTGGGTAAAGTGTTGACCTGGAATACTGAGGTCGCCGGTTCAAAACCCTGGGCTTGCCTAGTCAAGGCACATATATGGTAGCTGATACTTTCTGCTCCTCCCCCCCTTCTGTCTCTCTGTCTCCTCTCTAAAAAATGAATAAAATCTAAAAAAATAAAAAAATAGGGTATCACCAACATTTCAGTTTAACAAATACAGAAGAACTACTTCATTTAAAAAATACCCTTATTAATGTAAATTATGTACCCAAGTAGTTATTTAAAAGATTTTTCTACTAAATGCTACAAATATCAATATGATACTTTGGGAAGTTTACTCGTGAGGATGGAGACAAATTCCTGTCATGCATTCGATGTCATGGAGATAGAAAGTTGACCACAACAGTGTAATATAAGTCCGTGTTTTTTAACCACCAGTTTTTGATCCGGTCTGCCAGAAATTTCGTGCCAGTCTGTGAGTTAACTGCCCTGATGTTTTATGAAGATTATAGACCCAATGATTTTAGTTGAATTTGCTCAGGGTGATTTCTGCCTTAGGGGTCCCTGGAATAATTCTATATTCACTGGTCTCCAAGTGTAAAAAGGTTAAAAACCACTGATATGTTACCTCATTTGCTTTTAAAACACCACTCCTTAACATAAGGTAATCTGATCCAGTTCCTATTTGCTTTTTTATTTCAGTCAAAGTCCTTACATAGGTAAAGTAACTCCTTCCTACCTCTTTTTCTGCAAGTCATATTTAATTTCCAGGCTTAAGATCAGCAGTTGCTGTGGACTGAATGTTCCAACTCTGAGACCAGTAGTTTTCAGAATGGAAACAGATTTAGTACTAGCCTCTGCACAGTCGTACAAGTAAATGCTGATGATGTGACAAAACCTTATTCACCCTGAATTATTTGGGAACAAATAAGCACTAATAATATTCTATGATAAAGGCTATCCCCCATCATCAGGTTCTCTTTAAATGGTTCCCTCCCTAAATTGTAATCTACAATTATAAGCACCTACTATTTAGAAGCAACTTAAAGATTTAACAGAGCTGCCTTTAAATGGTGACAAATTGTGGGCTCTAGTAAGAGACAGAGAGTTGGTAAGACGGATAGATAGGGACAGACAGACAGGAAGTGAGAGAGATGAGAAGCATCAATTCTTTGTTGTAGCTCCTTAGTTGTTCATCGATTGCTTTCTCATATTTACCTTGACCAGGGGACTACAGCAGAGAGAGTGACTCCTTGCTCAAACCAGAGACCTTGGGCTCAAGGCAACAACCTCGGGCTTCAAGCCAGCGACCTTTGGGCTCAAGCTAGCAACGATGGGGTCATTTCTATGATCTCACGCTCAAGTTAGCAACCCAGCACTCAAGCCGGATGAGCCCACACTCAAGCCGGTGACCTCAGGGTTTCGAACCTGGGTCCTCTGCATCCCAGTCCAACACTCTATCCACTGCACCACTGCCTGATCAGGTGAGAGTACTCACTTTTTTTTAAAATTCATTTTTAGAGAGGCGAGAGAGACAGAGAGGGAGACAGAGAGAGAGAAGAGGGAGGGGAGGAGCTGGAAGCATCAACTCCCATATGTGCCTTGACCAGGCAAGCCCAGGGTTTTGAACCGGCGACCTCAGCATTTCCAGGTCGACACTTTATCCACTGCGCCACCACAGGTCAGGCCGAGAGTACTCACTTTTATCTGGCTATTTAATTCAAACAGAAGCTTTGGTTCTTGGCTCTGGAGCGCCAACATCCCAGGTTCAATCCCCAGTCAGGACACGAATGAGAAGCAATCAATAAGCACACAACTAAAGGGAGCAACTAAGGGAACTAGAGTTGATGTTTTTTTCCTCTCTCTCTCTTCTTTCCCCTCTCTCTTACTCTCAAATCAATGGGAAAAAAAAAAGTTTTGGCTCTTTTTGTAGGCCAGCCAATGAGCAGTGTAATCCCAATCTAGTTTAGTCTCAGTTCACAAATATATACACACCTGAAAGAAGGTCCTTGGTAGGGGGATTGTTTGAAGAAAGAATGCATGAGTCACTCCTACTCTTGGCCACTATCCTTTGAGGCTGGGATTCAGAACTGTTGAGAAGAGACATCTGCTTTAGTGGGGCTTTGCCTTTCAGATTCAAAGACTGTAAACTCTGTCCTGAATTAAGATGGTGCTGTAGTCCAACAAAAGAATCCTTTATCGTATCAGAGTTTTCTGCAAAGTACAAGTGGTCCTTTCCCCTGTTTTAAAATAAAAAACATCAGCTGTTTATTATTCATTATGGTAACATTCTACTTTGTCAGAGACAGAAAGTGGATCACTGGTTTATAACAACAGCAATGTAGCTTAGACTTTATAATCTGTTTTTCATCTCCTAAATGAAATAAATAATAATTTTTTTTTTTTTACCTGCTACTGTGTGGTTGTGTCTAAAGTGAGATAATGAAATACAAAGCTCAGTACTGGGCCCGATATAAAGCAAATGATTCATTTTAAATTCAAAAGCTATTGCCCTTACTACATTCTGTTTCACAAAATACTACCTTTTCCCTCTTTCCTCATGGATATCTATCATCTGTATATGACTTGGTTATACTTATTTACCTGTATGTTGGCCTCTTCACTAGACTATAAGCAGTCCTTAAAAACAGGAATTTTATCTCAATTTCTTCCTTTAGATTTTATTTATTCATTTTTAGAGAGAGAGAGAGAGAAAGGAGGGGGGAGGGGCAGGAAGCATCAACTCCCATATGTGCTTGACCAGGTAAGCCCAGGGTTTCAAACCAACGACCTCAGTGTTTCAGTTTGATGCTTTATCCACTGCGCCACCATGGGTCAGGCCCAGTTTTTTTATTTTTCAATTATAGTTGATATTCAATATTCATTTATATTAGTTTCAGGTATACAGCAGAGCAGTAGGATAATTACATAACTTATGAAGTAACCACCCCCAATGATTCTAGTATCCACCTGGCAGCCTGCACAGTTATTACAATATTATTAACTATACTCCCTATCCTGTATGTTAAATGACCATGACTATTTTATGCATCTTATTAATTCCTATGCCCAGCATCTGGTACTGGACGAGGAACATAGTGGGTAGTTAATACTTATTTGCTAAATGAGTGACTACTTTCAGTCTTTTACCCAATGACAAAATGAAAGACAGAAATTCCAAATGCATTGGGAATTAGCTAACAGATTGACTGGCATTAGGTACAGTAATTACCTTGGAGTAGTTGATCTACTATTGTTGGCTGTTAATTCTTTTCCATTAATTTTGGTAGTAGATATCCTATGAGGTCTTGATGGGACCAGAAATTGAGTATTGCTGGGTTCAGTATATTCTCCAAATCCCTCCTCAGATAAAAGCACATTTTCTGTCATATCAGTGGTAGGATGAGGGTTGTAAGTGTCATAAGTTTCTGACAAAGGCTCCAAGGCAAGTGAGACCTGAAAGAGACACGGACTACATCAGGGGTAGTCAACCTTTTTATACCTACCGCCCACTTTTGTATCTCTGTTAGTAGTAACATTTTCTAACCGCCTACTGGTTCCACAGTAATGGTGATTTATAAAGTAGGGAAGTAACTTTACTTTATAAAATTTATAAAGCAGTTACAGCAAGTTAAAGCATATAATAATAACTACTTATCAAGTACTTTATGTCAGATTTTTTCTAAGTTTGGCAGAATAAATCTTTATAAAACTTACTATAGTTAAATCTATCTTTTTATTTATACTTTGGTTGCTCTGCTACTGTCCACCATGAAAGCTGGAACGCCCACTAGTGGGCAGTAGGGACCAGGTTAACTACCACTGGACTACATCAAAACTTGTCTTTGGTATCCACTAATTTTAAGACACCTTGCTTACTATAAATTGATGGCTCCCATTCCTTATAGGGCCAAGTTCAAATTCCTGTCTGCTTCAGAACCCTCATCTCTCGCTGTTCTCCGCTCCTCCATCCCTCTCTTCTAGATATACCAATTACTTAGGGTTCTGCAAATGTACCTTATATTCATTCCCTTATACCTTTGTACGTGCAATTTCCTCAGCATTACTTTTTCTGTATAAATTTCTTTGTATCCAGGAAGAGATGCCATGAACACACCCTTCTTCAGGTTTCTACTCACCCTGTATCTATCCATCAAAATAATCACCATTTATTGAACATTTTACTACAGGTCAGAAGCTGTGCTAAGTTCCTCACACAGAGAAGCTCATATGATAAAAATCTGTCAGAAAGTTATTACCCTAATTTGAAGATTAAAAAAGAAAAGAGAGAGGCTTAGAGGAGGTATTTGTAACTGGTAGTTTATTTTTTCATCCTGATTATATTATAAATTTCTGGAAGGCGTAGACTGTCACAGTCGTTTTTCTGTACTAATTAGAATAGTACACAGTGTACAAGTCCAGTACGCCTAACAATGTGTAATGGACTGAACAATAAAAGGTTGACATGACATCTTCCATGTCATCATTGTTAATTATTTGAGAAAAATAAAGCCCTAGTTCTATGCTGCAAATAGGGTGAGGAGGGAGAAACACTAGATGAAAAGGAAATCACTTGGTCTGAGCTGTGGTGATGAAGCAGATAAAGCATCAACCTGTAATGCTGAGGTTGCCAGTACAAAGCCCTGGGCTTGCCCGGTCAAGGCACATATGGGAGTTGATGCTTCTTGCTCCTCTCCCTTCTCTCTCTCTCTCTCCCCTCTCTAAAATAGATAAAGTCTTTAAAAAAAAGAAAACGAATCACTTGAAGTTTTCTTTATTATCTGATTCCTGTTGGTTCAGGTTCTCTATGAAAGGTTCGATCCCTGGCTAGGGCAGATACAGGAAGAGCTCGATGTTCCTGTCTCTCTCTTTCACATTCTCACACACTCACATTCTCTCTCTCTCTCTCCAGTCCTCTGAAAAGTCTAATGGAGGAATAAAAATTAAAATAGAGCCTAGAGCCACAACTCTACACAAGAAAGTGAAGACTATAGTACTCCAAAAGAAAAGAATAGCAGTATTGAAAGTTTAGTTATGACAGAGAAAGCAGGAGGAATTGTTTAAGCAAGCAGAAGATAAGATAATGAATGGCCTAAAACAAAAATGAAAGAGTGCAGTTCAAGATTTTAAGATGTCTCTGTGAAGGTCAATGAATTAATTTGTGAAGGGAAACTACCAAGGCACAGATTCAATAAAACACATTTGGGTCTTGATGAGAATTTTGTTCATGAACCAGGTAACAAAGTCTTTTAAATCTATTCATCATCAAGATTTTCTACAAAGACAATGAACAGGAATGCAGTGGGGCAAATACTCTCTGCAGTGATCACTGCAATAGTATTACATAAAATCCTGGCTAACAGTAAATGTCAGAAAGTGTTCCCTTGCCATTTAGCACTTGTGGAAAGACTACAACTGTATTCTAGACACAAAGAAGACACTGAGAATATAGGCTGTGTCCCTGGCCCTAACAATGACCTGGTGGTTAGCCACTAAGTTTTGCTTTTCCCCTAAGCAGACCTGAACCAGTCACAAGACAATTCATAGGACTATACTACTAGTGGTCCCTAATGAAGGTCCAGGTACTTGGTCCCTAATGAAAGAAGGTCCAGGTACCTGCCACCCCAATCTTACAATCAGAACACATGTGCTGGACTAACTCCTTTGTTCAATTAAGAAATATCTGTTGATACTAGCGCTCTGTGCTACCTGCCTGAGACAAAGAAATGAAACATGAAACCTAACCCAAAGGGGATCATAGTATTTTGGAGGGGAACATGAAGTAATTTTAATACAAACTGGTGAGTTCTGAAATAAGGATATGTACTGGGTACGATGGAAACACTCAAGAGGGGTCTGAGCTTGGGGAAGCGGTGTGGTAGGAATGCCAGTGACTATTTCCAGTAGTGAAATGATGTTTAGAATTTTAAATATGGCCCTGGCCGGTTGGCTCAGCGGCAGAGCGTCGGCCTAGCGTGCGGAGGACCCGGGGTTCGATTCCCGGCCAGGGCACACAGGAGAAGCGCCCATTTGCTTCTCCACCCCTCCGCCGCGCTTTCCTCTCTGTCTCTCTCGTCCCCTCCCGCAGCCAAGGCTCCATTGGAGCAAAGATGGCCCGGGCGCTGGGGATGGCTCTGTGGCCTCTGCCCCGGGCGCTAGAGTGGCTCTGGTCGCAACATGGCGACGCCCAGGATGGGCAGAGCATCGCCCCCTGGTGGGCAGAGCATCGCCCCTGGTGGGCGTGCCGGGTGGATCCCGGTCGGGCGCATGCGGGAGTCTGTCTGACTGTCTCTCCCTGTTTCCAGCTTCAGAAAAATGGAAAAAAAAAAAAAAAAAAGAATTTTAAATATGAATGAAACAGATAAGGCTGAGGGATGAGGTAAAACATTCCAGGCAGAGGAAAGAGCATGAGTCAAGCTTTGTAGGTATAAAACAAAATAGTTTCAGCAATTCCTACCAGTCTGTGGGATTTTCCCCAACTCTTGTTTCTTTATAATGCACCCAACATACTCCTGCATTCATCTCCCAGATCGTCATTCCGGTCCACCTCAGTCATGCTCCTCCCTGACTGTTCATCCTTGTGCTTATTCTTCTTCTAACTCCCCTTCACTGAGCCCTGCAGAATTGTTTACATAAACTACCTTATCGCTTTCATTGAACATCTCTTTCTTTCTTTCTTTTAGATTTTATTTATTCATTATAGAGAGGGGAGAGAGAAAGAGAGAAGGGGGAGGAGCAGAAAGTATCAACTCCCATATGTGCCTTGACCAGGCAAGCCCAGGGTTTTGAACCGGCAACCTCAGCGTTTCTAGGTTGACACTTTATCCGCTGCGCCACCACAGGTCAGGCTCTGAACATCTCTTTCTTATATCTCCCTTTACCAGTCTTCTCCAATAGAAACTATTTCTTTTACTAGCCAGGATAAGAAAAAGTTGACCTCCTTTCTATTTTTTGTTATTATTTATTTATTCATTTTAGAGAGAAGAGGGAGAGACAGAGAGAGAGAGAGAGAGGAGAGAGATAGAGAAGGGGGGAGGAGCTGGAAGCTTCAACTCCCATATGTGCCTTGACCAGGCAAACCCAGGGTTTCGAACCAGCGACCTCAGCATTTCCAGGCCGACCCTTTATCCACTGTGCCACCACAGGTCAGGACTTCCTTTCTAATGTCAACCATGACTAATCACATTTCATTTATTCCTTACCTAATTCCTGTTTTGCAACTGGGATATTGCAACCCAAGTGCCAGATAGCATTCCATTTCTTCTTTTTTTTTTTAGTGAGCAAGAAACAGAAACAGAGACAGAAACAGAGAGGAAAGGAGATGAGAAACATCAACTTGTAGTTGCAGCACTCTTAGCTGTTCATTGATTGCTTCTTATATTTGCCTTGACCAGGGGGCCCTAGCTGAGCCAGTAACTCCTCGCTCAAGCCAGAGACTTTAGGCTTCAAGCCAGCGACTTTGAGATCATGTCTATGATCCCATGCTCAAGCTGGCAACCTCAGGGTTTCAAAACTGGGTCCTCAGTGTCCCAGGTCAATGCTCACTGCATCACCACTTAGACTTATACCATTTCTTATGTAAACATATTAGTAATAATACGAGGATTCTTCCCCCTCAAGAACATAAACATAATACCATTAGCACATCTAAAACATTAATTTTTTTAAGATTTTATTTTTATTCATTTTAGAGAGAGGAGAAAGAGAAAGAGAGAGAAAGGGGGAGGAGCAGGAAGCATCAACTCCCATATGTGCCTTGACCAGGCAAGCCCAGGGTTTTGAACCAGTGACCTCAGTGTTCCAGGTCAACACTTTACCCACTGCACCACCACAGGTCAGGCTAATTTTTTAATATTATCAAAAGTTGAATTGCCTGACCAAGCAGTGGCGCAGTGGATAGAGCGTCGGACTGGGATGCAGAGCACCCGGGTTCGAGACCCCGAGGTCGCCAGCTTGAGCGCCGGCTCATCTGGTTTGAGCAAAGCTCACCAGCTTGGACCCAAGGTCGCTGGCTCCAGCAAGGGGTTGCTCAGTCTGCTGAAGGCCCGCAGTCAAGGCGCATATGAGAAAGCAATCAATGAACAACTAAGGTGTTGCAATGCGCAATGAAAAACTAATGATTGATGCTTCTCATCTCTCCATTCCTGTCTGTCTGTCCCTGTCTATCCCTCTCTCTGACTAACTCTCTGTCTCTGTAAAAAATAAAAAATAAATGTTTAAAAAAAAAAAAGTTGAATCAACATTCCAATTTCCCTGATCATTTCTAAGGTTTTTTTTTTACAACTGTTTATATGAATTAGAACCTCAGTAGGCTTTTTCAGTATGGAAACTGATATTTTTAATATTGACCTAATTATAGGTCCAATACTCCTTAAAGAAAATAAAATCAAGTACCAAACATATAAATTCACAATGTCCAATAGGCAATGAAAAACTACAAGAAGGAGGAAGTGCCCTATAATCTCAAGAACATTTAAATCGATTAAAAGAAACTTCAAATGACAGAGGTAGTAAAATTAGTATATAGGATCTTGAAACAGCTATTACATAGATGTTCCTAATGTTCAAGGATGTAAAAGAAAATATGAATGTAAAGGAGATAAACTGTACATTTAAAAAATAAAATGTACCATCATGGTGATTACTTTCTAAGTTATATATACTGCACCCAAAAATTAGGAGGTATTTCAAAATGAATATGAAGCAATAAAATATCCTCTAATTTTTGTGAGCAGTATGAATGGCTAATCACTGTCTTGTATACCTATTGTACATCAACTGCAATTGAAAAATTATGTTAAAAATAGAGAAACATATAAAAATAAAAATTTTTAAAAATGTAACTTTTTTAAAAAATGTAACTTTTGCCTGACCTGTGATGGCACAGTGGATAAAAGGTCGACCTGGAATGCTGAGGTTGCCGGCTCAAAACCCTGGGCTTGCCTGGTCAAGGCACATATGGGAGTTGATGCTTCCTGCTCCTCCCCCTCTTCTCTCTCTCTTTCTCTCTCTACTCTCTCTCTAAAAGTAAATAAATAAAATCTTAAAAAAATGTAACTTTTAAAGAGATGTAAAACACAGTACTGTATCTGAAATGAAAATCTGGCTGATTAAACACTGCACAAGAAAGATGAATACATGAAAATATCTAGCCATAGGAAAAAGATCAACTATCCAACATACATGTACTTAGTCTCATGAAATCATTAAGAGGATCTGGGTAAGAGGGAAACAATGGTGTGTTATAGTATTTGGGTAAAAACATGAACAAAGGCATGGTAAATGGGAGCTACGTGCCCATCCATTCTACAAACAGATTCAACTACTGGTGCCCAAAAAAGCTTTATTCTATGCAACAAAGAAGATATTTTTACCTGAAGTTCTCCAAGTTTCTTAGATGTTGGTGAAACAATGCTGAAAAATCCATTGATGTGATGGGTTGGGGAAAGCTTGGCTAATCCACTGATCTGAACTCTACCAATTGGAAGATGATCAAGTTTGGTAACTACGTCCAGCACCAGCACAGCCATATCTAATCAGAAACAATTATAATGCAGATAGTTTTCATTTACTTTTATTTTTGAAAGTGGACAGAGGGATATACAAAATTTTTTACGTAAAAAAAATCATTTTATTTACAAATAAGCCATGCACTTACTTACTATATCATTTTGGGGGAAGGGAAAGAGTAAACGCATGATTAACAGAACAATAAAATTTTAGAGAAGAAAAATGACAAAATATCTCACATGGAGAAAAAAAATTATATTGAATAAAGATATTTAGCATATCAAGTATTTGACAAGAAAAATACTTTAAGAAAGAGTATTTTTAACATACTTGGCAAGAATTCAGGCTTTGTTTTTGAAATATAAAAGCAATAATTCTTAGTTCTTTCACTCTTTTCTAGTTTTGAACTGGATAAAGGGATTCTCTTGTATAGATGCTATAGTTCCTGCCTCCCGGAGTATCTAATTGCTTACTCTTTGATTGTATGTGGAATACTAAAATACTGAGAGCACTTGGAACTAATTGGAAAGGCAATAAACTCCTTAATTGTATTCTTCAATTAGTTGCTCAGATTTAATACCATTATGGTCCTAATTTATAGCAGGAGAAATATAATGCATTCACATGGGATGTACAATTCTTTCAGGACAGTACAACTTCTGAATATTTTCTTACCAAAATTGAAACAATGGGTCATTTTCACTATCTGTTCATACTATAGTGAAAAGAATATAGGACTTATAATTAGAAGACCTATAGACCCTGGCTGGTTGGCTCAGTGGTAGAGCATCAGCCTGGCATGTGCATGTCCTGGGTATAATTCCTAGTCAGGGCACACAGGAGAAGAGACCATCTGCTTCTCCACTCTTCTCCTCCCCTTCTCTCTCTCTCTTTCTTAACCTCCCGCAGCCATGGCTCCATTGGTTCCAGTGAGCTGGCCCTGGGTACTGAAGATGGCTCCTGGAGCCTCCACCTCCAGTATTAAAAATAGCTCAGTTGCCATGCAACGGCCATATTTGGGCAAAGCATTAACCATAGGGGGTTTGCTGGGTGGATCCCAGGTAGGGCGCATGCAGGAGTCTGTCTCTCTGCCTCCCCTCCTCTCACTAAATATTAAAAAAAAAAAAAAGAAAGAAAACAAAAGAGCCTATAATTATGTCAGAGCACTAATATTCATGAACTACTTCTATTGTAAGCCACAGTTGTCTGTAAAATAGGCATTATCATGGCTGTTGCAAGTATAACATATAGCACTGTCCTCTCACATGGTAGATGCTTAATGATCAGTATAAATACATGACTTTAGGCAAATTACTGAATCTATCAGAGTTCCTGTTTAACCTACCCATGGAAGCTATCTGAAAATCATGAGAATAAATGTAAAAATGCTTTGTCGGCCCTGATCAGTTGTCTCAGTGGTACAGTGTCAGTCTGGTGTGTGGATGTCTCGGGTTCAATTCCCAGTCAGGGCACACAGGAGAATTGCCCAGCTGCTTCTCTATCCCTCTTCCTCTCTTTCTCCTTCTACTGCAGCCAAGGCTCAATTAGAGAGAGGTGGCCCCTGGTGCCAAGGATAGCTCCATGGCCTCCGCCTCAGGTGCTAAGAATAGCTTGGTTGTTGAGCAATGGAGTAATGCCCCAGATGGGAAGAGCATCACCCCCTAGTGGGTTTGCTGAGTGGATCCCAGGAAGGGCTCATGCAGGAGTCTGTCTCTCTGCCTCCCCTCCTCTCACTGAATTAAAAAAAAAAAGAGAGAGAGAAAGAAAGAATAGAAAAAAAAAAGTACTTTGTAGACTATAAAATATTAATATGGGGAAGTGTACCAACGTTTTTTTGGTTATTTATTAACAGCCAGGCTATTCCATGTCTCATTAATTCTTTTAACAACTTTATGATACAGTTGTTTCTGTCCCCATCTGAGGCAAATACAGACTCAGAGAAGTCATGAAACACTCCTAAATTCAGCCAGCTTTAAAGTGACTATAGTGGGCTAACACTCAGCTCTTTCTAACTATAGAATACTCTACCATGCTGCTTCATTATTCATTACTTTTAGGGAGAAAAAAATTAATTCTTAATAAGCTCCTGACCTCTATCATTCACTGGAGCTATGGGATTATTTTTACTTTTGATTCTATTTTATTTCAGCAACAGAAAATCAAATTTAATACAGTTTATGTATAGAAAACCCACATACAGAAAAAAGTCAGAGACCCCACATGCAGGAAAGGTCAGAGACAGGAAACGGGGATTGAGATATGTAAGACATTCTGTGGAATCAGAATCCTTACTGTTAAGCATTCTTCCCATCCCCATTGTCTTTTATTCCTACTAACTGAATGCTATCTGATTAAAGAGAGGCAAAAATACAAGTGGTGAGACTCAGTAAGGTATTGTAATTTCCTCAGTTTCTACTCTAACCTTCACATGCACCAAACATTTTCATGGCTTCTATTTCCCATAAAGAGATACAGGGTAAGGAATAAAAGATATCAGAAGAGAGTTTGAGGCATACCTCAGAACACTACAATCTCTCTATTTCCTGAGGCAGTATGGCACAGCAGAAACATGATCTTGGATTTAGGGCATCCCTGAAATTAGGTCTAGTGTAAGGGTGACTTTGGGTAAGTCACTTTTAACTTGAAACTCAAATTTATCACCCAGAAAGTGAAGTTAATACCCATTGCAAATGTACAGGGTCTTATAGCATGTATTCTAATACTTTCAGTGGTTTTTTCTCATTCCTCCTAGTGTATTTTCACTTTCCTTAAACAAAAAGTTTTTAAAGATTTAAAATGTATAGGTTTTCTTACAAATTAAAAAAAAACTTTGTTTACAATGTTTTTTTTAGCCCTAATTTCTGTTCAAAATAAGAGGAAATAGATATAAAGGGATGAATTAAACAAACCATTACCTACTGTAAGGGTCATTTTAACATCAAATAAGATGATGGGCTTGAACATATTTTATGAACTGTAAAATGCTATACATTCTTGCTTGTTCCTACATATTATTTTTATCTGAGGAATTCACATAATTTTTTTTTTTTTTTGTATTTTTCTGAAGCTGGAAACGGGGAGAGACAGTCAGACAGACTCCCGCATGCGCCCGACCGGGATCCACCCAGCACGCCCACCAGGGGTGACGTTCTGCCCCTGGATGCTCTGCCCACCAGGGGGCGATGCTCTGCCCCTCCGGGGCATCGTTCTGCTGCGACCAGAGCCACTCTAGCGCCTGAGGCAGAGGCCAAGGAGCCATCCCCAGCGCCCGGGCCATCTTTGCTCCAATGGAGCCTTGGCTGCGGGAGGGGAAGAGAGAGACAGAGAGGAAGGAGGGGAGGGGGGTGGAGAAGCAAATGGGCGCTTCTCCTATGTGCTCTGGCCAGGAATCGAACCCCGGGTTACCCGCACGCCAGGCCGATACTCTACCGCTGAGCCAACCAGCCAGGGCCGGAATTCACATAATTTGTTTTACTATCTACCTCTTTCTAATCTGGATTTATTCATGTTTTATGCTAATATGTGACATTACATCCACTGGTTTACTTTATGCATTTTATTTTCTTTTAAATGAGCTATGCATACAAGAGTATATAAAAAAATAATAAAGCAAATAGAACAAAGCTTAAGAAATACTTTCCCCAAGTTTCCAGTTAGAGCATATAGTCATGTAAACCAATGTGTGTCTTCGTTTTCTAATAATCATATCATGCCTGACCTGTGGTGGTGCAGTGGATAGTGCATCGACCTGGAACACTGAGGTTGCTGGTTTGAAGCCCTGGGCTTGCCCGGTCAGGGCACATACAACAAGCAATCGATGAACAACTAAAATGAAGCAACTGTGAGTTGATACTTCTCGTTCCTCACCCCTCCTCTCTAAAATCAATTAGAAAAAAGTTTACAGTTGTTTGTATGGAAAATAAACTCTGTGTTTCACATACTCACAACTCTAAACCTATTTTTGTGCCTCCCTGTATTTTTATAAGACTCACACCTACTATGTGCCAGGTATTAGAGCAATAACTTTATAAAATTTTCCATTTAATCTTCTCAATAATTTCTTCTAGGTGCTATTATTCCTATTTAACTAATAGGAAACTGAGGCTCCAAGATCTTAAGTAATCTTCCACACCACGTAGCATCCACTCCTGACCAGGCCAGGGTTCAAATTCAAGATTGTCTGACTTCAAAGCTCATGCTCTCTCATTCAAACAGGCTGCTTCTTCATAGGGCAGCTATTTGATTCCTTTTACAAATGAGGGAAAAAGGGGTCAGAAATGGAAAGGGACTTTCCCAAAATCCCACAGCTGGTAACACCAACCTAAAGTTCAGATGCCAAGTCTAATGTATTTTTTATTTCATCACAGGATAATCAAATAAATGTCTGACCCATTAATCGTAATATTAAAATACATCTTCCTTTCTGTTTTTTTTAAAAGATATCTTACCTTAATAAAGAATTTCTATGCCTGACTGGGCAGTGGCGCAGTGGATAGAGCATCGGACTGGGATGCAGAGGACCCAGGTTCGAGACCCCAAGGTCACCAGCTTGAGTGCGGGCTCATCTGGTTTGAGCAAAGCTCACCAGCTTGGACCCAAGGTCGCTGGCTCAAGCAAGGGGTTACTCAGTCTGCTGAAGGCCCATGGTCAAGGCACATATGAGAAAGCAATCAATGAACAACTAAGGTGTCACAATGAAAAACTGATGATTGATGCTTCTCATCTCTCTCCGTTCCTGTCTGTCTGTCCCTATCTATCCCTCTCTCTGACTCTGTCACTGTAAAAAAAAAAAGAAAAAAGAATCTCTAATCATTCTTCATTTGTTAAATTATATAAAAATATACCTGAGGATTTAACTTTTAAGTTTACGGTACCTGCACACCCATGGAGAGCCTTTACTATTACTTATCACTGTCCACCATTATAACTAAACTTCTTTGTGAACTTAATTAGAATTAGATATCATTCTGATTAAATACTTTTGTTCATTTTTGCATTCCCCATTGTGTCTAGCACAGCATCTAGCACATGTAAATGTTCAATATATATTTTTTGAATTACTAAATTTTTTATTCTTTACTTTATGATATTTTTAAAAATAGAATGTGACCTTAAGAACAGGTTAATCTCTAATTCACATTTGGCTCTCCAGTATTCCTGGCCCAACAATATTTACAGGAAAAATGCTTAATTTTTACTGACTTCAATTGGATTGCTTTGATAAACAATCCCACCATCCAAAATGTGTTTATGTGAAAGCTGGACCTGAATATTGAAAAATAATACAGTACATTTAGAATGCTTTCCTTGAACAGAAATGAAGACATTATGGCTCCTGGATGCATATGGAGGGATCCTTCCCTTCTCTGAAAGCCTGCAGTACTAACTCACTAAACAATTCATTTGGCATTTAGCATGTATTATCTTGCACTGTTAGTAAATTTTAGTTCTACACTCTCTTTCCTTGAGCATAATTTAAGTCTCAGAACAAAGACTACAGTTATTAAAGAAACATGATTTGGTTAAAGGTACATGAGTTTTGGTGTTAGAAGTGAGTTCAACTCTTAGTTTTTGCCATTATCAACTATGTAATTGTTGCATAGGTGTGTATGATGAGTATTGATTTCATATCTGAATCTCAGTTCACTGTCATAAAACAGAGAAAATATCTATTTTGCAGGGTTATTAACGATTAGAAATAATAACAGTATATTTATCAATTGCTAACGCATTGTATACTCTAAATAAATGATAGCTATAATAAAACCTCTTTCAGTCCTCAATAATTAACAATGCCATAGACACTAGGTACATATTAACACCTACTACTAACATTATTACATGCTTATTAGGTCAGCAGGTGAAATAAGACAAAACAAAACATACCTGTTAGATAGGAGGTAAACTGCTTTGGACCACAGCGGATAGCATAACGTGTAGTTGTCCTCACATCTTTTGGCTCAGTCTGCAATGTGTCCCTGGGACAAAAGAGGGTTCCACCTGATGTTTCTCCCCACCATCTCACTCGGACAACGACACAAGAAGGAGGCTTTGCAATCTTCCATACGACTTTATTAACAGTAAGTTTCAGAAAGCAGCGTAGTTGGCCTTCAACTAGAGGTGGTAGGCTTGTAGATGGAGGAATGTCACTCAAACCTGTGGAGCCATTTAAGAACACTAAGTCAAAATTTAGACTAAATATAAAAATGTATAATCTGCTTCTGAATAAAAACATACAAAAACATTTTAGTCTCTACAGAGAGCAGGCTTACCCTACCTATGTAATAAAGGAAACCAGACCATAGAATAACCTATTTTGTCACCTAAGCAACCCTGATAATAAATTAGGATTTAAGGTTTGATTCAGGTTATTAAAAGAACATACTAGCTTAAGACATGTGAATACAAACTCCTCTTTGATTGAAAGATTCCATTTGAAAAATACAGATGCAATGATATGCCAGACAGGATTTTAAAATCTCAGTAGTTGAAATTTTTCTTCCAAGTACTGTTGTTTTGATTATTGCAAAGTCCACAATTCTTAAGATATGTTTTAACTCTTACTTTAAAACCATCACTAAACATAAAACAGCAACTCCCTTCACTCAACTCTCAAATAATTAAGTCTATGCCATACAAATCAGCATTTCAATAAAGACCACCTTAAATTGTCTTTTCTTTCCTGTCAACATCATAGTTATTGAGAATAGAGATTATTATCTTCAGATTTTGCACTATTTTTTAGCCCACTGCTGGATTCATAGTATTTATTGGCTTTCAGACAATTAGCAAAATGGAAATATGGCAATTAATCATAGCTTTCTATAAAACTTTCCTTTAATCTATCTTCTAACCAAAACTAAGAGATTTAAGAAACCACTCTTACATTACACACCCCTTTCTATTCCTTTGACTTTCCCTTTGGTAGTGGTCATGCCTAATAAGAAGAAAATATACTGAAGTCTATCAGATTAGGAATCTATATAAATAATTCTTCGGATTTCTTTTCCTTTTTTTTTTTTTTTTTTTTACAGAGACAGAGAGAGAGTCAGAGAGAGGGACAGATAGGGACAGACAGAAAGGAACAAAGAGAAATGAGAAGCATCAATCATCAGTTTTTCGTTGCGACACCTTAGTTCAGGGGTCCCCAAACTACGGGCCGCGGGCCACATGCGGCCCCCTGAGGCCATTTATCCGCCCCCGCCGCACTTCCGGAAGGGGCACCTCTTTCATTGGTGGTCAGTGAGAGGAGCATAGTTCCCATCGAAATACTGGTCAGTTGGTTGATTTAAATTTACTTGTTCTTTATTTTAAATATTGTATTTGTTCCCATTTTGTTTTTTTTACTTTAAAATAAGATCTGTGCAGTGTGCATAGGCATTTGTTCATAGTTTTTTTTATAGTCTGGCCCTCCAATGGTCTGAGGGACAGTGAACTGGCCCCCTGTGTAAAAAGTTTGGGGACCCCTGCCTTAGTTGTTCATTGATTGCTTTCTCATATGTGCCTTGACCGTGGGGCTACAGCAGACCAAGTAACCCCTTGCTCAAGCCAGCGACTTTAGGTCTAAGCCAGTGAGCTTTGCTCAAACCAGATGAGCCCGCACTCAAATTGCCAACCTTGGGGTCTCGAACCTGGGTCCTCCGCATCCCAGTTTGATGCTCTATCCACTGCACCACCGCCTGGTCAGGCAATTCTTTGGATTTCTGAAGTGAACACCCTCTATGCCAGGGGTCCCCAAACTTTTTACACAGGGGGCCAGTTCACTGTCCATTAGATCATTGGAGGGGCGGACTATTAAAAAACTATAAACAAATCCCTATGCACACTGCATATATCTTATTTTAAAGGAAAAAAACAAAACGGGAACAAATACAATATTTAAAATACAGGAGGAGTACATTTAAATCAACAAACTGACCCAGTATTTCAATGGAAACTATGGGCCTGCTTTTGGCTACTGAGATAGTCAATGTCCAGTTCCATATTTGTCACTGCTAGCCACAACAAGTGATATAACGCGCTTCAGGAGCCGTGACGCTGGAAGTAGTACTGTACGTGAGCAACGCTGCGCTTTGCGGCGCCGCCACATACAGTGCTCCTCTCACTGACCAACAATGAAAGAGGTGCCCCTTCCAGATGTGTGGTGGGGGCCGGATAAATGGCCTCAGGGGGCCGCATGTGGCCCATGGGTCATAGTTTGGGGACCCCTGCTCTATGCTCTCTATAGTGGTGAAAAGACCCACCATAATCTTTATGGTAACTTGTTTCAATATAACTATTATACACAGGTGAATAACACATGAGCATTACATTACTGCATATGTATATGGCAGTGGTTCTTAAAGTGTGTGCCAGGGTGCACTGGTGCGCCCTAGAAGATTTCCAGGTGCACCCTATGGTATTCCAGTGAAATATGTGCCTGTTAGGGACCAAAAAACCAACAAGAGTTTTTGGAGTTTAGATTTTTGGGGGACAGAGGTGTGGAGAATTGGCTGTAAGCTGACAGTCTGCCCAACCCCCCACCTCACTTGCCTGATTAGGTTGCAAAAGGCTGTTAAGCTGTGGTGCTGGGTTGTTTACACTACCTCCCATGTTCCCCAGAAAGCCTGGAGGCAAGTTTCTTCTATCCTTTGTTTGGTGTAAAGTTAAGATGATATGTATGGTGGGGGTTTTCTGCACTCAACACAATTAAAGAGTAAAAAGAAAAGAATTCTTCAATGTATTGACAAGGAAATGAGAACTTGCCTTTCAAATATTAGCCCCAAAATTGAAGAAATCGCTAAGACACATCTCGCTCATGTTTCTCATAAACACAAGAATGAAAAAACTTAACACATTTGTGCTGGGACCTGCCGAATTTACTAAATCTTACTAAAAATGTACCTATATATATAAAAAGATAATTTTTGTCTTTTTAAAATTTTTTTTATTTTTTACAGAGACAGAGAGAGTCAGAAAGATAGATAGACAGGGACAGACAGACAGGAATGAAGAGATGAGAAGCATCAATCATTAGTTTTTTCGTTGCACGTTGCAATACCTTAATTGTTCATTGATTGCTTTCTCATATGTGCCTTGACTGCGGGCCTTCAGCAGACCGAGTAACCCCTTGCTGGAGCCAGAGACCTTGGGCTCACGCTGGTGAGCTTTTGCTCAAACCAGATGAGGCCTTGCTTAAGCTGGTGACCTTGGGGTCTCGAACCTGGGTCTTCTGCACCCAGTCCAACGCTCTATCCACTGCGCCACCGCCCGGTCAGGCAATTTTTGTCGTTTTTTTTTTTTTTTTTAATATTTTTATTTTATTTATTTATTCATTTTAGAAAAGAGAGAGAGAGGGAGAGAGAGGAGAGAGAGAGAGAGAGACAGAGAGAGGAGCAGGAAGCATCAACTCCCATATATGCCTTGACCAGGCAAGCCCAGGGTTTCAAACCGGCAACCTCAGCATTTCCAGGTCGATGCTTTATCCACTGCGCCACCACAGGTCTGACTTTTGTCGTTTTTTAACCCCTCTTTATGAATTCTAAAAAGCATAACTCAAAAAATGTGACAAAATATTTTTTAATGTCAGAATAAATTTAATTTTGTCGTATTTCATTTAATTACCATAAAAGCACGCTTGGACTTTTTTTAATATTTGACTTAATTATTATAACATATTTCTCAGAAATTTATATATAGTGAGCCTATAATTATTTGTAGGATTTTAAATGCGCCCTGACTTCAAAAAGTTTGAGATCCACTGGTATATGGTATAGTGAGTAGGGCATTCTGATATTATTTCTATTATGATTTTCCGTCAACCAAATATGCTTGACTGGCTTTACATAGAGAGCACTAGAACTGACCACTTCCAAGCTTCTGTGTCATATCCTCCCATCATTCCTAGCAGGAAAGGTACTGCTTCAAAACTGTCTCAAACATCTTTAAACAGTTTGGATAAGATTCATTGCTAGGGCCCTGGCCGGTTGGCTCGGTGGTAGAGCGTTGGCCTGGCATGCAGGAGTCCCAGGTTCAATTCCCAGCCAGGGCACACAGGAGAAGTGCCCATCTGCTTCTTCACCCCCCTCCCCCTCTCCTTCCTCTCTGTCTCTCTCTTCTCCTCCCACAGCCAAGGCTCCATTGGAGCAAAGTTGGCCCGGGCGCTGAGGATGGTTCCTTGGCCTCTGGTTCAGGTGCTAGAATGGCTCTGGTTGCAACAGAGCAATGTTCCAGATGGGCAGAGCATCACCCCCTGGTGGGTATGCCGGGTGGATCCCGGTCGGGCGCATGCGGGAGTCTGTCTGACTGCCTCCCTGTTTCCAACTTCAGAAAAATACAAAAAAAACCCACAAAAAAACAAAAAGATTTATTGCTAGGCTGTAGCTTCAGTCCTCACTCCAATGGCCTAATGTACTGTCAGTATTCCTATCATCTCTTTTTGTAAAATGTAAAAAGGCAGCCACCATTTTTTTTTTTTTTTGAGGCAGGCCTGTAGAGATTCAATTGCCACAGTCCTGATCTACCCTAGGTTCCTAGGGTGACTATTCTCCCATGCAAATACTAACCAGGCCCGACCCTGCTTAGTTTCCAAGATTGGATGAGATCTGGTGCGTTCAGGGTGGTATGCCTGTAAACAGGTGACTGTTCTCACTCTAGCTAACATTTTCCAACTCTCCTGCTGAATTCAAGTCTCCTGGACTAACCTGATAACTTCTTGCTACAGACTCATCATCTCAGATCCCTCAGAAACCCTCATGCCTTCACCCACACTTCAACCATACCTACCACATGGTGTAACTCCCCATTCTTTCTTCTTTTCGCCTCCACAACTACCTTTCTCAGCTCCTGTCTGTAGCCCTTCATGCTTCACTCATTCAATTAACGTTTACTGAGTCCTGCTTTGTGTTAGTTCTTGGGGAATTCAGTAATGTATAAAGCATGATCCTTGCCTGTTTGGATTATTGACATACTCTTAACCAACTTGTTTCTTTCTTTCTTTCTTTTTTTTTTTTTTTTTTACAGAGACAGAGTGAGAGTCAGAGAGAGGGACAGATAGGGACAGACAGGAATGGAGAGAGATGAGAAGCATTAATCATCAGTTTTTCGTTGTAACACCTTAGTTGCTCATTGATTGCTTTCTCGTATATGCCTTGACCGTGGGCCTTCAGCAGACTGAGTAATCCCTTGCTCGAGCCAGCGACCTTGGGTCGAAGCTTTGCTCAAACCAGATGAGCCCATGCTCAAGCTGGCGACCTTGGGGTCTCAAACCTGGGTCTTTCGCATCCCAGTCTGACGTTCTATCCACTGCGCCACCGCCTGGTCAGGCCAACTTGTTTCTTTATCCTATATGGACTTCCAAAGGTATATTTTCACACATATTTAAACTTGTTATCAAGAACCCTCCTGGCCCTGGCCAGTTGACTCAGTGGTAGAGTGTCAGCCTGGCGTGCGGAAGTCCCGGGTTTGATTCCTGGCCAGGGCACACAGGAGAAGCGCACATCTGCTTCTCCACCCCTCCCCCTCTCCTTCCTCTCTCTCTCTCTCTTTCCCTCCAGCAGCGAAGGCTCCACTGGAGCAAAGATGGCCCGGGCGCTGAGGATAGCTCCGTGGCCTCTGCCTCAGGCACTAGAGTGGCTCTGGTTGCAACAGAGCGACGCCCCAGATGGGCAGAGCATCGCCCCCTGGTGGGCCGGCCGGGTGGATCCCGGTGGGGAGCATGCAGGAGTCTGTCTGACTGCCTCCCCGTTTTCAGCTTCAGAAAAATACAAAAAAAACCCCAAAACAAAAAAACCTCCCAAGCAATGAGAATGTAAAGTACACTGTGGTAACTATAGTTAGTAACAGTATTTGAAAGGAGCTAAAAAAAGTAGATCTTATGAGTTCTCATCACAAGAAAAAAAAAAAATTGTGGCCCTAGCCGGTTGGCTCAGTGTTAGAGCATCGGCCTGGCGTGTAGGAGTCCCGGGTTCGATTCCCGGGCAGGGCACACAGGAGAAGCGCCCATCTGCTTCTCCACCCCTCCCCCTCTCCTTCTTCTCTGTCTCTCTCTTCCCCTCCCTCAGCCAAGGCTCCATTGGAACAAAGTTGGCCCAGGCGCTGGGCAGAGCATCGCCCCCTGGTGGGCATGCCGGGTGGATCCCGGTCGGGCGCATGCGGGAGTCTGTCTGACTGCCTCTCCGTTTCTAACTTCAGAAAAAAAAAAAAATTTGTAACATGTATGGTGACAGATGCTAATTAGTTATTACACGGTGATCATTTTGCAATATACACAAATATCCAGTCATTATGTTGTATACCTGAGATATGTTGTCAATTATATCTCAATTTCCAAGAAGTAAAAGAAAAAAATCTGTAGAATTTTTTGTTCCTTTCCTCTAGAAGAGTCCTCCTACCTGTATGTACCCTTTGGTCCACACTTCACCCCATTTATTAGTCCAGTTTGCACCCCGGCCCCTATTTTCTGTCCATTTATTGGAGAACCAATTGCCCTCTCTTTTAACCTGATTCCCTGGTTATTCGCCTTCCTCCGCTCCCTTTAATCGCAGTCTTCTTTTTTTTTTTTTAACAGGCGCGCGCATGGGGGGGAGGGGGGCCTCTCCTTAGAATCCTAGACCCTGCTCCCGTAACTCCGCGCTTTAACGCTTTCCTCAACTTTGGGTCGCTGAGGTTACCTCCTTTCTTGCGGCCACGGCCACCCCCAGGCCCTTGGCCTTTCCGTTGTTTCATGACGAAGCCAGGTTTCTCTTCACCAACTCAGCTCCAGCGCCAGCACCGAAGCCGTAGCCTCCCGCCATCCTCTCCCACCACGCCTGCGTTCCTCGGCAACCGGCGCCGCTGGGCGGACTGGGAAGCCGGAAGAAACAGCTTCTCTAACAGTCTCTAGCAAGCGGTGAGAAGTGAAGACACCAAGACTCCTTACCGCCAATAGACTGCAACCCCCAGGATGCTTTGCCACACTACCTCTGCGGAGTTGGACGCTGTCGCCTTCAGCTGCGCAAGCGCAAAGAGATACGGCCTTTGAGGACTCCATTGCCCAGGGTGCATTGCCTCTAGGAGCGCTTCTCTTTCCGGCGAGGGTCGTTGAGTTCTCCTCTTGGGGTCTGAGGGGTCCATAGACTCCGTTACCCAGCTTCCTTTGTGGAAAGCCACTTTCTGTTGCGCACTTCCGGTGGAACGGCCGGAGGGGAGTGGGCGGAGTTTACGGAGCCGGTGGGCGGTGGGCGGTGCTGCCGGTAGCTGGGTGCTGTCCAAAGGCTTCTGGGCGCCGCTGAAGGAGTGATTTGTGACCGGTTGGGCCGCATTTAGCCTGGAACGAAGCTTCGACTCCCATTTGACTACCTGCGGCCTCCCCTTCATGTCGGCCCTCGAGAAGAGCATGCACCTCGGTCGCCTGCCCTCTCGCCCCCCTCTACCCGGTAGCGGGGGCAGTCAGAGCGGAGCCAAGATGCGAATGGGGTACGTGACCCGAACCCCTTCTTCCCAGAGGCCAGACCTTGGCCATTGGAGAAGGATGTCTCTGGGCGTTTAGAGTTGTACGGCAAGGGAGGCTAAGGAGAGGAGAGAATGTTGGCGGCCTGGAGACGTTTAGATGGAGTAGAAGTCAGATTTAGGCTCTAGGGGAGGCGCCAAGTTAATTGAAATTGGAGGACAAATAGTATTGAAGGGAGAAGGAAATAAGGCAAAGATCGAAGAAGCCGGGAGGGTAATTTAAGAGATTTAAGAAACACCCGCAGAAAAACGGATGGAGGAGGTTTTTAAAAAGGGAATCAAAAGATAACAAAGGTGGAGGGAAACCTGCCAGGGACGGTTGAGGGAAATGGGGAATGAATGAGAGAAAAGTTGAGGGGATTTAGGGGAAACAACTAGTGAAAGATTTAGGAGTAGTAAGGAGACTGTGAGAACTAGAGAATACCTGAAGCAGGGTTAAGGAAGGAAATGATCTAGGGAGCAGAAGATTCTAGAGACAGTTTCTAGAAGTGTAAGAGGCAGATTTAGGGAGTTAGGGGGGGTGACTAGGAGAACTGAGAAAGATCGGGGAATCGACGGAAGGAAAGATGGAGAACATAACCCTGTTAAGGGTAGTAGGAATGCATGACAAGTGAACGAAAAGAATAAGGGGAGGCCTGATGACGAAGAGGGCTGGGAGTTTAGAGAGCGACCTTGAACTCCAGAACTTAAGAAATGACTAGGAATTGGGCTTAGTAAATGGAAGTGCTGCAGAAGTAAGGTCTGGGTAGCTTAAAGAGGAAGATTTGGGGAATCGATTTTTATCTGTCAAACAGGCCTGATGGAAGCTATGTACTGGTTTGATGAAACAAAGAATGAAGCATTGAGAGTAGCTACCTAAAATGTTTCAGAGAAACCATTTACTGGGAAGGAAGGAGCTGTGTTGAAGAGAAGACTTTTGGAATTTTAGGATATTTTATGCCCTGTGCCAGGTTAGGGGATACTTAGGTATAGGAGAGAGTACAAAGAGTTGACCTGGGAGTGTTAATTGCTGGAAAACAGAGCAAATTGAATAAGCAGTTGGTTTTGAGGGGTGTTCATGGTATTACGATTCTGGAGACTGATGACTATAAAGAAAAAAGGGGCAGAAAGAATACTTAGGTACAAGGTAATCAAGAGTGTGAGTTTGAGAATCTAGAGTTAGATTGGTAGATATTCTTGGAATAAGGATGAGAAGAGAAACCTTAGGTTCTGAGAAGTAATATGTACAAAAATTCATCCAAAGGAGATGAGGATAGATAGGAGATGTAGTACTGTGAAAGTGGATTCTATCAATGAAGAGAAAGGGGAGTCATAAATTAAAACAGTAGTAGGAGGTGGCGAGCGTGGTTGGAAAAATCAGGGAAACTAAGAGTTGAAGTGGAGACCTGACTATGATACACAGTAGAAAAATAGAGACCTTGACAGGGTAAGATAGGTCCATGGATGCACAATAGAAAGAGGTGGTAGAAGACTACATTTAAGGTAAAATAAATATTGTTTTGATTTTGGAAGACAAAAGATAGGACTTTAACATAAATAATAAGAAAGTGATTCATAACAGATTATTTGGGAAAATTAACCTGGAGTATAAAATTACTGTAACATTTTTGTTGATATGTATCAACATTTATTGTTGATATGTATTTTAGTTGGTGCCTTTTATAATCTAAAATTTGACCTTTCAGTGTACCATCATTCTTTGATAAAAAAGTGAAAAAATATTAACTTTTAATAACTATACATGTTTCAGATAAGCGTAATTAGAGCTCAGCTTCTGGTTTTGTTAAAACAAGTTTTCTGAAGATGAAGAATTGAAGAAAAATACTAAGAGAAAATAAAGGGGAAAATCTGCTGAGTAGAAGGTTGTATAGTTGTTAGAACTTATTCTCTTAAATAGATGTTTGGTCTTCTTAATTTGATTGACTGCTTATCCAGGAAAATAAAGTCCTTTAGAAAGATGCTTTTTTGTAGTATTGTGAAGAGATGATCATATGTTGGCAGATTTTATGTGGTCCTCCAGTGGTCTAGGGGTTGTTTTTGTTTTTCTTTTTTTTCTGTTTCCATGTTGGAACATAGGCAGGCCTCCCCTAAGTCTAATGTTAGTGATAATATAGACTCTCTCCCCCTTACAATCATAAAGCAGGGAGACAGCTTTGAAGTGATCTGCCCTGGCCGGGTGGCACAGTGAATAGAGCATCATCCTGTGTGCTGAGGTTTGATCTGGTCAGGGCAGATAGGAGAAGCATTCAATGTTTCATAACTAAGTGGAATAACAAGTTAATGCTTCTCTCTCTCTTTCTGCCTCAAAATAATGGGGAAAAAAACTATCTCATCTCATCACTTCACTGTATAGTTGAGGAAACTGAGACCCAGAGAATTTTGTATTCTGTAAGGTAAACTAAGGGGCAAGGGATAATATTTTCTCCTAATAAATGACAAAGCGGAAACTCAAATCTTCCTCATACTGAGGCACCCTAGAAGCTTGGTGGTAGGGCTGGCCACTAAAGACTAGGACATAGGTTTCTTGACTCTGAGACCCATTGCATTTTTTTGGATTCATAGATATTACCCTGGCAATACTTAATTTGAGTTGTGTATCTTATTCCTTTGCAGATACTCTAGGATTCAGTCTTTTTTCCTCAGTCCTGATTTATGAGGTCTCACTTCCACCAATTTCAAAGCATCCTTCTTTATTTTCCTCTACTTGCTTGTTTTTTCCTTATCTTATCATCTATTTCATCTTTTCCATCTTTCTCTTCCTCTCAAGTTGGGACAGTCTCTTCTATGACTCACTCTTTTAACTATTTTTCATAATCTCTTACCCTCAATTTCACTAACCTGGTTTAGATGTGTGCATATTCAGGGTGATTTTGAGCTTATGATTTTTCTTGAGTTTCCCTACTTTAGTTTTTCAAAATGGTTTTAGTAATTCCAGAATATTACTGGATAATGTAATAATGGCAATTACTTTTTTTCTGAGTAAATACTGTTTGCCAGGCATTGTAGTAGCTTTATATATGTTATTTATTCTGCCTACAGACTTTCAAGGTAGATATTTCCTTGCATAAGAAAATTAAGACTTGGAGACTAAAGGTTACCGAACTATGTATTATGTGGCAGAACCAGATTCAGTCTAGGTTTAGTTTCTAGAATCCATTCCTTTTTCAGAACACCAACACTTTTTCTTTGGTAAATCCTGAAATCCTGGCTTTATTATTCCTTGATAGATGCCAGTAGATGATGCCACAAACAGTTTTGAACTTTTTAATTTTAGGTTTTGGAACTACTTTGGTTTGAGATTCCTACTTGTGACGGGTATTTTAGTTCATTAGGGTTGCCATAACAAAAATACCATAGACGGGATGGCTTATAAACAACATTAATGTATTTCTCACAGTTCTGGAGGCTGGAAAGTGCAAGATTACATGTCTGGTTAGGACCCCTTTCTGGTTCATAGGTGGCAGTCTTCTCACTGTGTCCTCACGGAGCAGAAGGGAGTAGGAGCACTGTGGGGTCTTTTTCATAAAGCCGCTAATCTCTTTCATGAGGGCTGCGTCCTTGTGACCTCATCACCTCCTAAAGGACCAACTACAAATGTCACATTGGACATTAGAATTCAACATGAATTTTGGGGTGGGGGCATAAATGTTCAGTCTGTATAACACCTGGTATACTTGAGAGAGTGTGTCTTCAAAAGCACTGCTTTAGTGCATTCAGTACCATTAGAGGGACTGTAGATTATTAAAATCATTAATTTTTTAACATGTTTTTGGTTTATCAATAGTCCTCGATTTCTATAATTATCTCTTACATTTCTGCAGTGCTTTAACTGACATGTGTTAGTGCCCTTTTTCTTTAATTCTATGAGGTAAGTTAGGACAAGGGTTAATATTTTCTGATAATGAGAAAACTCAAATGTTCATTGACTTGTCCAAGATCACAGGATCATTAAATGTATTCAGGTCCAGATTTCAGATTTTTAGTTTGTTATTCTTGTACCTTGGTGCAAAAAAATAGGTGTTTAAAGTGATATAGATCTGAGTTTGAGGCCTAGCTTGAGTAGTTACTTTGGTCAAGTCACTTAACCTCTAGTCTATTTTTTTATCTGTAAAACAGGATACTTCTGCTTATCTAGAGTGCTGTGAGATTGAGATAATACATGAAAAGTATTTATGCTTCCTGACACAAACTCTTAGGAATGATAACTAGTAAGCTATTTTATATTGGTGAAAAAGGCTTACTCTTTATGAAGTAGGAGCACTCCTTTCAATATGTTAAAAGGTCAGCTTTACTCCCCAAAGCTATATGTTTATTCAAATCTGATTAGATAGTCTTCCATTAAACTTAAGTTGATTAGCCTGACCTGTGGTGGCGCAGTGGATAAAGCGTCAACCTGGAAACACTGAGGTTGCCGGTTCGAAACCCTGGGCTTGCCTGGTCAAGGCACATATGGGAGTTGATGCTTCCTGCTCCTCCCCCTTCTCTCTCTCTCTCTCTCTCCTCTCTATAATGAATAAATAAAATCTAAAAAAAAAAAAAAAAAAAATTAAAAAAAAAAAGACTCATTTATCTTTAAAAAAAACAACAACAACAACAAAAAAAAAACTTAAGTTGATTATGGATAACAGGCCTCAGAAAGGCTTTAAGGGGCTATTCACATGGGGAAATAGAGAGAAAAGTGAAGTGATTTGCTCAGGGTTGCATACTGACTAGAAGAATTAAATTCTAATGTTTCTTTTTTAGTTATTATTTTTTACACACTGTTTCCTATTTTGACATGTTTTATATCAATATGTATATTTATTTTTAGGATTTTATTCGTTTTTACAGAGAAGAGAGAGAGAATGGGGGGGGGGGGGGAGGAGCAGGAAGCATAAACTCCCATATGTGCCTTGACCAGGCAAGCCCAGGGTTTCGAACTGATGATCTCAGTGTTCCAGGTTGAAACTTTATCCACTGTGCCACCACAGGTCAGGCGTTAGTTATTATTTTTTTAAATTAAGTTATAATTCACACATAGAATTCACCCTTTTAAAGTGTACAGTTAGTGGTTTTTTAGTACATTCAAGGTTGTACAATCACCACCACTAATTCCGGAACATTTTCATCAACCCATAAAGAAACTACTTACCTGTTAACAGTCTCTACCTTCTTCCTCTGCCCCTGATAACCACTGATCTACTTTCTGTCTGCATGGATTTATCTATTATGGATATTTCATATAAATGAAATCATGCAGTATGGCCTTTGGTGCTTGGCTTCTTTCACTTGGTATAATGTTTCCAAGTTTCATCCAAGTTGTAGCATATATCAGTACTTCATTCCTTTCTTTAAATTTTAATTGAATTTATTAGGGTGACACTAGTTAAAATGATTATACAGGTTTCAGGTGCCCAAATCTACAACACATCTCTGTACACTGAGTAATTCATTCCTTTTTGGGACAAAGTTCTATCCAACTGAGTCATCTGACCAGGGCCTTATATCCTTTCTATTGTTGAATTATATTCCATTGATATGTCATTTTATTTACTCATTTATCAGTTGCTGGACACTTGGGTTTGTTACTTTCTGTGGTATCCCATTTTCTTTCTTTCTTGTTTTTTTTTTTTTTAACTGAGAGGGCAGGAGATAGACAGCCTCCTGCATGCGCCGCACCAGGTATCCACCCGGCAACCCCCCTCCGGAGATGATGCGTAGTCAACCAAGCTATCCTCAGTATCTGAGGCCAATGCTCAGACCAACCAAACTATCCTTAGCACCCTGGGCCAACACTCAAACTAACTAGCCACTGGCTGTGAGAGAGCAGGGGGAGTAGGAGGGGAAGAGAAGCAAATGGTCACTTCTCATATGTCCCCTGACCAGGGATTGAACCTGGGACATCTGTACAGTGGGCCAATGCTCCATCCCTTGAGCTAACCAGCCAGGGCCCATGACTGGAATTTAAAAATCTTATCTAAGGTTATATGTTTCATACCTAGAGCATTTAGTCTATCCTGATCAATTTGGATTTATTTTTACCATCTTATTTTGTACTTTCTGTTTGTCTTATCTGACGTGTGTTTCTTTTTCTTATTCCATTTTTTTTTATTGGTATAGTAATGATATAATCTATCAATAGAGTCTTTGAATAGTTACCTTAACATTTTTTTGTAACATTGAAGAAGAAATAGAATTCATACCAGTGACCCAATTAGAGTGTACAATCAATTATTTTTAGTATATTCTACAACCATTACCACAATCAATTTTAGAACATGTTCAGGACTCCAAAAAGAATCCACATATCCATTAGCAGTCAGCTCTTACTTTCTCCCAAACCTCCTAACCCTAGCCAGCCACTAAGCTATTTTCTGTCTCTATAGATTTACATAGTTTGACCTGTGGTGGCGCAGTGGGATAAAGCGTTGACCTGGAACACTGAGGTCGCCGGTTCGAAACCTTGGGCTTGCCTGGTCAAGGCACATATGGGAGTTGATGCTTCCTGCTCCTCCCCCTTCTCTCTCTCTCTCTGTCTCTCTCTCTCACTCCTCTCTCTCTACAAAAAAAAAAATCAATAGATTTACATAGTTTGCATATTTACAATAAGGAATTATACAATATATATGTTAACTTTTGTGACTGGCTTTTTTCACTTAACATAATATTTTCAAGGTTCATCCACGTAAATTGTTGTAATACTTCATTTCTTTATATTGCCGAATTAAATATTCCATTGTATGAATATGCCACATTTTATTAACCATTCAACAGTTGAATGATATAGGAGTTATTCCCACTTTTTTTTTAAGTGAGAGGAGAGGAGATAGACAGACTCCCACATACACCCTGACCGGAATCCACCTGGCAACCTCCATCTGGGGCTGATGTTCTACTTATCTTGGGCCATGCTCACAACTGAGCTATTTTTAGTGCCTGAGGTGGAGGTTCCGTGGAGTCATCCTCAGCACCTGGGGTAGATGCGCTTGAATCTATCGAGCCATGGCTATGAGAGGGGAGAAGAGAGAAAAAGAAGGGGCAGGGGTAGAGAAGCAAATGGTCACTTTTCCTGTGTGCCCTGATCGGGAATGAAACCTGGGATATCTACATGCCAGGCTAACACTCTACCACTGAGCCAACTGGCCATGGCCAAATTGTTCCCATTTTTTTAACTATTTTGAACAATGCTGCTATGAACATTTGTATACAAGTTTTTAGGTAGGTATGTTTTCATTTCTCTTGGGTATACTTAGATGTGGAATTGTTAGATCATATGGTATTTCTCTGTTTAACCTTTTGAGGAATTGACAATCTGTTTCTCAAAACCCCTGTGCCATTTTATATTTCCATCAGTAATGTATCTGGGTTCTAATTCTCCCCATCCCTGTCAACACTTTGTCATTGTTGGTTTTTGTTTATAGCCATTCTAGTGATATGAAGTGGTTCTTCATTGTGGTTTTGTTTTGCATTTTCCTAGTAACTGATGATAAATACTTTTTCATGTGCTTATTGGCCATTTCTATATCTCTCTAGAGAAATGTCTATGCAGATCCTCTGCTCATTTAAAAAATTGGGTTATCTTTGTATTGAGTTATAATAAGAGTTCTTTATGTATTCTAGATACAGATCTCTTATCAGATCTATGATTTGCAGATCTTTTCTTCTATTTTGTAGGTTGCCTTTTCATAGTTTTTTATTTTATTTTATTTTTTTTACAGAGACAGAGAGAGAGAGAGAGAAAGGGACAGACAGGAACAGAGAGAGATGAGAAGCATCAATCATCAGTTTTTCGCTGCAACACCTTAGTTGTTCATTGATTGCTTTCTCATATGTGCCTTGACCTTGGGGCTACAGCAGAGCCAGTGACCCCTTGCTCGAGCCAGCGACCTTGGGTCCAAGCTGGTGAGCTTTGCTCAAATCAGATGAGCCCGTGCTCAAACTGGTGACCTCGGGGTCTCGAACCTGCGTCCTCCGCATCCCAGTTCGACGCTCTATCCACTGCGCCACTGCCTGGTCAGGCCTTTTCATGTTTTTGATGGTATCTTTTAAAGCATTTTTCAAATATTTAATTTTGAAAAAGTTGAAGTTATCAACTCAACTTTATGCTTTTGTTATCTTATCTAGGAAGCCATTGCCTAACCCAGGATCAAGATTTATAACTCTGTTTTCTTAGAGATACAGTGTGTTTGTAAAGTCATGGTGCACTTTTGACCGGTCACAGAAAAGCAACAGAAGACAATAGAAATGTGAAATCTGCACCAAATAAAAGGAAAACCCTCCCAGTTCTGTAGGATGATGTGGCAGCATGTGCACACGCGCAGATGATGACATAACACCATGTATACACGGAGCAGCCCACGGCCATGCCAGTTGAGATGTGGACGGTACAGAGGAAAGTTCAGTGTGTTCTGTGGCTTGCTAAATTCGAATCCATGACAAAGTGCAACGTGAATATTGGTTTATAACGAAGCGCCACCACATAGGAATAACATTACTTGGTGGGATAAGCAGTTGAAGGAAACTGGCAGTTTGGTGGAGAAACCCCGTTCTGGTAGGCCATCAGTCAGTGACAAATCTGTAGAGGCTATACAGGATAGCTACTTAAGGAGCCCTAAAACTGTGCGTGAGCCCACATTGAACTGCACTGAATAAGTATGAAACTGAGAGTTTTCCTTTTATTTGGTGCAGATTTCACATTTCTATTGTCTTTTGTTGCTTTCCTGTGACCAGTCAAAAGTGCACCATGACTTTACAGTCACACTGTATATAGCAGGGGTCCCCAAACTACGGCCCGCCGGCGGCATGTGGCCCCCGGAGGCCATTTATCCTGCCCCGGCCGCACTTCCAGAAGGGGCACCTCTTTCATTGGTGGTCAGTGAGAGGAGCACATTGACCATCTCATTAGCCAAAAGCAGGCCCATAGTTCCCATTGAAATACTGGTCAGTTTGTTGATTTAAATTTACTTGTTCTTTATTTTAAATATTGTATTTGTTCCCGTTTTGTTTTTTTACTTTAAAATAAGATATGTGCAGTGTGCATAGGGATTTGTTCATAGTTTTTTTTATAGTCTGGCCCTCCAACGGTCTGAGGGACAATGAACTGGCCCCCTGTGTAAAAAGTTTGGGGACCCCTGGTATATAGTTTTAGCTCTTACATGTAGGTCTGTGATATTTTAAAGTTAAATTTTGTGTATGACCTGGGTCTGACTAACTTCATTCTTGTGCATTGTCCCAGCACCATTTATTTAAAAGATTCCTCTTTCCCTATTGAATTCTCTTTCACTCTTTGTCAAAAATCAGATGACTATAAGTGTATGAGTTTATTTCTTAACTTGTTTCTATTCCATTGATTTATATAGATGTCCATGCACTACTACCACACTGTCTCGATTACTGTATATTTGTAGCCCATTTTGAAATCAGGAGGTTTGAGTCCTCCAACTTTGTCTTTCTTTAAAAAATTGTTCTGAATTTTCTGGGTCCCTTGAATTTCCATATGAATTTTAGGATCAGCTTCTCAGTTTCTATAAGGAAGCCAGATGTAGTTTTGATAGGTATTGCTTTGAATCTGTAAGTCATTTCGGGAAATATTACCATTTTAACAGTATTAAGTCTTCTAATCTATGAATATGGAATGCCTTTCTCGTGTTCATGTCTTTTTAAATTTCTCTCAGCAGTGTATAGTTTTGAATGTAGAAATCTTGCATTTCTTTAGTTAAATTTATTCCTAAGTATTATATTCTTATCATTGCAATTATAAATGGAATTGTTTTCTTAATTTCATTTTTGGATTGTTTATTGCAGGTATAAAATACAATTGATTTTTGTATTGATCTTGTATTCTGTAACCTTACTGAACTTATTTACTAGTTCTTACAGTTTTATAATGGGTTTCTTATGATTTTTTCCTAGACATTTTAACTTGCACATTCAATATTTTTGCCATTCTTCTGAAATAGTACAATGACTTTAGAAACCTGTGGCAGGCAGAATAGTGTCACCCTAAATATGCTTAGGTCCTATTCCTGGACCTTGTGAATTTATTCTTTTACATGGCAGAGGAGAATTGAGATTGCTGATCAGCTGACTTTAAAATAAAGAGATTATCCTGAGTATTTGGGTGAACCCAGGGCAATTACAGGGTCCTTTAAAGAATAGGGAGACAGAAGAACAGGTCAAACTCTGAGAAAAATTTGAAAATGCTATATTGCTTGCAGGCTTTGAAAATAGAGGAAGAACCTGTGAACCAAGTAATACAAGAGTCTTCTAGAAGCTGTGAATGGTATTTAACTATCTCATGAGGGCCCTGGCTGGTTGGCTCAGTGGGAGCATCAGACTGGCATGTGAATGTCCCAGGTTTGATTCCCAGTCAGGGCACACAGGAGAAGTGACCATCTGCTTCTCTACCCCTCCCCTTCTCTCTTCTCTCTCTTTTCATCTCTCTCTCTCTCTTCCCCTCCCACAACTATGGTTCAATTGATTCAAGCATATTGACCCTGGGTGCTGAGGATGGCTGCATGGCCACCTCAGGCACTACAATAACTTGATTGCTGAGCAACGGCCCCCGATGGGCAGAACATCAGCCCCAGATGGGGTTGCCAGGTGGGTCCTGGTTGGGACCCATGTGGGAGTCTATCTCTCTGCCTCCCCGCCTCTCAATTTAAAAAAAAAAAATCTCAATGTGGGCACTAGATGAACTCATTGCTACTAGATTGATTATTGCTGTGGGCCTTTACAGCAGGCAGAGCTAGAGTATACTTTTCTTTTTAAGACAAAGGTATCATGACTTCATTGTGATATTTTTAATTCAAAATTAAGATTACAAGATTTTTTACTTCTTTGATTTTATGTAATTATCTCTGCTCTTACAGTGGAAATCTTAGTTACTAATGACATTAACCTATGTAGTACATGTATATAAATATGCACATATATGATGTTCAAAATAACCAATTATGCTACCAATAAAAACTACCAACAGTATGATTACTGAATACTGTTTAAGATTTTATTCAGTTCTTTTTTCCCTTAAAGTATATCTCACCAGACATGTACAGTCAAGTATTTACGTTTTAAAGTCACTTTGAATAATTGTTAGTATGCCATTTGGTTAATTTGTTTCCTTTTTCGTTGTTGGTGATTAGTTTTACAAACTGTTTAACATTTTTATAAAACAAAACATTATTTACATGACTCTAAAGTCATGAAACTATAAAACAGTGTATATTCAGAAGAAGATAGCATTTGCCCTTTCCCCTTCCTGTACCCTACAGGTAACCTTTTTTTTTTTTTTTTTTGTATTTTTCTGAAGCTGGAAACGGGGAGAGACAGTCAGACAGACTCCCACATGCGCCCGACCGGGATCCACCCGGCACGCCCACCAGGGGCGATGCTCCGCCCACCAGGGGGCAATGCTCTGGCCCTCCGGGGCCTCGCTCTGCCGCGACCAGAGCCACTCTAGCGCCTACGGCAGAGGCCAAGGAGCCATCCCCAGCGCCCAGGCCATCTTTGCTCCAATGGAGCCTCGGCTGCGGGAGGGGAAGAGAGAGACAGAGAGGAGGGGGGGGGGTGGAAAAGCAAATGGGCGCTTCTCCTATGTGCCCTGGCCGGAATTGAACCCGGGTCCCCCACATGCCAGGCCGACGCTCTACGTCTGAGTCAACCGGCCAGGGCCCAGGTAACCATTTTTATTAGTTTTTGTTTAATCCTCCCACTTCAAAAAATATATGCATATATTGCCCTGACTGGTTAGCTTGACTGGTCAAAGCATCATCCCATAGCACATAGGTTGCTCTGTTCAATCCCCGGTCTGGACACATATAAGAACAGATTGATGTTCCTATCTCCTGTCTCTCTCTCTTTCTTTCTCTCTCACTCTCCTTCTCCCTCTCCATTCTCTCTCTCTAAAATAAATAAACATTTTAAAAAGTTAACAAAATTCAAAAATACATGCATATATATTTATATTCCCTCTTTCTTAGATAAAAGTTAACATATTATATATTCTGTCCTGCAGATTACTTGATACAATACACTATATCTTGATCACTCTTTAGCAGTATATAGAGATCTTTCTCAGTTTTTCCTCCTTCAGTTACATAATACTCCACTGTATGGATTATAACACAATTTATTCAACCAGTCTCCCTATTGATGGACTGAGGTCTTTCTGTCCTTTTCTATTTCAATATAGTGCAAACTATTTCAAATAGTTTGTTACCCTTCCCCTTAGCTGTGTCTAATTTGTTAAACTTGATCAAATTTGTGTATTTCCTTTCATATTGGGGGTGCTGTAATTGTCTTTAATACTCTGCAGTTTAACTACAATATAGTAATTATCTTAAAATCTTGTGATTCCTTGGGCTTTATGAATCTGTAGTTTGAAGTTTTAGTTCTGGAAGCTTCAGCTATTACTCTTCAAGTATTGCCTGATTATCCATTCTCTACTTTCCTGTTGGAACTGCAATCTGACATATGGAAGATTTATTTCTCTCTCTTCCATGTTCTGTTTAAAATGTTTTTAAAATTTATTGATTTGAGAGAGAGAAAGAAATACGGATTTCTTTTTCCACTTATTGTACATTCATTGGTTGATTCTTATGTGTGCCCTGACCAGGGATCAAACCTAAACTTGGGCGTAGCAGGATGACACTCTAACCAGCTGAGCTGCTGGCCAGAGCCTCCCTTTTCCATATTTTTAACTTCTTTCATAGTTTTCATCTTTTGTTTCTATGTTATATTTTAGATATATTTATATATATCCAAACAAATGTTTGTTACCTTTCCCCTTAGCTGTGTCTAATTTGTTAAACTTGATCATTTATTTTTTAACTCTATTCTTTTAGTCTAGAAGTTGTATTTGTTTTGTTTTTGTTTAAGAAAACATATTAAATATATTTTTATATTCTATCTGATAATTTCAATATGTGAAGTCTTTATATATCTATTCCCTTACATAAGTTATACTTTTTGACAGTGAGGTGGTCCTTTGCTTTGGAACTTTGGGAATTCTTGGTCCTAGAATAAAGGTTGATTTCTTCAAGGAGAATTGCCTTTGCTTATGTTGGGGTCCTAAGGGCACTACCAGTCTGGTCCACTTTAAACTAAATTCTCAACTTTGAACTTCTTGGAATATATAAGTGGTATGAATTTAGCTAAAATCAGTATGAGAGCTGTCTTGTGGTTAGTTTCATAGGAGAAGGATTTTTCTTCTCCCTTCCTTTCAATACCAAGATTCAGGAAAGGGATATTTTTTTCCTAGTCCTGAGATTGGGGTAGGGAACAGTTAAATCTGTTTTAGCCTTTCACTGATGATATTCTTTGCTGTATAGGAGAAAGGTTTTCTTTTTCTTTTTTTAATTTTTATTTATTCATTTTAGAGAGGAGAGAGAAAGGGAGAGAGACAGAGAGGGGGAGAGAGAGGAGAGAGAGACAGAGAGAGAAGGTGGGGAGGAGCTGGAAGCATCAACTCCCATATGTGCCTTGACCAGGCAAGCCCAGGGTTTCGAACCGGCGACCTCAGCATTTCCAGGTCGACGCTTTATCCACTGCGCCACCACAGGTCAGGCGGAGAAAGGTTTTCTACTCAGCTCCCCAGCTTGGACTTTGTGTCCTGTTTAGTATGCCCCAGGAAACACCAGAAACCTAAAGTTCAGTTAGTTGGCAAATGCCATGAAGGTAAAAGCCAGCTTTAATGGACTGATTGCCTTTCTGGGTTCCCACTTTCACTTAACTTTTGGCCTCAATATTTCATATTCTTTATTTCTTGCCAGTTCACTGATGCATTTAAGAAGAATGAATATAATTACATAAGATATGTATAATAAAATATATATTTATTTTATATATTCATATATTTTTAGACACATTTACATATAATTTAAGCCAACATTTCCAAAGTTGTATCTGTCAACAAAGTTGTACCTAATTACCATTGATGGAAACAATCCCTGACATAAACTCGCAATACCTAAGAGACCAGGCAGTCAACTGTGAAAATGGGGTAATGGTATTTTCTGACACGCAAAGCTTCAAAATTTATTTCCCTTTCTCAGGGAGCTAATGGACCATATGTTTCATCAAAATAAGGTAATACATCAGGAAAAATATGGGATTTAGGAATCAGGGTTTTAACACAGGAGAAAGGCAAGAGGTATTCTCAGGATGATGGTGAAATGACAATAATTCATCATGCCGAGAGAGCAAGCAGTCCCATTTGGAGCAGATGAATGGAACATGCCAGGAGTGGAAGTTTCCAAAGAAAAATGGACCTGATAGATTATTTAATGTGCTTGATCACATTAAGAGAAGTTTTACAGATTTTTCAAAGGTTTTTAAATTGTGAAATATATTACATGTATAACAAATATTTTTAAAATATATGTATAGTTCAAAGAAAAATAAAATAAATCCCCATATATTCACCATCTACCTTATGAGATAGAACATTTACAGCACATTTTAAGACCATTTACCTCTTCCCAAGAACACTTTTATGCTCCATAGTCTTGACTTGCATGTTTATCAAACCCTTGCTTGCTTTAATAGTTTTGCCAACTCTGCATGTATCTATAAAAAAATTATTGTTTTTGCCTGTTTTTGAACTTTATTATTAATGGAATCATACTGCACTTACACTTCTGTGCTTATTATTTCCTCTAAATATTATATCTATCTATCTATCTATCTATATATTTTTAGTGAGAGATAGACATAGGTAGGGACAGGTAGAGACAGACAGAAAGGGAGAGAGATAAGCATCAATTCTTCGTTGCAGCACCTTAGTTGTTCATTGATTGCTTTCTCATATGTGTCTTTGACTGGGGGGCTCCAGCCAAGCCAATGACCCCTTGCTCAAGCCAGTGCTTTGGGCTCAAGCCAGCAACCATGGCATCATGTCTATGATACCATACTTGATCAAGCTGGCAATCTTGGGGTTTTAAACCTGAGTCCTCTGCCCCCTAGGCCGACACTCTATTCACTGTGCTACTGCCTGGTCAGGCTTAATATTACATGTTTTAGATTCATTTGTGTTATTACATGTAATTCTAACACATCCATTTTCACTGTTGTGCTATATTCAATTTTCCAAATATATCACAATTTATATATTCCACTGGTGAGGGACATTTAGCTTGCTTGATAGTCTTTGCTTTTATAGAAATGCTTCTGTGAATGTCTTCTGTGTGTATTTTAGTGCCTATGTACAGGTGTTTCTCTGTAAACTAAAAGTACTAGATTGAAGGACCCCTGTTCAGTTTAACAGGTGATGCCTCACTGTTCCCAAATAGTTTTCCCCTTTTACACTTCTACCTGCAGTAGTTAACAATTCCATCTGGTTAAAATCCTCACTTATACCTAATAATGTCTGGCTTCTTGTATTTTGTCAACATGATTGATGTGAAATGATACCTTACTCTGACTTAAAATTCTGTGTCTCTGACTATAAATGAAATTGGGAACCTTTTCATATGTTTATAGACTATTTGTGTTTCCTATTTATGAAGTGCCTATTAAAATCTTTTACCTATAAAATGATTTGGGAAACAATTAGTGATAGTTTAATAAAAACTAAGTAAACAAAAGACAGTTATTAATTTTGGAAAAAAGTAAAAGAAAGAATGTAATCAGCATACCATGTAGCTCAGCCGTGGACAGTAATAATTAACATTTATGAAGTATTGATTATGTGCCTACTTATATCACTTTTCAAAGCATATAGTTGAGGAAGTTGAGGCAGAGATTAATTTACTAATGATCAGAAAGCTTGTATTGGAAATAATTTAAACTAAGATAATTTGTATTTAGCCATAGTGTAAAAACTGTATATATGTATTTTCAGAATCTTCACTAATTTTTTTTATTGTGGCAAAAAAACATAATGTAAAATGTACCCTACTGACCAAATTCCAGTGTACTGTAAGGACTGTATTGTCAACCACACACATTGTAGTGCAAAGGATTCCCAGAACCACCACTCCTGCTGCATGACTGAAACTGCATTCACCAAACAACTCATCTCTCCTCTTTCCAGCTCCTGCCAACCACCATTCTACTTTTTATTTCTATCTCCTTTAGATACCTCATGTAAGAGGAATAGTCACAGCAGTATATGGTCAATTAATCTAAAACAAAGCAGGCGAAACTATACAACAGGGTAAATATAGTCTTCATAAATGTTGTTTGTAAAACTGGATAAATACATGTGAAATATGAAACTAGACCACTTTCTTATACCAAAAACAAAACTAAACTCAGAATGGATTAAAGACTTAAAGACCTAAAACCATAAAACTACTATAAGAAAACATAGGCAGTAAACTCTTTGACATCACTCAGTCAATATTTTTCTTGCTATGTTTCCTCAGACAAGGGAAACAAAAGGAAAAGTAAATGGCACTACATCAAATTGTACAATATATGGTTTAAACAAAAAATTTTAATTTTGATGAAGTCCAACTCCTAAATCTCTTTTATCATTTTTTCCTTTGGTGGTGTATTTAAGAAATTGTTGCCTACCCACAAATCACAAAGATTTATGCCTGTGTTTTCTTTTTAGAGTTTTATGGTTTTAGCTCTTACATTTAGGTTTATGATCCACTTTAATTTAGTTATATATGTAGTGTATGAAGGGGCTCCAGATTTTTATTTATATATATAATATATATATAATATATATATATATAAATATATATTATATATATATATTTAATATATATATAATATATATATATAAAAAATATATATTATATATATATATATTTTTTTTTTAATGCGAGAGGCAGGGAGGTCAAGATAGACTCCCACATGAGCTCCAACCAGGATCCATCCAGCAAGCCCATTACCGGGCGATGCTCTGCCCATCTGGGGCCACTGCTCCACTGGTTGGCAACTAAGCCATTAGTGCCTGAGGCAGAGGCCATGGAGCCGTCCTCCGCGCTCAAGGCTCAAATGATTTGAGCCATGGCTGCAGGAGAAGAGAAAAAGAGAGAGAAGAGATTAAGAGAGAAAGGAGAAGCAGATGGTCATGTCTCCTGTGTGTCCTAACCGGGAATCGAACCCAGGACTTCCACAAGCTGGGCTGACACTCTACCACTGTGCCAACTGGCCAGGGCCAGATTTATACTTTTGTATATAGATATTCAGTTGTCCTAACACCATTTGTTGGAAAAACTATTCTTTTCCCAGTGAATTGTCTTGGCCCCTTTGTTGAAACTCTATTGATTGTGAATGTTAGAGTTGATTTCTGCTTTTTTTTAAAGGTTTTATTTACTGATTTTAGAGAGAGGAGAGAGAGAAACAGTAAGGGGGGAGGAGTGGGAAGCATCAATTTTTAGTAGTTGCTTCTCTCCTATGTACCTCGACAGGGCAAGCCCAGGGCCTGGAACCAGCAACCTCAGCATTCCAGGTCTACACCTTATCCACTGCACCACCACAGCTTAGGATTTTTATGTCTGTTCAATAAATCTTATGTCTACTCTTATGCTTCTACCACAGTCTTGATTAATGTAGCTTTGTAGTGCTCCATTACCTTTTACTGGAAACTTTATGAGGATTCAGTAAGGAGGATTCTGTTTATTAGCCTCAAAGCCTAATAATAGTAATAATAAAAATACTTACTGAGACACCAACATAAATGCTTTATGTATATTATCAACAGATAATCATCAACGTGTTAGACTCTGAGATTACATTGATGAACAAGCAGAGAACATTCATGCTCTCATGCATCTCACATTAGTAGCAAATTAGCACAGGCTAATTTGAGAGTAACCAAGGGATAAGAAGTCTACTTTAATCCTTATATCAGCCCCTGTAAAATAGGCAATATAACTCCACCTGACATGAAGAAACTCAGGCTTGGAGAAATTGACTTTCCCAAGGTCACACAATTAATGAAGGCAGAACTGGGTAACAAAAACAAATTTTTAGACGGTAGCAAACGAAAAAGAAATTTAGGTTTAGGACTTTATTCTTTGCTTCTATTTTAAAAATATTATTCCCCTTTCTGCTGGAAATAGATTGTTATGGTCAAAGTATGACCAAGTTTCTTAATTTGGGATTCAGAGATGGGTTTTCTGAAGCCAGTGGAACTATACATAAAACATATGTTTGTGCTTTTCTTTTTTATGTAGTGAAAGTTTATAGCATTCATCAGATTCTTTTTTTTTTTTTTTTTTTTTTTTACAGAGGCAGAGATAGACAGGGACAGACAGACAGGAATGGAGAGAGATGAGAAGCATCAATCATCAGTTTCTCGTTGCGCATTGCGCCTTCTTAGTTGTTCATTGATTGCTTTCTCACATGTGCTTTGACCGCGGGCCTTCAGCAGACCGAGTAACCCCCTGCTGGAGCCAGCGACCTTGGGTCCAAGCTGGTGAGCTCTTTGCTCAAGCCAGATGAGCCCGCGCTCAAGCTGGCGACCTCGGGGTCTCGAACCTGGGTCCTTCCGCATCCCAGTCCAACGCTCTATCCACTGCGCCACCACCTGGTCAGGCCATTCATCAGATTCTGAACAGGGTCTGTGAGAATAGCAAAGGGTCCATAAACACATTTGATTCATGTGGTTGAGGCAGAAGCTATATTTCCTTTATATTACAGCAGTATTTTGTTCCCTCTCTGTTGAACTTCTTTCTCTGGTAGCAGGAGGTAGAAGGGAATTATACATTTATTTTGCTAGGTTTGAAATGAACTTTATTGTGACACAAAGAATTCTGTGTGTGTGTGTGTGTGTCCAAAGTAGATTTTTATTTATAAGTTTTGGACAAAATAATTCACCTCTGTTAGTTCAGAACTTTAGAATTGACTTTGATTCTACTGTCTTTCATGTCTTTAACAGTCCTAAAATTTGTTGATTGCCTTTTTGAAAGGTCTTTCTGTGTTTTTTTCTTTTTAATTCCATTGCCACTATAGACTCCCATCTTGTAACCAAGTTATTGCAACATATTATTTTCTAGAATCTAGTCCATCTTGCACCTTTCACCCCACAGATCTTCTAAAATACTTTAATCTGTACATTTTATTGGCTCCTCATTTTCTACCACACCATCTAAACCCACTCTGACTTTTGGGACCCTAACACACAAATAATAGACAAAGGACATATTGTATTTCCTACTTTTCTTTTTAAGCCAGAGAGAGACAGGAAGGGAAAGAGATGAGAAGCATCAACTCGTAGTTGTGGCACTTTAGTTGTTCATTGATTGCTTCTCATATGTGCCTTGACTGAAGCCAGGGACCTTGAGCTTTAAGCCAGTGACTATGGGGTTATGTCTATGATCCCACACTCAAGCCAGTGAGCCCATACTCAAGCTGGTGAGCCCTCGCTCAAGCAGCGGCCTCGGGGTTTCAAACCTGGGTCCTCAGCATCCCAGGTTGACACTCTATTCACTGTACCACCATCTGATCAGGCTATTTCCTACATTTTATATCTAATATTGTTCACTCTCCACTATATGTTTTTAGTTGTATAAGCTTTTTTTAGTTTTTCAGAATTGCTGTACTTACTCCTACATTTTGCAGTTAGCTATTTTTTAAATTGTTTTTTTATCAGTGTCTCCTATGACAGGCACCATACTGGGTCCTTATTTGTGCACTTCTCTTTACCTGAAATGTCTTTGTTATTTCTCCCTATTTCTGTTAGTCCAAATCTTGTCTTTTCTGCAATGCCTACCTTAAATGTTTCTTTTTTCCTTTTAAGCCTCCCAAGCTAAAAATAATCTCTCTTCATTCCTTTGAATTTCACACACTTTTAGCCATATCTCTTAGGTTATTTAACTCTGTATAGTGTTAGATATTTAGATATTTGACATTAGCTTTTATTTTTTTAGTGGGGGTGGGACATAGTCACACTTCCACATGTGCTCTGATGGGGATCCACCCAGCAACCCCAATCTGGGGTGGATGCTGGAATCAACTGAGCTATCCTCAGCACCTGAGGCCGATGAGAGGGAGAGGAAGAGAAACAGATGGTTACTTTTCATATGTGCCCTGATTGGAAATCAAGCCTGGGACGTCTGTACGCCAGGCCAACGCTCTATCCACTGAGCCAATCAGCCAGGGCCGACATTAGCTTCTTGAGAAGAGGCATTATCTCACTAGTATATAATGCTTAATGTAAGGTCCTTGCTATCTACTTCATGCCTAACATTAGTTGCAAAATTACCTGAAATTGTGGAGTGCATAAACAATTATGTATTCAAATGGAGATATTACAAGTATGCCAGAAAAATTTCTGAGAGTAGGAGGGACTTTTGGAGGTACAGATTATTGGCTCTTTTACTAAATGGGAATCACTCATATGTTGGTATAAGTTGGGTAGTCCCTGGAACTTCTAAAGGAATTAGAAGCAGAGGATGGGTCTCCTAGGAAGAATTTCTGTTTATAGGAAGTAATATTTCTTTAACTGGTATCTAGCCAACTTGAAAAGTTTCTGTGGCCTTTACAAAGTCAGCCATTTTTAGACTCTGAAAAGGGAAACCTCTGGTAATATTCCCTAAAGCTTTATTACTTTTCAGAAGCATAAATGAGAAAGCAAGGAGGAAAAAGCAATGAGAATTGCTAATATAGTGCTGGGGTAAAGAGCAGATGGTTTGAAGAGTGATGGACCTGGATTTGTATGCTGTTCTGCCACTTAATACTTGTAGAACCTCGAGCAAATTACTTTCTATCAGTAAATCAGTTTTATATCTGTGAAATGGGGAGAAATAACTCACAGTTTTGTGAGGATTAAATAGAATCCTGCCTGTAAATTACTTGAAATAGTGACACACTGTTGTACAGTAAATGTTAGGTACTATTACTATGCTGATATCAAAAATGTATTCATATACTAGATCCTTAGAAGCCATTATAACATGTTGGGCATGGCATTTTGTGGTTGTTATACATGAAATTCGTGTACACATAGGTGGATTTGCGAGTGTCTCATGAATTGGTAAAATTAAGAGTGCTGCTTTTAGTTTTCTAGTAGGAATTCAAGTGTAACCAGCAAAGAAATAAACAAAAAATAGGTCTAGGCTGAAGTTGTTGTTGACTTACACAGATGCAGTTTTTCTATCAAAAGATGACTCATTTACTGAGCAACTACCAAATGCCATATGTATTAGATTCTTTTAAAATATATGTTATTCAGTCATTGCAATTCAAGGCAGAAAGAGTTTAAATAATTTAAATTTTCCCAAGCCCATACTGGGTTAAGAATTTGTAGGGAATTATAGGGAAATAGTAGGAACTGTGAGGAATTTGAACTTCTCTCTCATTCCAAATCATATACTCTACCTTTGTATTTCTTGCACCTCTCTCTCAACTTGAGGAATTTTAAGAATTTAAAGTGCCTATGTCACACTTCAGACCATTTAAATCAATTTCTAGAAGTGAGACCCAATCATCAGTATTTTTAAAAGCTCCTCAGTGATTTTATTGTTACATGGATTGAGAACTACTGACTTGGCTCAATACCTACAAGAGAGTAGATATTCGATAAATGCTTGACTTTTGAAAGAATCCATACCTGACTGCCGAGCTGCTCAGTTGTAATTCTTTCCAGTATTATAGTCTACCTAGAGTGCGGGCCTTCGTATTGTACTTTGTATATATTCTCCATTCAGCCTATGGCGTATACAGGAAGACTGGCAGGAGATAATGTTTTATTGCTCATAGAATTCTGAATTTTCTTAGTTGGGAAGAATAAGTGTGGAAATAGGGGAAGGCTCAGGATTTCCTTCTAATAGTCCATTCCAAGGTTGAAGACAGGTTGTAAATAGACATTTATTGGTTACTTTTATTTTAAAGTAGTCTTACATTTTAAAATAATACATGGTTCAGAAATCAAAAGATAGAAATAACAGTGAAGATTGTTTCTCTCATCTCCCATGATACCATCAATGTTATATCAGTGTTCTTCCAGAGATATTCTAAACATATATAAGTAATAATATTTATACATATTTCCCATTTTTATCCAAATAGTACTATGTACATCATGTTTGTTTATTTACTTAACAGTGTATCTTCCTTATATATAAAGAATTTTATCAGTATATAAATGTTTCCTTCTTTTAATAACTAAATATTATTTCTCTATAATTTATTTTAATCATTCACCTATTTGATGGATATTTAGGTTTTTAATTTTTCTCTATTACAAACAAAGCTACATTGAATAGATAAGTCATTTCACTTCTTGGTGAGCATATATTCAGATAAATTCCTAGCAATTTAAGGTATTCATATTCCAGTTTGCTTTCTGTGAAGGTTGACTATTTATTGGTTGGGAATTAAAGGTATAAAGAAGCATAAGTGACCAAAAATTATTGTGGCAGCAATGATATTAAAGTAAGTTGAGAAGATAAGAATAAGCCTATAGCCAAGAACAAGGAGAAAGAGCTATCAGGTTCCGTATATACACAGAATACATTTGTGATTAAAATATACTAATGAATTTACTCAAGTCCTAAAATTTTTTATTCTTAAAATATATTTGAACTTTTAGAAACACATTTTTAATGTGTTGCTTTGTGCCTAAAAGCTCTTCATATCTTTAAGGGATGATACCCTTGCTATTTGCACTTCAGATTTACATTTAACATGTGTTTGATCAAGATTTTTATTCTCATGCATAACTATTTTTTACTTAAAATCTCTCTCCCTCTTTTTATTTCTTTAGCCCTGGAAGAAAGCGGGACTTTTCTCCTGTTTCTTGGAGTCAATACTTTGAGTCCATGGAAGATGTAGAAGTTGAAAATGAAACCGGCAAGGATATATCCTTTACAAAATGGCTTATTCTTTAGTAAGCTTAAAATGTTGTTTAAGTGAGAAGACATGTAGAGTTCCTATAATGTTCTTTATTTCTGTTGTTTATTTCCTTTTTATTCTTCACCTGTTTTGTATGTGTGTGTGTGTGTGTGTGTGTGTAGCATTGAAAATTATGTGTAAGTCAATGCCAATATTTTACTTGGCTATACTTGTCTAATGCACAGGGAAGGGATTAAGAATTAAATTTCTAAAACATATCTCTTAAGGGCCCAGGGGAAAGTTTTACGAGTCAAGTGAGTTGAATTGGTTTTTAGCACTTTGTCCTGATTAGCACAAAGGGAATCATCTTTTTGCCATTGAAAAAATGGTCATACTGGGTTTATGCTTCAAAAACCAGAGGTTCGGTATCTCAGAAATTTCTATTTAAGTGTTTTAAGTTTGGAAGTCTGCAGCTTTGCATGTATTAGATTGGTGCTTCATGAGTTTTCTAATCTGCATTTTTATGACTAACCAAAAATTTCAATGAACAAAAGCTTCAATGTGTTATCTTTAACTATTCACACACTTTTCGAGTTTACAAGAGTGGTTCAGAGGGTCCAGTCCTACTCCTCCTGCATGGAGGAGGCCATTCTGCCCTTTCCTGGGCTGTGTTCACGGTAAGTAGTTGATAGTAGAAGGTGATATTAGTGCAATCATTGTTTACTTCTGGATGAAATTTGACTAGCCTAACTTCCTTCTGCTCACTCATATGGTTTGATGCAAGAAAGGTACAGATGTAGGTAGATTTTGTATTTAATATGGTATAGGTCAAAGATCACTTGTTCTTTAAACTAGAGGTTCTTAACTGGGGTGAGCTTCAGTGCATGAATTCTTCAAACAGTTTATAAAATGTTATATATATATATATATATATATATATATAATTGGAATGAGGGTTATAAACTTTGTGTCTTGTCAAAAGTGGGGGTCTATATCTCAGTAACCTAAGTAATGGATAAGCAGATATATTCTATTCAGGTGCATAGATAGAGATAATGTCTTTTACTGTCTCTCTCATAGCGCCTATTGTATTACTTTATACATGAGATGTTCCATAGGTATTGGAAAATATGCTTTCTTTTTTTTATGAATAATGCTTTATATTTTAATGGTACTTATGAGCTTCTAGTAAGTAAGCCGTATTTGGTTAATGATATCCTGTCCCGGTATAGAGGATATGTGTCTCTGTGAATGCTGTTAGTTGTAGTTCTTCCTAATATCCTGATTCTGGGATGGGGTGGTCCATGTGCAAAAAGAGATGCTGCTAAGGACAATACATTCATATCTAAAGTGAAATTGTCATATCTTCTTATGTGTATCAAGCAGAGATATACATACTTCCTCTGTTTACCACTAGAGAGTCTGAAGGACAGAAAATGGGAGCAAGTGGGAATGCAGCAGTAAGTACCTGGAGCCAGATGGCAGTGGAGTTGAGGAGGCTTCAAAAAGTATCATTTTGTTTCTGGCAGGATTATTGGGATTAAATATAAAATCACCTTCTGGTCTCTTCTGTTAGACTATGAATTCCTTGAGAACAGAGATAGTGTCTTACTCTTTTTTGTTTCCCAAATGCCTTAAACAATTCTTGACAGACAGGCACTTATTCAGCTGTCATTAAATGATTTGTTCTGTCTTGTTTGCTATTTCCCTTCTCTTGCTTTAGGACATCACTATATGATTTGCCCATAAGTGCCAGGATCTTTCATGTCTCTAGACCTATGTTGTCCAAGAGACATACTTTATAATGCAAGCCATATATGTAATTTAAAATTTCTTAGTAGGGACATTAAATAGGTAAGAAGAAACAGGTGAAATTAATTTTAACATTTTATTTAATTCATTGTACCCAAAATGTTATCATTTCAATAGCTAATCTATATAAAAATTACTGTTGAGATATTTCACATTGTTTTTATACTGTCTTTGAAATCCAGTGTATCTTTTATACTTATAGCACATCTCAGTTTAGACTAGCCACATTTCAAGTCCTTAGTAGCATAGGTTTAGTCATTTACATTCCTCAACTAGAATGTAAGCACTTTTAGAAGCAAAGATCATGGTTTATTTTTGCCTGGCATATATTTTATGCTTAAGGAATATTTTTTTTAATGAACAAGTAACAGCAACATCTTCCTAATGTAGCAGTTATAGTAGTAAATATATTCTAGTTGCCCTGAACCAAGGTCAGAACCACCAAAAATGGCTCATGTACCATGACTTGTCTGGCTGTGCTCTAAGCTAATACACTGTTATTTGGCAGCTAACACATTGGAGACATGGAAGGAAAGAGATGTGTTACTGAGGTGAGAAAAGAGGTACCATTTTAATTGGCATGACACAGTCAGACAACTGTATTGAAACTTGCTAGGATCAGTGACTCTTCCTCATAAAAAATTCGGCAGGCCCTGGCCAATTGGCTCAGTGGATAGAGCGTCAGCCCAGCATGCAGACATCTCGGGTTTGATCCCTGGTTAGGGCACACATGAGAAGCGACCATCTGATTCTCTTCCCTCCCTCTTCCTTTCTCTGTCTTTTCCCCTTTCGCAGGCAGTGGCTTGATTGGTTTGAGCATCAGCCTAGGGCACTGAATATAGCCTGGTTGGTCTGAGCATCAGCCCCAGTCAGGGTTTGCCAGGTGGATCCTGGTTGGGGCACATATGGGAGCCTGTCTCTCTATATCCCCTCCTCTCGCTGAAAAAGAAAAATCTGGCAAAAGTAGTCTGTGGATAGGAAAAGCTTTATTCCAAGAATAGAACTTAATGGGTTACAAGATTTTGTAAAATTTATGAGAATTATGTATGTAGGCTAGAGGTGGCCTCACTATATTCTTTAAACTTTGAGCAGCTTCTTAGTAGTCTAGTGCAAAATCAGAGCTAACATTACCTATTTGAGCACTTAGAGTTTTTAGAGAAGAAGGGTCTAGGTAGGCTAGAACAAACTTTCTACAAAACAGTATTGCTTTTGACACTAAGAGAAGGAACCATGAAGTAGGAGTTAGAGGATGTGATTCCTAGCTCCAATTTTACTAGTACTAGTAATACATCCTCGAGGAAGCTACTTAAGTCCTTGAACAAGCCATGTAAGCCTTTATTCTCCAAATATAGTCTCCTTACATTTCAAGGTTTCTTTGAAGTTTATGTAAAATAATGGGTATAAAAACTTTGTGAATTATAAAACCTTGTACAAATATTATTATAATAAACTGTTGACATGTTTTGATATTAAATATTTTTATCCCATCGATTGGAACAATGAAATAACATAAAAGTGCCTGGCATAGAGGAGGTGATTGGTAAATAGCTGCTGACAGTATTATACTTATTATCATTGTAGAGGTTATCTCAAGTTCTTTTACCAAGATATATTCTACAGATTACAAATACCATGAGAAATTAATGAAATAGGGATTTTGTGATTAAATGAGTTTGAGAAATGTTACATATAATATCCTTTTCTTATGTCTCTCTTGGAAATTCATTCTACATATCAGTATATTACTAAAGCCTTTAGGATGTTCTTCTATATAAATCTATTTTATTTCATCTGTGTTTTCCAAATGTACTTGACCACTCAATTTTATTTTATCTAAAACAATTGAATCTGAAGTGTCTGCTGATTCTTACACTTTGTGAAACTCCTTTATTGATAGATCATTGTGTCTCATTGCTTATCTGGTTTACTTATGTAACCAAGGGACTTTCCTACCACCCAGTAACTTAATAGCTTGAACTTTGGCTGGTTTAACTTACTTGCCTTTTTTGTTATTATTCCTGACAGTGTACAGTGCAATGAATGAGTTTATGTGACTATGCTTTCAAAATAAAGATGGCTACATAAAAGTTAGTGGTCTTGCAATTGACTGGACTCTAGAGCTCCTGTTTCCTCATCATTGGAACATGCTTGTGAATCCAGAAGGCAGCTATGGTAAATGACAGGAATAAGTTCAAGTACCTAATAATCATGAGAGACATAATGTTCCTCAGACTTTTCCCAGATAATAATTGGTAAACTAAGGCAGTAAAATAGAAGCAAAAAGGCCCTAGCATAGCAGGAGGACAAGTATACTGACAGCCAAAGGAAGAGATGAACAACTGTGATTGATATGTATGGTGCTAGATCATGAGACCCTTGAAAGTAGGGACTGTGCCTTATTCAGCCTTATATGTCTAGCACATGAGGCTGGCATGGAGTTGATGGTCAGTAGTTCTTCCTTGAATAAATTAATACCAACTCTAAGCAATTAATAAAAAGTTAATTTTGTTCATTGTATTCTGTTTAAGAAGCAGACAAATATGTAATTTTTCTAAAGACTTTATCAAATGACAGTAAGTTATTTACTTACGGCTAATACATAAAGAAGTGTATGACATGATTAGAAAAACCCCAAAGTCCAGGAGACATGAGACCAGAGGACATGAAGAGATAGGTCATGGAAAATAGTGTTCATCCTCACTAGTAATCAGATATGATTCATAGGAAGTATCATTTTTTTTAACATATCAGTATTTTTCAAAACTAATCCTCAGTGTTGGCAAAGGTACTGAAAAAAAATACTTTCAAACATTGCTGGTAGCATGGTAAATATAGCTCTTTTGGAAGGTAATTTACACTGTGATTGAATCATCAGATGTTTATACCATTTGACACAAATTATACTTCTAAGAATCTGTTCTAAGGAGAAATACAAAATATGGGGAAAGCTATTTGTCTAAAATGAACAATCCGGCCCTGGCCGGTTGGCTCAGTGGTAGAGCGTTGACCTGCTGTGCAGGAGTCCTGGGTTCGATTCCCGGCCAGGGCACACAGAAGAAGCGCCCATCTGCTTCTCCACCCCTCCCCCTCTCCTTCCTCTCTGTCTCTCTCTTCCCCTCCCGCAGCCAAGGCTCCATTGGAGCAAAGTTGGCCTGGGCGCTGAGGATGGCTCTGTGGCCTCTGCCTCTGGCGCTGGAGTAGCTCTGGTTGCAGCAGAGCGATGCCCCAGATGGGCAGAGCATCGCCTCCTGGTGGGCGTGCCGGGTGGATCCTGGTCAGGCACATGCGGGAGTCTGTCTGACTGCCTCCCCGTTTCCAACTTCAGAAAAATACGAATAGATAAATAAATAAATAAATAAATAAATAAATAAAATGAACAATCCCAATATCCAACAATAAGTAAATGGTTAAATAAACGATGTACCTATAAGACAAACTATTATACAACCTTTTAAAACAATTCTGGACACTATGGAAAAAACCTTTTCTCTGTTTTTCAATTTTTTGTTTTTTTTTACAGGAACAGAGAGAGAGTCAGATAGAGGGATAGATAGGGACAGACAGACAGGAACGGAGAGAGATGAGAAGCATCAATCATCAGTTTTTCGTTGCGACACCGTAGTTGTTCGTTGATTGCTTTCTCATATGTGCCTTGACCGTGGGCCTTCAGGAGACTGAGTAACCCCTTGCTCAAGCCAGTGACCTTGGGTCCATGCTAGTGAGCTTTTCTTTTTTGCTCAAGCCATATGAGCCCATGCTCAAGCTGGCAACCCCGTAGTCTCGAACCTGGGTCCTCTGCATCCCAGTCCGATGCTCTATCCACTGCGCCACCGCCTGGTCAGGCTGTTTTTCAATTTTTTAGATTTTCTTTTAGTTGTCTGTTTCTTTTATTACTTTCATAATTTAAATATTTTTTTCTTTAATGGGCACTGTTTTCAAAGGAAGGAGTTTATATTAATTTCACAGTTTTTATTCAGAGGGTGTATTTAGGTCTGTATCCCACAAGTTAAAAGGTGATTGGCAAACTGAAACTTGTTTAGAGAAGGGCAACCAGGGTTAGAGTACTTGAAACCATAGCATTCAAGAAACAAACTGAAAATGTTTGGCCTGAGAAAAGCAAAGACGTGGGAGGCATAGTATTTGCTTTCAATTATATTAATTTTTAAAAAATTAGCCACATTTTTTAGTATGTGCCAGGTACTGTGCTAAGTGCTTACCTACATGATTTCCTTTTTGCATTTTTATGAGGTTAGACAGATGACCATTAAAATTTAGAGAAATAACAGCCAGTTACTGCACCAAAACTCAAACCTACCTACCTCCACCTCCAGTGTCATGTTTCTTTGAAGACCAGTTCTAGCTTAAGAGTAGAGACTCAGGGCACAAGCCATGAGGACACATTGTGGACACACATAAGGCAGAACTTCTAAAGATTGGGGAGATTTTAAAGCAGACAAGGCCCTCTACAGAGGAAAAATGAGCATCATCTTGGTAATGTATTAGCATAGTGCATACTGTAGGATTTAATTGTGACTGTACCTGAAGTTCCTTCTTACATGAGTCCATAAAATCTCTGGACCTGAGTAGAACCCCATTTGCATTATGTGTTTTGTGGGTTTGGGGGAAGGGACCCCAGAGATTCACCTGAACAAGCTCTATTAATTATCAAGAGAAAGCATTTCTACTTTGGCTTTAGTAACAGGAAAAAAAAAGTGTGTGTGTGTGAGTGCATGCATGTGTGATCCATTTTGATTAAAAGGTGATAACCAAGAGGGAAATTTTGGTGTTTTTTAAAGGATGAGTTTTAGGTTTCTAGAAAATTAATTTTCAGAATTCTTTATTGTTTGGCTATATTCAGTAAATTAATACTGTAGTTGTTGCTACAATGATCAAGTTCATGATATATAGAGGATAATACAATACATAGGGCTTCTATAAGGTTCTCCATCAACAGTACTGGGTGTGACAGACTGGCCTAATTGCTGTGGAAAAATCCAAAACTAAGTAGAAATTAAAGTTAGGCTGAGAGAGGGGAGGAGCAGTGGGAGCTCATTAGCACTTGCAGCCTAAGCAGGCTCGATTTTGCCAGCCCTTCCAGTTGTTTTCAGCTTTGGTACCTCAGAGGGACCTGGGAGCAAACAAGTGTGAATTTATTGAAGCCAAGAATTGAATCTGAAGTGTCTGCTGATTCCTGTTGCTTCTTCCAGTTAATTCGTATTAGCAAATATGTACTTGCTGAGTATATTCTGTGTTTCAGGTATTGTGCGGGGTTACTAAAGATAGGCAAATGCGAATTGACTCTTTAACAAGATTAGCCAATCAGCAAATACTTGTTAAACTCCTGCTTTGTATCCAGCATTATGCTCGGTGCTGTGGATACAGTGGAGAATTAAACATATGCTAACCTCTTGTTTGTATGATGATTTAAGTCTAATGGGGGAGATAGGAGTAATGGAAATGACACATGTATACAAATAATACAATAAATATATTAAGAATCTTTCATATCAAGTAGACTGTTTGAATCTCAAAACAACTTAATCTGCCAAGCTTTAGTTTCTTAATCTGTAAAATGGGTTTAATGCCATCTAGTTAATAGGGTGGTTGTGAGAATAAACAGATGTTCAGTTCTTGATAAAGTACTTTACTCTAGCACTCAGTTTTCATTTACATCATCTAATGTAGAAGGAACAAACATGACAGGATATATAACATAAAAATGAGTATCTTACTATTAATGAAGAAAATATAAAGTAAAATAAAAGAATACCACTTTTCACTGTTCAGATTAGCCCAAATTATAAGATTTGAGGATATCATGTGTCTGGGAGGATACCTGTTTCTCCACACCTTCACCAACACTTGATTTACCTCCCAGAACCTGTTTTGTCAGCTACAAAAATTGGGCTAATATTTTCCCAGCCTACTTCTCAGGGAGATAATATGGTGAGATAACAAAGTGATACAAAAAATGTTATTACCACCCAGATTTTAACTTCTATTCTTGTCTTAGGCTCTAGTCGAGGACTAGGCTGAGTTATTAGAATCACCTAGAGAACTCTAAAATGTATAGATACACTGGCTCCTCCCCAGATGTGTTAAATCAGAATTTCTGATGGGTTAGCCTGGGCAGTAGTATTTCTTTCTTTTTTTGTTTTTTTAGCGAGAAAGAGACAAACGGGAGGAAAGATAAGAAGCAGCATTTTAGTTGTTCATCGATTGCTTTCTCCTATGTGCCTTGACCCAGCAGCTCCAGTTGAGCTAGTGAACCCTTGCTCAAGCCAGCGATCTTGGGTTCAAGCCAGTAACCATGGGATCATGTCTATGATCCCATACTCAAGCCAGCAACCCCATGCTCACACTGGTGACACCACACTTAGGCTGGTGACCTCAGGGTTTCAAACCTAGGTCCTCAGCATCTCAGGTTGATGCTCTATCCACTGCACCACCACTTAGGCAGGGCAATAGTATTCCTTAAAGCTGTTTATGTGATTGTAATGCAGTCAGGTTGAGAATCACCCGGAGCCAGGCTACTTGGATTTTAATCTTGGCATCACCATTTATTAGCACTTACTAGCTGTTTGACTCTGAGCAAGTTATTTAATCTCTCTGTAAAATGTTCTCGCCTATAACATGAAACTTATGTCTGAATAAAAATTATAAGGAGAAAGTTAGATAATTCATTTGAAGCACTTAGATTGGTGCTAAAGCTAAAGTCATCCCAATTGCTGATTTCAAATTTTATTACAAAGCTGTAGTAATCAAAACAAAATGTACTGGCATAAAAGTAGACAGATATACTAAAGAAACAGAATCAAGACCTCTACACTAAAGAAACAGAATCAAGACCTCACAACTAAACCCATGCATATACGATCAACTAATGTTTAACAAGGGAGCCAAAAAGACTCAATGAGGAAAATGATAATCTTTTCAATAAATGGTGCTGGGAAAACTGGCTAACCACATGCAGAAGAATGAAATTGGACCCCTGTATTATATCACTTACAAATATTAACTTGAAATGTGTGAGAGATTTAAATATAAGACCTAAACCTGTAAAACTACTGAAATGAAACAGGGAAGTAGACACTTGACATTGGTCTTGGCAATGATTTTTGGATTTGACACCAAAACTGCAAGCAACAAAATAAACAAGTAGAAATACATCAAACTAAAAAGTTTCTGCACTGCAAACAAAAAACAAAACAGCAAAATGAAAATGCAACCTACAGAATGGGAGAAAATATTTGAAAACTATCTATCTGATAAGGACTTAATATCCAAAATATATAAGGAACTCATACAACTCAGCAAAAATTAAATCTGATTAAAAATGCAGCCTGACCAGGTGGTGGCACAGTGGATGGAGTGTTGGACTGGGATGCAGAGGACCCAGGTTCGAAGCCTGAGGTCACTGGCTTGATTATGGGCTCATCCGGCTTGAGCACGAGTCACCAGCTTGAGCACAGGATCGCTAGTTTGAGTGTGGGATCATAGACATGACCCCATGGTCGCTGGCTTGAGCCCAAAGATCCCTGGCTTGAAGCCCAAGGTTGCTGGCTTGAGCAAGGGGTCACTCACTCTGCTGCAGTCCCCCAGTCAAGGCACACATGAGAAAGCAATCAGTGAACAATGAAGGTGCCACAGCAAAGAATTGATGCTTCTCATCTCTCTCCCTATCTGTCTGTCTCTGTCAGTCCCTCTCTCTGTCTCTCTCTCTCTGTCTCTGTCACAAAAAAAATGCACAAAAGACTTGAATAGACATTTTTCTAAAGAAGACATACAAATGGCCAAAAAGCACAAGGAAAGATTCTTGACATCACTAATCAGGAAAATGCAAATCAAAACCACAAAGATATTTATTACCTCACAACTGTTAAAATGGCTATTGTCAAAAAGACAAGCAACAAGTATTGGTGAGGCTATATGAAATAAAAGGAAAGAAACCCTTAGGAATGTTAACTGGTTACAGCTACTGTGGAAAACAGTATGGAGCAGACTCAAAAAGTTAAAAATAGAACTATCATATGATCCAGCCATCCCACTTCTAGGTAATACTTGAAGGAAATGAAAACGCTATCTTGAAGAGAAATCTTTACCCCCAAGTTTATAGCAGTGTTATTCACAATAACCAGGACCTGGAAATAACCTGAACATCCATCACTGGATGGATAAAGATAATATCTCTCTCTCTCTCACACACACACACACACACACACACACACACACACACACACGAATATTATTCACCCATTAAAAAGGAAACCCTTTTGCAACAACATGGAGGATCTTGATGGCATTGTGCTAGGTGAAATAAGTCAGAGAAAAACAAATCGTATGTGATCTCATATATGCAGAATCTTAAAAGGCTGAACTCATAGAAAGAGAGGTTAGGGCTGGGAGGTGGCGGAAGTGGGAAGATGTTGGTCAAAGGATACAAACTCCTTGAAAGCTGTTAAAAAAGTATATCTTAAATGTTATTAATACACACACACAAATGGTAATCATGTGAGGGAATGGAGGTGCTAACTAACCTTATTATAGTAATCATTTTGCAGTATTCACATGTACCAAATCATCACATTGTACACCCTAAACTTACGTATATGTCAATAATTTCTCAATAAAGGTGGGAGAAAACGATTACAGAAAATACTCAAAGAGATGACAAGGGCTACATTTGGATGACAAGTCAAAGAGTTGTTTTTTTCCCCCCTTTTTAAAATTAATTTTCTATATTTTAACATTTTTATAATGAGAATATATTCAAGATATATTTAATGAGGGGACAGTATGATTTAAGTAATCTGACTTGTGTTATACTTTGGATATTACATTGGTAACTTACCTTGATTCTGGTTCTGTATTTACTAACTTGTTATATGACCCTGAGCAAATAATTTCCTTTCTCTTGGCCTCAGTTTCATCATTCATAAAATGTGAGGATTAGTCTACACAGGTTTTCTGCTTTATTCTTAAAAGTTAAAAAATGTTAACATTTACTAACACCAACTGTGATGCATTATTGGCGAAGAATTTAGTCCATTTGAGGAAGAAGATCCTTGATTCTTTCAAGTTTGTTTATTTTATTTTTCCTCTAGGTAAGAGGAGGGGAGATAGGCAGAATTCCACATGCACCCCAACCAGAATCTACCTGACAACCCTATCTAGGGCTGATGCTTGAGTACTGAGCTATTTTTAGTGCCTGAGGCTGATGTGCTCCAACAGAGCTATCCTCAGCTCCTAGGGCCACACTTCAACCAATCAAGCCACTGGTTGTAGGAGGGGAGGAAAGAGAGAAGGGGAAGAGAAAAGGGGAAGAAACAGATGGTCACTTCTCCTATGTGCCCTGATTGGGAATTGAACCCAGGATGTCCATACACTGGGCCGATGCTCTATCCACTGTGCCACTAGCCAGGACCAATTATTTCAGGTTTGTATAAACCTCTAAAATTGTAACTCCCCATGATGATTTTTTTTTAGTATGTTTATTTACTGGTAACTGCAGTACAAGCTTGTGTGTTATCCTGCATCTATTTTTTTTTTTTTTTTTGTATTTTTCTGAAGCTGGAAGGGGAGAGACAGTCAGACAGACTCCCGCATGCGCCCGACCGGGATCCACCTGGCATGCCCACCAGGGGGCGATGCTCTGCCCCTCTGGGGCATCGCTCTGCCGAGACCAGAGCCACTCTAGCGCCTGGGGCAGAGGCCAAGGAGCCATCCCCAGTGCCCGGGCCATCTTTGCTCCAATGGAGCCTTGGCTGTGGGAGGGGAAGAGAGAGACAGAGAAGAAGGGGGGGTGGAGAAGCAAATGGGCGCTTCTCCCATGTGCCCTGGCTGGGAATCGAACCCGGGTCCCCCGCACGCCAGGCCGACGCTCTACCGCTGAGCCAACCGGCCAGGGCATCCTGCATCTATTTTAAATTACTCTTAGATAGGTTTACGGACTTATACTGCTTTCAGGGTTATTTCATGATCTGAATGTTATATTTGTGTGACATCCAGAGTCAAGATATTAACTGACTCATGGTCTTTATCTAGGGAGTTTTTCTTCCAGAGTAAGGGAAAGACAACTAAGGAATATAGATAAAAAATCATAGTTAATACCAGAACACACAGGGTCATTGTTTAGCGAAGCTCACTGTGTGTTTCATGAAACGTTAGGAAGAATTAAGATTTATAAAGGGATTTAGCTGGAGTAAGCCATATTTTGAAGTTGAGATAGAACCATTATATACACCAAAAAAGCAGAAGATATTATTTTTAAAATTTTGCTTAAAATTGGAAAGTCGTCTTTTGATTGTCTTCAGATCCTTGTATTCTAATGGCAGTTTATCACACAAGATTATCGATAATGGGGAAAGATTTGCTAACCCAGATGTATCTTACTACTTTTCCTTTTCCTTCTAGGCAGCAATCATTAGTAGAGTTCAATGTAGGATTGTGGCTTTGGATCTGCGAGGTCATGGTGAGTGATGTCCTTAATTAGTTCTGACTGAGTGACATATTTGCCAAGCCCTGAAAATAGTGTTAAATAATCTGGTCTGTTTCATTTTGGCATTTTAAGGGAAATTCTAGCTTGCAATTTTTATAAATATTTTATAAATACACACACATGTATATTTGTTGTTTAGCTAAGAAAATGTCCTTTAATGTAGTCAATTTTGCTATACTCAAAATTTGGTAATATATAAGGAATATGAAGAAATTTTTTTTAGGTCATTGTAATTATCCTCCTTAGGGTGTCCAATTGTAAAAGATGTGTCTGTAACATAAAATTCTTGCTAAGTTTACCATACATAAGTATAAAGTTCCCATTTCATTGTCCAAAAGTGAGATTTTTAAAAGAGAATACTCTTGCATTTATAATTCCAATCCTTGGGAATTTTATTTTTAAAATATTTCCTTTTTAGGTGAAACAAAAGTCAAGAATTCTGAAGACCTGTCTGCAGAAACAATGGCAAAGTAAGGAATCTAATATTGTTTATATATAACCTGGCTTTCATTACTATTATAGAGAGTAGTATACCTTTATCACTCTCCTCATGAGATTGTTGGACTGAGATTAGTGCATACTCCGCTCTTTTTTACTTCTATATCTGGTATCTCCTTGCTGTTTAATCTTGAAAGAAACATTCGTCTTTCTTGGTAATCAATGTAATGGTCATACATAAAACACTTGAAAATTCTTCAAGGTACAGTTTAGTTTGTGTTAGCTTTTGCAAAGTTTTTTTGTTTTTTATTGATGAATAGAATCTATATATTAATTGGGGACCCATGCTTGGAAAAGTAGTTGTATACAAAAAGCCCTGTGAAATGTTCTCAAGGTATCCTGCCCACATTCTTTGTCCAACTGTGTAGTAAGAAAGGTACAGAATATTAAAGAAGAAGGTATGTATCCCCTAGGCCTGAAAGTAAAAGATAAATGTAGCATTTGCAGTGGCTCTCAAACCTGGTCACTCATCAGGATCACCTGAAAAGTGATTAAATTACAACTGATTTGGCCCTACCCAGCACCTTCTGAATTAGTGCTCCTACCGGTGGGATCTGCGCATTTAAATTTTGATAAAGCTCTGTAAAGGAATCTGATCTAGGCAGTCCTATAACTGGTTTTTGGGAACGATTATTCTATATTGTAAGCAGGATTCTTCTCACTACCCTGCTTTCATACATACTCTCTCATGTACATAATACATACCTTCTCAAGTAGTTGACCATCTTTGGCCAAAAATATCTTGTCACTTCTTACTTTAGCAGCTTTAATCCAAGAATAAACTGTTTTTCCTTAAACCCCAAACTCATGTGGCCATAATTTTATTGTTATAGCAGGTGCTATTTGTGTCCTTTCTATTTGCCAGGTGTTATTAAAACTGTAAAATAAGTATTTATTAAGAATAAATGATTTAGTTATTTAAGTTACATAAATTTATTTACATTATTAACTTGGTAGAGTAGATACTATAACTTTTTTACCAGTGAGAAAACTAGTTCAGATATGATGAATGACTGGATGAGATTACACAGGTAATAGACCAAAATTGTGATCATTCAACTACAGTGCTTGGCAGAGAGAGAAAGAGAAAAGGAAACTATGTATAAAAACTATTCCACTCAGTTAATATATGCCTGAGAAACCATAGAAAGAGAACCAAGAATCTGTTCCCTCAGTTGTTCCTAATGCCTTTATAATGTGGGGAAAATGAAGCCTGAAATAATCAAGAATGTTAGTGATACCTATGGAAAGACTTGTGAATGATTTTGAAGGCTTTAAAGGGTTTCTTGACTGTTGACAAAAAAGTGAAATATATCATTTAAGTGGCTAGGCAACTAGACAAAGGGTGATGATGGCTTGGCTGGCAATCTGGAAGAAATGGAGTTAACTTGATTGTGGAAATCATTTCACAATTTATTCATGTGTCAAATTGTTATGCATACATTAAAGATATTATAATTTTATCAATTATACCTCAGTAAAGCTGGGATAAAATCCTACAGGAAAGAAAGAATATAGTAATAGCAGGTGTAAGAAGCAGCCACTATTCTCTCAGGCTAAAATAAAACACTTATGCCTAGAGGTTGAGATGTAGACCTTTTTGGAGAGCTCACTGCTGTGGCTCTGAATGAAGGCAGAGAAATCACTTTGATGCCACATTGGTAGAACTTTCCATAATTCTCTTTTGTGCACAGGGACGCGTCATTCTTTCACAGGGACCAGATTCATTCTGCAGCAAAAATATTGGGGGTGGTTCCAGAGATCTGCTGTACAACACGGTGCCTATAGTTTTCAGTAAGATATTGTGTGCTTAAAAGTTAAGACCTACCGTAAAAACTCAAAAACATTGGTGCACAAAAACACATACACTGCTATGTTCATCACAGCATTATCCACAGTGGCCAAGACATGGAAACAACCAAAGTGTCCCTTGATAGAGGACTGGATAAAGAAGATGTGATACATATATATAATGGAATACTACTCAGCCATAAGAAATGATGATATATTGCCATTTGTGACAACGTGGATGGACTTTGAGACCATTATGCTAAGTGAAATAAGTAAATTAGAAAAAGTAAAAAACTATATGATTTCATACATAGGTGGGATATAAAAATGAAACTCATGGATATAGACAACAGTGAAGTGGTTACCAGGGGGTGGGGAGTTGAAGGAGGGAGAGTAAAGAGGGACAACTGTATGGTGACAGAAAATGATTTGACTTTGGGTAATGGGCACACAACACAATCAACAGTTCAAATGCTATAGAGATGTTTGCCTGAAACCTATGTATTTTTTTTTTTTTTTTGTATTTTTCTGAAGTTGGAAACGGGGAGGCAGTCACACAGATTCCCGCATGCGCCCGACTGGTATCCACCCGGCATGCCCACCAGGGGGCGATGCTCTGCCCATCCGGGGCGTTGCTCTGTTGCAACCAGAGCCATTCTAGCGCCTGAGGCAGAGGCCATGGAGCCATCCTCAGCGCTTGGGCCAACTTTGTTTCAATGGAGCCTTGGCTGCGGGAGGGAAAGAGAGAGACAGAGAGGAAAGAGAGGGGGAGGGGTGGCGAAGCAGATGGGCGCCTCTCCTGTGTGCCCTGGCCGGGAATCAAACCCGGGACTCCCACACGCCAGGCCTACGCTCTACCACTGAGCCAACCAGCCAGGGCCAAACCTATGTATTCTTATTGACCAATGTCACCTCGTTAAATTTAATTTCTAAATAAATAACAAAAAATTAAATTCAAGAGGGTAGATGTTATGTTAAGTGTTCTCACACAGACACAAGCACATACACACACAAAAGTGATATAAGGAAATTTTTGGAGGTAATGGATGTGATCAAGGTAATCCTTGATTGTGGTGATGTTAACACAAGTGTATATATAGCCTGACCAGGCTGTGGCACCATGGATAGAGCTTTGGACTGGGATACAGAAGACTCAGGTTCAAAACCCCAAGATCACCAGCTTGAATGCAGGCTTATCCAGCTTGAGTGCAGCCTCACCAGCTTGAGTGCAGAGTCACTGGCTTGAGCATGGAATCATAGACATGTCCCTATGGTTGCTGACTTGAGCCCAAAGGTCACTGACTTGAGCAAGGGGTCACTCGCTCTGCTGCAGCTCCCCCCCCCATATGTGCTTTCTCACATATGAGAAAGCAATCAACAACTAAGGTGCCGCAATGAAGGACTGATGCTTCTCATCTCTCTCCCTTCCTGTCTGTCCCTCTCTCTGTCTCTCACAAAAAAAGCAAGTGTGTGTGTGTGTGTGTGTGTATATATATGTATATATATATTCAAACTTAACAAATTTTATACATTAATTATGTACCACTTTTTTTATATATACCAATAATACTTCAATAAAGCTAGGAAGATAAACATTGGGGATGGAGTGCTGGAGAAGTTGGGCACTAGGGAAGCTGTGTGTGAGGCAGAGCCTGGGTGCTAGGGAAGTGCACATTACAAAATGTGGTAAAGACACGAATCAGGGGCAAACCCCTTTCTTTCTGCAGTGTCTCTCTACTGACATAGCTTAACATCTTGCCAGCTGGCAAAAGAAGACATTTAAAGGCCTTGCCCTTAGATCCAATTTTGCAGAATATGCAATGAAAGGTGAATTGGAGCTGAGAGACAATAAATTGGATTCTTGCTGAAATAGTCTGAGCAGTAGAACATTTATATGATTTCTGAATTCAAGCACTCTGGGAAAACAAAATGGCAAAATGGGCATACTTAGTGGGCGATTAGTGGGTTCTCAGTAGTAATGACAGCATGGTTTTCACCTTGCATAACAACTTTAGACCTGTATCCTACATAGATGCAACTCCACTGAAAGTAGAAGAGCCAAGGTTTGAGCTTAGGTTGTTCTGATATTCTTTTTTCTGCTTTGTCTGTGATATGCTATACTGCTTCTCAGGAAATGAACCTACTATTAATAAGTATGACGAAACCCCCTTAAAGAACAACTACTAAAATTGTGATACATCCAGTTACAGACTAGTTTTGGGGTCAGTCTCTTCTACTTCATCTTTATTTTATTTCTCTGTAATATCAGGACATATCTCAAATAAGCAATAATCTTATTGACTGAATTCTTTTGACTAACTTTAACAAAGAATATATTTCTCCTGGGATAAATGATCAGGTGATTGATGATAACCAACTTTTATCTGAACGAAATCTACCTTTCCTAAGCTTAGATACAATATTAGGTTGGTTTGTTTCAGACCCTGTCCACCTTCATGCATGAAGCAGATATCATAGAACCCTCAACTTAGTATTTTAAGGAGACCTGGATTTAGATAATAATCTCCTATGGCACACTTTTTTTACTTATTATATTTGTTACTAACTCAAAATTTTAGCCTTAAGTTTAACTCCAAAATATTAAATTTTTATTTGTTTTCACTTATAAGAGTTGCCTCCTTATCTCCCATTCAGATTGTCTGCTGTTGCTGCAGCTACCATATTGACATCTGTGATTGTTTTATGAGGTTTTTAAAATAAATTCCTTCAGAAATGCCATTTACCTTTGCTATTCTGAATACCGAGACCATTTCTGAATGGCTATGTCCCTAAATCCACACCTGCTGTATTTGGCTACACTGTGTGACTGCTTGAGGTATGTAGTGACACTCAGCAAGACAGAACTGTCTTTTGAACTTAACTGACTCAGCCACTCCCCAAAGAAGAAATAGAGCCAGTGGTTTCAAGAAGCACGCCATCATTACCTATTGCTATAGCAAAGAACACCTAAAGCAAATAAAAACTAAGGTTGCTACTTCAGTTCACATTTTCAAAGCTTTGAGGTTTGACTTTGTTAAATAGATATATTCATAATTAAAGGCTAGGACAGAAGCCAATAAAAATGAGCTCTGAACATCTTTCTAGTTTCTTAGAACACTATACTTACATTTATGTTCATACTTCAAATAACTTTACATGATAAATATAAATAATAATTAACATTTGTATAGCACTTTATTCTTTTTATGTGTGTGTGTGATAGAGAGAGGGACAGATAGGGACAGACAGGAAGGCAGAGAGATGAGAAGCATCAATTCTTCATTCGGCCCCTTAGTTGTTCATTGATTGCTTTCTCATATGTGCCTTGACCGAGGGGGGGGGGGGCTGCAGCAGAGCAAGTGACCCCTTGCTCAAGCCAGTGATCTTTGGGCTTAAGTCAGCAACCATGGGGATATGTTTATGATCCCATGCTCAAGCCAGTGACTCTGCATTCAAGCTGGCGACCCTGGGGTTTTGAACCTGGGTCCTCTGTGTCCCAGTCCAATGCTCTATCCACAGCGCCACAGCCTGGTCAGGTGCACTTAACTCTTTTTAAAGTATTTCACATTCATTCTTAGTTAATTCTCACAGGAATTCAGAATAGTAAATGATAATCTTATCTTTATTTTATAGATGTTGAAACTGTGTGAGAAGTTAAATAATCCAAGTCCATATAGTAAAAAATAGACTTGGGTCTGTAATTCACTTATGACTTCAAACTTCACTACTTTATAATGCTTAATAAAGAACCTAATGCATAGAGCAGTTAAATGATTTGTCCAGAGTTTCAAGCTCACGTTTAAACTAAAGATATATGTTTAGATAATTGTATTAAATGTGTGGAACAGTGAAAATGTGATACAAATGAAAGTCAGAAAATTGGGGTTCTTAGTCCTCAATCTGCCATTTATCCAGAGTTAGATGTGTGGCTACATGTGTAGATACTGGGGACACGTTAGGAGGCCCAGTAGACCTTTACAGTCCTAGGACTATTAATTACAGACCAAAGGAGGGAGTGAGGAAAGAAAACTATTTTATAATGTTGTCAGCATTCTCAGCTTTTTCTCCTTTGCAGAGATGTTGGCAATGTGGTTGAAGCCATGTATGGGGACCTCCCTCCTCCAATTATGCTGATTGGACACAGCATGGGAGGTGCCATTGCAGTCCACACAGCATCATCCAACCTGGTGCCAAGCCTCTTGGGTCTGTGCATGATTGATGTTGTGGAAGGTAAGTTTTCTTATGATAACTGAATCAAAATCTTAGACTTGTAAGAGCCACCCATGGAGATTATTGTTATCATGTTTTAAACTGTTATTGATTTCACTGATATTGAAATATGTCCCTTTGTCTTTTCTGTTATTTTGTGGCAAAGGCATTCCAAGTTTTTTTTTATTTGGAATATAATGGACATCAAACTTTGTATTAGTATCAGGTGTACAATATAATGATTTGATAAAAGTACAAGGTGAGGTAAAAGTAGGTTTACAGTTGTTCATATGGAAAATAATAAAGTAATTAATAAGTAATAGTCAAGAATAAACTGTGTTTAGAATACTCACAACTGTAAACCTACGTCTGCCATACCTTGTGTATATTGCAAAATGGTCACCATAATATGTCTAGTTATATCCATCACCACACAGTTAAAAAATATTTTTTTCTTATCATGAGAACTTTAAGATCTATTATCTTATAACCTTCAAATATATAATACAGTATTAGTAACTATAGTCACCATACTGTATATCGCAACCCCAGCACTAACTTTGTAATTAGAAGTTTGTATTTTTTGACACCTTCACCCTTTTCACCTACACCCCATATTACATAATCCTTGTCCATGACATAAGAAACTCTTTATAAACATCTTTTATGGCTGCATAATATTTTAATTATGAGCATGTCCCATAATTTTATGTAACATTTAAAAAGAAGCTGCTATGTCTTCTATTACCCAGCCTTGTATTGCTTATACAAGGCAGCCCTTTTCATTGTGGGGGTTGTGCACAAAGGAGTGAATACCAGGACACAAAAGTCACTGGAGGCCATCTTGGAACCTGACTGTCACGTCAGTCTGAATTTTCTTAAACCACATCTTTTTTTCCCCCAAGCATCACTGAATTCTGATGTCATTAAGGGCAGATGTATATAGTTGACCCAGTAAGTGTAAATATTTGGAGAATGTTAAGTGCTGCAGTTAAAATTTTTGTTTAACATCTAGGTACAGCCATGGATGCCCTTAATAGCATGCAGAATTTTTTACGTGGTCGCCCTAAAACCTTCAAGTCTCTGGAGAATGCCATTGAATGGAGGTAATCCACAAATCTATATTGTCTATATTTTAAGTGTTATATTGTAGCTTTTCTTTTTCAACAGCTCAAGCACCAAGTTCAAAGGAATAATTCCGCACCTTAACTTTATGGTAATATCATGGGTATCATTAAAAAGTTCTTTAGCCCTGGCCGGTTGGCTCAGCAGTAGAGCATCGGCCTGGCGTGCGGGGGACCCGGGTTCGATTCCCGGCCAGGGCACATAGGAGAAGCGCCCATTTGCTTCTCCACCCCTCCTCCTTCCTCTCTGTCTCTCTCTTCCCCTCCCGCAGCCAAGGCTCCATTGGAGCAAAGATGGCCCGGGTGCTGGGGATGGCTCCTTGGCCTCTGCCGCAGGTGCTAGAGTGGTTCTGGTCGCGGCAGAGCGACGCCCCGGAGGGGCAGAGCATCATCCCCTGGTGGGCAGAGCTTCGCCCCTGGTGGGCGTGCCAGGTGGATCCCGGTCGGGCGCATGTGGGAGTCTGTCTGACTGTCTCTCCTCGTTTCCAGCTTCAGAAAAAAAAAAGTTCTTTAAAAAATGTTTCAGACTTGTCTTAGTTGCATAAAATCCAACCTTTTTCTAATACTCTGCCGTACCTGCTACAGTCTTAGAATTATGGATCATCTGCTGTCTAGCTGTTCCCATCATTAAGGTGAGAGTCTAGACTAATTGAGACTCTAGGACCTCTTCCACCTCTGATGCTTCATGGTTCTAGATTCTCTTTCTGTGTTCCAAAGAAAATGAAAGAGAAACAGAAGATGGGTGTAGATTCCTTTCTCAGTTTTTATTTTGGTTTTGGGGAAATAGTTTTTACAAAAATCACTGAAAGAATTGACTGTGGTTCTCATTTAAGTAAAGGTTGTTCATTCTTTAATTTATTCATTAATTCAATAAATTACTTGATTAAATGTTTATTAAACACTTTGTGCTAAAGGGTAAAGAATCGGAGATAAGTAAAATACTGTCCCTCCCTCCAAGGAGATCAGTCTTGGGGTAAAACCACTGTCAGTATTCCATCTTTCTACCTGTTCTTCAAAATCCTTTTTCAGAACACTTTCTCTACCTCCACCCAACCACACAGATCACTGTCTTACTAGAATTGCCTGAGACCTCTAAGTCTATATTATATCATACTGTTCACCCCTTGAGTCTTTTAATCCCTCCTAAAGGGATATGCTTATATTGTTAATTTTTACTTCTATCTTAATGCTCTTCCTGCATCATGAGAGTAGCAGCTATTCTCTATTTCTTTTGTACGTTCATACAGCATATAGCACACTAGCAGTCAGAGCATTTCTGTTAACTGAATCAGAGATATCAAGTGGAAATTATGGACCTGGTCAATATATCCTAAGGGAGTTTTCCTAGGACAGAGGATCTTATGCCAAATATGGCATGCCAGACTGATGTGTATGTTTAGTGAGTTTGCCTCTACCTCCCTGTGTTCATGCTTATGTTCTCTCAGAGGCACCAAAGATCTCTCTGTCTTGGGCAGTCACAGCATGGAGAGTACAGCTGCTGCCAGCTCAACATGTGGCTTGAGTACTCTGCCTGCTTCCCTAGTAACAACCAGTGAGAAAATTATTCCAAATAATGATTAAAACTTATTCAGTAAACACTTTTTTAGTACCGAAGATGTGTTAGTACCTGATCCAAGTACTAGGGATGAATCAGAATTAGTTCTTATGTATTTACTTGTTGGGATACCAATATTAACAAGTAAATACATAACTGCAATACAATGAAGGAAGCCCAACAGGTACAAAAGATAGGTATGCAGTCCAGCCTGGGAGTCGTCGTGGACCTTCACTTAATGGAGGTAGAATCTTGATTCTAGTGGCAGTTTAGGATAGGATAGGGTAGGGTAGGATAGGGTAGGGTAGGGCAGGGTAGGGTAGGGTAGGGTAGGGTAGGGTAGGGTAGGGTAGGGTAGGATAGGATAGAGTTTTGTTTGTTGAATGTTAAAATGTTCTGGGCACATAACAGGAATATAATACTGTATATTGCTAGTGCAGAAAAAAACAAAATTCAGAATTGGAAGTATGGTTTCTACAGAATGCATATCGCTTTCATACCATTATAAGTTGAAACTATTAGTCAAACCATCACAAATCAGTGATCGTCTGTAGTTAGAAGAGGTTGAGCTAGATAAAATTTGAAGAAGAATTATCGCATAGATAGTATTTAAGCCAAAAGACTGAATGTGCTCACTGAGGGGTTTGATGTTGATAGAAAAAAGAGCCAAGAACTGAGCCTTGGGATAATCCACAATATCTAGAGCTTGGAAAGAGTGGGACGATTCAACAAAGGAAACTGAAAAGGCCCAGTTGGTGAGATACATGGAAAACTGGCAGGGTATAGAAAATGTTTCTAGAAGGAGGGAGAGAGCATTTGTGTCAAATAATGCAGAGAAATCACCTAAGATGAGGGCTAAGAAATGACCATTAGAATTGGCATAATGGAGGTGACCTTGCAAAGGAAATCTCAGGAAATAAGTGGGAGATAAAAACCTGTTATAAACTGGGTATATTAGTCAAGGAAAGGAGATGAGATGACAAAGTAGAGAAACCAAGTGTGATAACTTTATTGAGAAATTGTGTTGTACATGAGAACAGAGAAATGAGGTGAAATAATGAATGTGGAGTTGAGACTATTTTCAAGGGCTGGAGAATGTTTTTTTTTTTTTTTTTTTTTTTCATTTTTCTGAAGCTGGAAACAGGGAGAGACAGTCAGACAGACTCCCGCATGCGCCCGACCGGGATCCACCCGGCACGCCCACCAGGGGCGATGCTCTGCCCACCAGGGGGCGATGCTCTGCCCATCCTGGGCGTCGCCATGTTGCGACCCTCCTGGGTGTCGCCATATTGCGACCAGAGCCACTCTAGCGCCTGGGGCAGAGGCCACAGAGCCATCCCCAGCGCCCGGGCCATCTTTTTGCTCCAATGGAGCCTTGGCTGCGGGAGGGGAAGAGAGAGACAGAGAGGAAGGCGCGGCGGAGGGGTGGAGAAGCAAATGGGCGCTTCTCCTATGTGCCCTGGCCGGGAATCGAACCCGGGTCCTCCGCACGCTAGGCCGACGCTCTACCACTGAGCCAACCGGCCAGGGCTGGAGAATGTTTTTAAAGGTTGTTTTATAATGTCCACTAGAGAAAAAACAATGCTGACAAAGGAGAGAGATAAGATAACTAAAGGATACAAGGTCCTCATAAGCAAAAAGGGATGGGAACCAATATCCCACACTGGCCTTGAATAGGAACAGAGATATTTCATATATTAAACTGTCATCAAATAGAATATATATGATCATGAGTACTGGTGGATTTGCATTACTGTAGATTCAGTTTATGGTAGAAAAATAAAGTAATAGTACTGATTGTTTCTGTTTATCATTAAAATAAGAAACAAGGTCATTCATTATCTAAGGGGGGTGCACTTTAAAATTTTACATAATTTTTTAAATTAAAAGTGAGATTTAAAGAAATGGGTTCTGGTGGCCTGCTTCATGTGGTGTTTATGGCTCCTCTTGGTACATGCAGTCATTGTACCTGGTCCTTAAGCATACTTAGGGGAAGTATGCAACTCTGGGGAAACTAATCTATTAAGATAGAGTCAGGCCTGACTGCTGGTGGTGCAGTGGCTAGGGCATCTACCTAGGATGCTGAGGTCCCACGTTGGAAACCCCGAGGTCGACAGCTTGAGCACAGGCTCACCAGCCTGAGCGTGAGGTTGCCAGCTTGAGTGTGGGATCATTAACATAATCCCAAGGTCACTGGCATGAACCCTAAGGTTGCTGACTTGAAGCCCAAGGTCACTGGCTAGAGCCTGCTAGTTGAGGCATAGATGAGAAGCAATCAGTGAACAACTAAAGTGATGCAACTATCAAGTTGATGCTTCTCATCTCTCTCCCTTCTCTCTCTTTCTTTCGCAAAAAGAAAGAAAAGAAAGGATAGGGTCGAAACTCCTAAGCTGTCTATGATGGCATGCAAGGTCCTGTTCCACTCCACCCCCATTTCTCCTTATACCTGTCCTCTAAAGTCATCATCCTGCAGACTCTTTCACATCACAGTGCCTGTGTTCACACAGTGTGCCCTCTGCCAGTAATGTTCTGACCATCTTCTTTTCTTTCTTTTTTTTTTTTTTTTTGACAGAGAGAGAGTCAGAGAGAGATAGGGACAGACAGACAGGAAGGGAGAGATGAGAAGCATCAATTCTTCATTGCAGCACCGTAGTTGTTCATTGATTGCTTTCTCATATGTGGCCTGACTGGGGGCTCCCAACAGAGTGAGTAACCCCTTGCTCAAGCCAGTGACCTTGCGGTCATATCTGTGATCCCATGCTCAAGCCAGCAACCCTGTGCTCAAGCTAGCAACCCTGTGCTCAAGCTGCTGAGCCCACGCTCAAGCCAGCAACCATGGGGTTTCAAACCTGGGTCCTCCACATCCCAGTTCAACGCTTTATCCACTGTGCCACCGCCTGGTCAGGCTGACCATTCTCTTTTATCTTTTACTTCTTATCTTCAGTTCTCAGTTCAGACAGGACATTTGGGAAGCTTTCTTTAACCTCCTCATTCAAAATAAAGTTGATTTCTTTGAGCCTTGCCTTATTATATTAAAATTATATGTTTGTGTTTCTTTCTCCCCACTGAATTATGTGCTTCTGAAGCATGGGCCTGACACATAGTATCCTTTGGTAAATATTTGCAGAACTGAAATGACTTCAGTGTCTTCACTTATTTTTTACTACTCAGTTTATAGACATAACAACCAAGTGGGAAGTAGTGGTAATCTCCCTATAAGCTATAGTGGTAACTATAACTTGAGTATAGTGGTAACTATAACAGAATCTGTATAATTATTCATTTGACCCTACTGACATGGTAAGATGAATTCTGAATAATCTCTCTCCCTTCTTTTCTCTTCTAGCGTGAAGAGTGGCCAAATTAGAAATCTGGAGTCTGCCCGTGTCTCAATGGTTGGCCAAGTCAAACAGTAAGTCCTATTTTTCCCTGTTAGGCTGATTAGAGAATGAAACATAGTGAGGGAATTACAGTTTACTTTTTTCTCATACACTTACTCTACCATCCTTGTGAATGCCTTCAGTATTTTAGATAATTTTTACAAGTGAGCTCAGGTGGGCCAGTTACATAGATTTTCTTTTCTTTTTTCTTTCTCTTTTTCTGGGGAAACTCCAAGAAAAATAGTGTCTTCTCCAAATAGTATTGGATTACTTTATTAGCACAACTTTAGGTGTTAAAGGTGAAGAATCCCAAAGAATGGACATTAAAAATTAAGTGTCCACTCAAGTGCTGGCAGTATGGTTCATTCTCATAAGTCTCCTTCTAAGCCAAATATGGCTGTGAGGAAATTATAGCAGAAAAGCTTTGGTGTACCCTGAGTGGAAGCCAGATTCTAAGAGTGAGCTAAGATTCTTTAACCCAAATGATCTTCCTGAATAAGGTTACATGAGTCCTGGATATTGCTATGTAGTCACAAAATAAATTTCAGCTGAATTGAAAAAACGCCCAGTGAACAGACAGGGAACACAAGAGTTGATGAAAATGATAATGGCATTATTGAATGTGTGCTATTTATTTACCAGGTACTGTGTGGGGTATTTTATATACACTATCTCATTTTTTAAAACCTTATATTATTGAACATTTTCAGATATATATGTACCTATTGCGCATTTTCAGTGGTCATTGAGTCATGGCCAGTCTTGTTTTATCTGTACTCGTTTATTTCACCTAAACACAAAATATTTTCAAACAAATTCCAGACAAACACAATTTTCTCTGTAAGATTTCAATATTCTCTCTGTAGGTTCCACTTCTATCTCATTTTTTTCTTGCACTTTATGTGTTGAGGAAACCTGGTTATTTGTCCTGTAGAGTTTCCCACAGTCTGGATTTGCTGGTTGATTCCTCAAGGTGTAAGCTCACATTTTCCTTTGTTTCCTGTATTGTCTGTAAACTGTTAGTGAGATCCAGAGATTTTTTTTCTTTTGTATTTTTCCGAAGTGAGAAGCAGGGGGAAGGCATACAGACAGACTCCCGCGTGTGCCCGACCGGGATCCAACCGGCATGCCTACCAGGGAATGATGCTTGGCCCCTCTGAGACATTGCTCCGCTGCAGTCGGAGCCATTCCAGTGCCTAAGGCAGAGGCCATGGAGCCATCCTCAGTGCCTAGGCCAATGCTGCTCCAATGGAGCCCTGGCTGCGGGAGGGGAAGAGAGAGATAGAGAGGAAGGAGAGAGGAAAGGGTAGAGAAGCAGAAGGGCACTTCTCCTGTGTGCCCTGACTGGGAATCGAACCTGAGACACACACACTGGGCCAATGCTCTACCGCTGAGCCAACTGGCCAGGACCCAGAGATTTTATTAAGTTCAGGTTAATTTGTTGTCATTTTTCTTTTTTTATTTGTTTTTAAGAATAGGTGGCCCTGGTTGGTTGGCTTAGTGGATAAAACATTGGCCTGGTGTATGGATGTCCTGGGTTCAATTCCTGGTCAGAGCACACAAGAGAAGCAATATCTGCTTCTCTCCCCATCCCTTTCCTTCTCTCTCTCTTCTCCCACAGCCAGTGGCTCTATTGGTTTGAGCATTGGCCCTCGGGCACTGAGGATAGCTTGGTTGGTCTGAGCATGTCAACCTCAGGTGCTAAAAATAGCTCAACTGATTCAAGCTTGGTCCCAGACAGGTGTTGCCAGGTGGATCCCGGTTGGGGTGCATGTGGGAGTCTGTCTTACTATCCCCCCTCCTCTTACTTAAAAAACAGAAAAAAGAATAGGTGATATTTATACCAGGGGTCCCCAAACTACGGCCCGCGGGCTGCATGTGGCCCCCTGAGGCCATTTATCCGGCCCCCGCTGCACTTCTGGAAGGGGCACCTCTTTCATTGGTGGTCAGTGAGAGGAGCATAGTTCCCATTGAAATACTGGTCAGTTTGTTGATTTAAATTTACTTGTTCTTTATTTTAAATATTGTATTTGTTCCCGTTTTGTTTTTTTACTTTAAAATAAGATATGTGCAGTGTGCATAGAGATTTGTTCATAGTTTTTTTTATAGTACGGCCCTCCAACAGTCTGAGGGACAGTGAACTGGCCCCCTGTGTAAAAAGTTTGGGGACCCCTGATTTATACTATTTACTGTTTAATGTCACCAGGAAACACATAATGTCTAGTTGTCTCTTTTTTTGAATGTTAGTAGCCATTGATGATCATTACATGGATTCATTAATTCATTTGCACTATCATATTTAATTCTTACAATATCTCTTTAAGATAAGTATTGTTTTATAGGTCAGGATATGAAAGTTCAGAAAGGTATAGTGATTTTTCTAAGGCTCACACAACTAGTGAATCACAGATCTCAGATTCAAACTCCTATATATTTGACTCCAAGGCCTATATTATGGATTTTGTGACTAAAAAGGCAATTTGAATAGTAATACCTGATAGGCACATTGCAGAGGCTTTGAGTAAACTGTCAAACAGCCCACTTTTCAATGCCTAAATATTTTGAGATCTGACTTGTCTAAACAGTGGTAAGACATAGGTAGTTCAGTGATTTTTAAATTTTACTGTATTTGTAAAACTTATGTGGTATTTTCTCTTCATTTGTAAACCTGTGTTTGTAAGAGTCTGTGTGTTTTAATTGTCACATAGTTATCAGCTGTAACCTTTTTACCTTCTTGATCTAGGTGAAATTTTCTTGAATCTCCCAGTTTATAGCTATGGAAATCCAAAGTACACGCTTCTTTTTTTTTTTTTTTTTTGTATTTTTCTGAAGCTGGAAACGGGGAGAGACAGACAGACTCCCGCATGCGCCCGACCGGGATCCACCCGGCACGCCCACCAGGGGCGACGCTCTGCCCACCAGGGGGCGATGCTCTGCCCCTCCGGGGCGTCGCTCTGCTGCGACCAGAGCCACTCTAGCACCTAGGGCAGAGGCCAAGGAGCCATCCCCAGCGCCCGGGCCATCTTTGCTCCAATGGAGCCTCGCTGCGGGAGGGGAAGAGAGAGACAGAGAGGAAGGAGGGGGTGGGGGTGGAGAAGCAAATGGGAGAAGCAAATATGGCTTCTCCTGTGTGCCCTGGCCGGGAATCGAACCCGGGTCCCCCCGCACGCCAGGCCGACGCTCTACCGCTGAGCCAACCGGCCAGGGCCCAAAGTACACGTTTCTTTATAATGGTCCTTTGACCTAGATATGAAAATTGATACTTCAAGTCTAATAGAAACCCCCACTTTACAAAACATTTGTGAACATACACATCACTGATGGTTTGGTAGAGGAGACAGAGAAGAGATGATCATCTTGCTTATTCTCTCTCCTCCCTTCTCTTTCCCTTTTAAGGGCAGAGTAACAAATCCTTGTTTACCATGCAGAGCAGACCTTGGCTCTAGCGGCTGCCAGGCTTTTGGGATTTTTACCTTTAACATTTATGAATGTATTTTTTCCAATCAGTTCTTTCTAAAAACAATTTTGGTGTCAGCTGTTTATATAATATTTTTCTACCTAATTACATACTAAAAAGATACTGTTTTTAGAGGAAAAAACAATAATAATAATTGGTTGGGTCAGATATTCTAATCTGGAAAGTTCAGCTGGCATGGTGATTATACTTGTCAGTTTCTATCAACTAATTAAAAAGTCAGGGCTTTTTACCATTCCATTTGAACTTTATTCTACTATAAGCAGGGTACAGTAGAAGAGCATCATGCTTTAGAATTATTTGGGCCTGAATTTACCCACTGGTTTTATCCATTCATTTAGTAGGTGATCCTGGACTAAACTACAGGCCTTTTTCATAGGGTTATTAAGAGGATTATATAAAATAATGCCAATACTATGACTGGGTTGCTCAGTGGATAAAGAGTCTACCTGGCACACTGAGGATACAGATTCAGTCCCAATCAGGGCACGTAAGAGAAGCAACCAAGGAGTGCACAACTAAATGGAACAACTAAGTGGATAACAACTTAATGCTTCTCTCTCAACTCAATGGAAAAATTAAAAAAAAAATGCCAATAAAACTTGCCACCATACCTCAGGGAGTGGTTACTCCCTGTGTGGGTCAGTATTGGTGCAAGAACTGGAAACCATCCCTTGAAGTATAGTCATACATTGGTCATGTTCTTCCACAGTTCTGGGATAGACAGGGACAGACAGACAGGAACGGAGAGAGATTAGAAGCATCAATCATCAGTTTTTCGTTGCGACACCTTAGTTCATTGATTGCCTTCTCATATGTGCCTTGTCCTTGGGCCTTCAGCAGACCGAGTAACCCCTTGCTCAAGCCAGCGACCTTGGGTCCAAGCTGGCGAGCTCTGCTCAAACCAGATGAGCCCATGCTTAAGCTGGCGACCTCAGGATCTCGAACCCAGGACCTCTGCATCCCACTCTATCCACTGCGCCACCGCCTGGTCAGGCTATTTTGTGCAATTTTTTTTCTTTTTCTTTTTTTTTTTGTATTTTTATGAAGCTGGAAACGGGGAGAGACAGTCAGACAGACTCCCACATGCGCCCAACCGGGATCCACCCGGCACGCCCACCAGGGGCGAACGCTCTGCCCACCAGGGGGCGATGCTCTGCCCCTCTGGGGCGTCGCTCTGTTGCGACCAGAGCCACTCTAGCTCCTGGGGCAGAGGCCAAGGAGCCATCCCCTGCGCCCGGGCCATCTTTGCTCCAATGGAGCCTTGGCTGCTGGAGGGGAAGAGAGAGACAGAGAGGAAGGAGAGGGGGAGAGGTGGAGAAGCAAATGGGCGCTTTTCCTGTGTGCCCTGGCCGGGAATTGAACCCGGGACTTCTGCATACCAGGCCGACGCTCTACCACTGAGCCAACCTGCCAGGGCCTATTTTGTGCATTTTTAAAAGCACATTTTCCACATCCTTCTCCCAGGGGCATTAAGTTTTAACTAACATTTAATTATAAAAGGCCATAAGTATGAGTATCTCTGAGATATTATGTGTATAGAAGAGAAGTTTGTAACAGCATTTTTTTTTAAACCTAGGTGTGAAGGAATTACAAGTCCAGAAGGCTCAAAGTCTATAGTTGAAGGAATCATAGAGGAAGAAGAAGAAGATGAAGAAGGAAGTGAGTCAGTGAACAAGAGGAAAAAGGAAGATGACATGGAGGTGGGTAAAACCTGCATTCTTGGAAGGATGGGGTAGGGAATGGTGGCATTTTTTTTTGTCTGCCATTAGATCTTTTAGAGGGCAAAGATATCATCATGATAGATATTATTTTAACTATAGTCTATAAGGCACTTGTAGATAGCGCCAACAAACTGGAACATAAAAGTATACCCTACCCTGAAACAGGCTGCTCTCTCTTTAGACTCCTTCTCACCTCCTTCGTTCTTTTCCTGTGGTTTATTTAATGAGAAAATCCCATTTCCAACTGCTCGATACTAAACCCATCCAACTCTTACCCATCTTGTAAGATGTATCTGCTTGGGGAAGTTTTCTGAGTTCAGTTTATGTCAGTCCCTCTCCAGTACAGCACTGAGAGTGACACCCTCATCACTTTGCTGTTTGAAGTTGTGGCTAACCCAGAGAACTTATTCTCATAAGCCACATTCAAGGACACTATAGACTCCTTCCTGGTAGTCATCCCTTGGATGCAGATTCAGTGTCTTCTAATTGTCCAAGAATTGTCTCCCAACAAAAATAACCCATGTTGTTTGAGGACAGAAACTGATGTTCTATATGAATTTACCTTGGCATTCAGCTCAGGGTTGTGCACATAGAAAGTTTTCTGTGAGTACTAGATGAGCATTTGATATGAGGATTGTAGTGAGAAGGGATGCTTTTTCTCCGGAAATGATTAGTGAACATGACCAGCAGACTTTCAGGTATGGCTTATAAACATCTTACTATGGATTTGGCGTACACCACATATTCCTTTGCATTTAGAGATGTTACTGTTAGCAAAGAGGAAAGTACTTTTTTAAATAGTATTTTTGATTTAATAAGGATCTTTTTGGAATCCTAAAATCAATGAATAATACCTTGTACCTCTTTGGTAGTTATAATAATATAAATAATGCATGGTCAATTTGCCCTCCCAACACTGCTAAAAGTGAGGGAAGTTCATTTCTCCCAAGTTAACAGTGTGGAAACTGAGACTCAGAGATGAAGAAACACAAACTATCAATTACTGTTTACCTTCTATGTTGTAGGAACTATACCCAGAACTTTACATTTATCATATCTAATTCTCAGTTTAGCTTTGTGTTACAGATATTATCACTGTTTTTACAACTCAGGTACATATACTTGCCCATGGTCACACATTAATATTAGTGCTAAAGCATATCTAAATCCTGTGATTTTTAATTCCAACTTATTTTTTCTTTGTACTTTTTTATACACTCAATTATATGAAGTTATATAAATTCCAGCAGTTTTGTTAGGAGGGCAAACTAAGGTACATCAAGCAATAAGGAATATAAGGTCCAGGGGCCTTTGGTGCCCATTCGACCTTAGGAGCATCCCTGTTAGAGCAAAATATAAAAAAAGTAGTGTTTGAAATGACCCTGAGACATACCTAAGAGGTCAGTTGCATCCATTCTGTTCTGTAAAAGAAGATAAAGATATACATTTAATGGGAAGGGGGATGCAAATCTAAACCAAAATGAATAAAATACAGAAAAGAAATGGAAAACATGTAAGCTTTGTCCCCTAAAGCAGTATTTTTCAACCAGTGTGCCGTGGCACACTAGTGTGCCGTGAGACATGGTCAGGTGTGAGTATAAATACATTTAGAAACTATATTATTAACTATATGTATAATGTATACTGTGTTACAGTGTCATTTTGTAGGTGGTGTGCCCCAGGATTTTGTAAATGTAAAAAATGTGCCGCGGCTCAAAAAAGGTTGAAAATCACTGCCCTAAAGGAATAAACTTCAGTTGTTCATGAGATATTCTTTTATATATAAATTTATTTTTTAACTAGGTACTTTATTGAGTGATTACTCATCCAAAGTATACAATTCATTTTTTTTATAATAGTCCAAAGTTGTGTAACCATCACAACAATTTAATTTTAGAACATTTTCATCACTTTTAAAAACAATGTCACCTGGAGATGTTTTCTTTATATGTACCCTGATTTATTAATGTCACCCCATTAAAATTAATAAAAAAATAAAAAACAATGTCATACTATTTTCAGTCACTTTCCATTTTTCCCTAACCTTCTCATCCCTAGGCAACCACTAATCTACTTTCTGTCTCTGTAGATTTGCCTAGTCTGGACATTTAATATAAATGGAATTATGGAATATGTGATACTTTGTGACTGGCTTCTTTCACCTCAGCATAATGGTTTCATAGTTCATCCATGTTGTAGCATGTATTAGAACTTCATTTCTATTTATGGCTGGATAATATTTCATTGTATGGATAGACAACATTTTTTATCCATTCTCCAGCTAATAGACACTTTTTGTTCCCACTCTTTGTGTTTGAATGATGCTGGTACAAACATTCACGAACAAGTTTTTGTGTGGGCATACGTTTTTATTTCTTTTGGATATACACCTACAACGGGAATTAGTGGATGGTAATCCTATATTTAATCATTTGGGGAACAGGCAGATTGTTATCCAAAGTGTCTGTACCATTTTACATTCCCACCAGCAGTATATGAGGGACCCAGTTTTTCTACATCCTTGTCAGTACTTGTTATTGTCTTTTTTATTTTAGCCATTGTAGTATGTGTGAAGTATCCCCTGTGGTTTTGATTTACATTTTCCTTATGACTTTTGATTTTGAGCATCTTTTCATGCACTTATTGTCTTGTTTGTATCTTCTCTGGAGACATATCTATTTGGACCCTTTGCCCATTTTAAAATTTGGTTGTCTCTATTATTGAGTTATGAGTGTTCTATATTATATGTGATTTGCAAATATTTTCTCTAGTGGGTTGTCTTCTCACATTCTTGATGGTATTATTGGAAGTGCGAAAGTTTGATTTCGATGAAATTCAGTTTATTTACTTTTCATCTATTGCTTGTGCTTTTGGTGTCTTAATCTAAAAAAGGCTTTGCCTAGCCCAAGGTCACAAAGATTTAGACCTATGTTCTCTTCTAAGAGTTTTCTAGTTTTAGCATTTAGGTCTATGATCCATTTTGAGTTCATTTGTGTGCAGTATTAGGTTGGGTCTGTAACCTTATTTTTTGCATGTAACTATTCAGTTGTCTCAGCACCATTTGTTGAAATGACTGCCCGTTTCTCATTGAGTGGTCTTGTCAAAGATCATTCAACCAGGTATGTGAGGGTTTAAGAGCTCTCTAGTTTATTTCGTTGGTATATTTGTCTGTCTGTATACCAGTACTATGCTATTTTGATTACTGTAGCTTTGTAATATGTTTTAAAATCAGAGAGTGTGAGTCCACTAATTTTTCTTTTTCAAAGATTTTTTGACTGTCCAGGGTCCCTTGAGATTTCTTATAAATTTTAGGGTAAGTTTTTCTGTTTTTGAAAAAAAATATCATTGGAATTTTGATAGGGATTGTATTGATTCTATAGATTTCTTTGGGTAATGTGGACATCTTAACCACCAATGTTCTTTAATATATTACTGTCTCATGTTTACTTCTAGATTTTCGTATTGTGATTAATACAGTATCCCAGTTATTTATTTTACTTATAATATTTCAAATTTTTAATGATGCAGAAAAATACAGAGAATTATTTACTTATTCAGCTTGCATTTGATGAATGCATACTCTGTGCCTATCCACTTTATATTGAGACTTAACAAATATTGACATTTGGTCATATTTGTGTCAAATTTCCTTTTTTAAATTACTGTTGCAGGAACATTATAACATTACCATTAATCAAAATATTTTTAAAGTGCTCTAACAACAAATCAGCGTATTTTCAGTTTTCCTTTCAATTCTTTCCCAAAGTTTACCACATTCCAGTGGTAATCCTAAATTAGATGGCATGCTGTACTCTGCTTCTTTCACTTAATATTATATTGTAAGCATTTTTTTCACACTGCAATGTGGTTTTTGTAATTATCCTTTTGATGGTGTGTTGTTTTTGCCAAATGGATATAAGAGAAACTCAATCTTAGCTCTATCATTTACTAGCTTTGTAATCTTAAGAGAATATCCTAACTTTACTAAAACTAGTAAAAGTAAACTAATTATCTAAACATTGAAATAACAATATATCACAAGGTGGTTATAGAATTAAATGTATATTGAAATATCTGAGACATAGAGTAGGCCCAAATAAGTGCTAGTTTCCTTCCCTTTCCTTTTCCCAGGGACCTAGTTTTTATCCGTTCGTCCAGGGGTTGCTCTCAGAGACTCAGAACTTGCTCTTATTCCTCTAGACCAAGAAAGATCATCCATACACTTGGAGAATTGAACTGGCAAAAACAGAAAAATACTGGGATGGCTGGTTCCGAGGCTTATCCAATCTCTTTCTTAGTTGTCCTATTCCTAAATTGCTGCTCTTGGCTGGTAAGTGTGTGTGTGCGTGTAGTAGTTCGGGCTGCCATAGCAAAATACCACAGACTAGGTGGCTTACACAACAAATTTATTTTCTATCAGTTCTGGAAGCTGAAAGTCTGAGATCAGGGTACCAGCATAGTCATGGCTTACAGACAACTGCCTTCTCGCTATGTCCTTACATGGCATAAAGAAAAGAGCAAGCAAGCTCTCTGGTGTTTGCTAGCAAGCTCTCTGGTGTTTGCTCTTATAAGGACACTAATCCTATCATATGAAGGCCCCACCCTTATGACCCCATTTAACCCAATTACTTTCTCATTTAACCTTAATTAGTTCCATATTGCTAAATATGGTCACATTGCAGATTAAGGCTTTAATATATGGATTGGGGGGGGGAGACATAAATTAGTTCATAACAATATAGATATGCTGTCATCTGAATATGTTCTTGTTATATATAACTTCACCAAATGGGTAGTGACTTCTAAGATTTAGTACCATCCTCACTCATTTGTGCCCTTTCTCTTTCCCACACCAGATCCCTAAACCCAATGAAGCATAAGCACCCTCCTGGGATGGCCTGATTCTGACCTGGCCTCTGTACCTGGTCAAGCCTAAGCCCTTCTCCTAGAGTGGTATAAGGACATGCTGAGTGTAATAGAAATTTGAAAAAGTAAAACTGTTTTCAGAAACTAATTAAATGAGCAAAGTGATTGCCTGGAAAGCTTCATGGTGAGAATTTCACCCTCAGGAAGTTAGGATTGTTATTCCCATAAATTCAGAATGTCATGTTTACAACTTTGTAACAATTTTTTACTTCATACTTGAACAGTAACAATTATTTCACATTGCCTTTTCTGGTAAACTACTTATGGATTATCTTATTTTTTCCTAGGTGTTGATAGGTTGGATAAAGATCTGACTATTGGCCAAATGCAAGGTATGTCATCAGGAAATTATATTCCTATGTCGTTCTCTGAGGGCACAGGAAGGGGCACAGTCATGTGGAAATTAGTATTCTGAGAGAGTGAGGTGCGGTAGTGCTTTCGAGTGAGACCAATGTGGCATCCACCTCTGCTTCTCATCCACTATGATTATGGACAGGTACTTCCCTTTTCTGAGCTTCAATTTTAATCCCCCTTCTAAAAATGAGAATTATACTGCCGCCTGCATCTTAGAGTTGTAAGGACTAAAATGAGGCAATGTCTTTGAAAAGAGCATTATAAGCTATAAAGTATTCTATAGGTATATAATACTGTGAAAGTAGATATTCTGAATACTTACCATTATTTTTATTATTGTAGGAAGTCTTAGAAAAGGAAAAAGTCCTAGATAATCCAGATATAAAAAAATATAACTCCATTTAGAAGACAGCATGGTTTGGTGGTTGCTAATAACAAGGGCTCTGGGCTTTGGAGAACTGGATTTTAGCACTGCTTCTTTCCTACTAAGGTTTTGACATTGGGGAAGCTACTTGGCCTGCCTTAGCTTCAGTTTCCTCAGACAATAAAATGAGAAAATTGATGGCAGCCTCCCAGACATCGTGAAGTACAGTGTGTAGGAGAGTGACATGTGCTGAGGACCAGGGATGTTGGCCAGATGACAGTGGAGGCGGTGGGGCCAATTTTCTGAAGGATCTTGCTTTAGTATGGATGAAAGGCTTGGTGAGGTGAAGTCAACAGGCATTGGTACTTTTTGGGCAAGGGGAAGATGTGCGAACCCCAAGGCCACCATTTCAGGCTTGAGCAGATTCTGTTCTTCACCTTTCTTCTCTGCTACCTACTGTCCCTGGGCAGTCTCATGGCTTCTGTTTATACCCCGATAGATAATTCTCAAAGCTAAATGTCCAGCCTATCCTCTCCTGAGCTCCAGACCCGGTCCATGTATCAAACCTGCACATCTCCACTTGGATATTTCATGGGCCCCTCAAACTGTTTAGCTGTCCTCAAGATCTCCACATAGAAAAGGGCTATATTCCCTCACAATAGTTGTTCAAAGGCTCCTGACTGATTTATCAAACTCCTGCCCCAGGCCCTCGTACGCCTCCCTTCCTCCAGCTACAGTGTCTTGAAGCCTGGAAAAGGACCATGGCTGAGACTGTGATTTTTATGGCACTGATGTTGGTAATTCTGAGCTTAGACACCTTTCCTTGAATTCAGTTCAAGCAAACCTTTCCTAAGCACTCTTTGTGTTGTAAGACCTATGCTTGATGCTGGGTGGGCAAAAGATCAGACATGCCTTTGATACTGACTGAAGCAGCTGATCTGGCCTGGACTAGCATGTGGAACCAGTGTTGATCACCAGTCTTGGAATCAGTTCTGGGTTCGAATCCCTGTTACTGGTTTTGGGGCCTGAGTGAATTGCTAATGTCTTTAATCCAGAGTTGGTTTTTTTTTCGTTTATAAGATGGAGATAATGATATATCTCAGTACAGTTGTAGGAGATTTAAATGAGAAAATGTGAGTGAAGTAAGTCTGACAGATGATAGCTTCACCAAGTTCAGGAAGCAGTCATGATTCCTCATTAGATGACCTTCTGTTTCTCCTGTAAGGATTATGCCAAGACCACCTTCTCTTTCAAAGTATCTCATAAATATAGAGATTAAATGGCTGGGTTGGGGGATGTTACATATAACAAAGAGAAATGGCTAGGTTGGCATAGATTTCTAACTTCAGCCTTCCCAGTATTATGTTTAAACCAGCTGAATTAGTTATAGAATCCTGGAAACCCAGCCCTCACTCATGGTGCAATTTGGGTAAATAATTTAGGTTTTCTAAAATTAAGGATCCTCTTTTGAAAAATGAGAGGGGTAGTTTTGGAAATATGCCTACCTTATAGAATAATTGTGAGGATTACCCATGATCACATTACTTTATGTGTACTGAACATAATGTTGTTAATATGTGTGAGTTCTCCTTGATGCCTTAGACTCATTCTTTTCAAAGAGGAATGAAAAATGCATCCCTAGTCATTAATCCTGGGGTGGTTGGAGTTGTAAGTTTTATCAGGTCATCCGTTCAATTCATTCATCAAAGACTTACTAAGCACTTGCTAGATGTCTCGCCCTGTGTTGGCCCTATTAGAAATTCAGAGCAAGTAATGATACTAGCCCCTGTCCTTACAGAGATGACACACTCCTGGGGAGACAAGCACCAGTGGCATTTAAAAATATATGCTTATAAAGTAAGAGGGGCACATGCTGCTCTGTTTGGATTCAAGGGCATTCACAGTAGTACAGGAAGAGATATAAGGGATAAGGGAGTAGGCTGGAGTACCCAGGGCAGCTTACTGTAAGAGGAGGTGCATGACCTGGGCCTTTCTGAGTGGAATGGCCTTAGTTCCTCTCTGATTAAGCTACCTTGGGCAAATCACTTATGTAATCATGGCCTCAGTCAGATTCACCATCTCAAAAAATAATTTTGTATTTGTCCTTAGTTTTATAGGGTACATTTGAGAGTCAGCTTAAAACATGGTTAGATACTCGGATTGATCAATGTCACCCTGTTAAAGTTAATTTTCTAAATAAAATAAAATAAATAAAAATGTTTTTAAAAAGAAGAAGAAGAGTTTTTGAAAGCTTTGTAAAGCACCTTGTAACTGGGGTGAGACTCCTAGAATATAATGAGCAGGGAGGGGGCTTTCAGTGCTCAGTCCCTTACTTTGTACATGGAAATACTGCTACTGAGTCTGCTTTGTCCACTTTGGGGAGCCATGGGTCCCCTATCCTTTAGTCTACTTAGGGATCTTGCTTTATCAGTCATCTCTGTTTACTTTTAATAGCTATCACTTTGGTTGTGAGCTTACAGCGTTCCACAAGACAGTGTGAGGAAGTGCTTAGTACAGTGTCTGGCGTAGTTAAGCTTTCAAGTTGGTAACTTATTGTCATAATAAATTTCAAAATCCTTAGCATAGTTGGCGAGGCCTTTACTGGTGTGGTTCTTGCTTACCTCTCCTGCCTCATTATTAACTCTCACAAGCACCGTGCCAAACTTTTTATTTCTGGAAACAAATACCTTTTCATTCTCCTTTCCTTTGTGTAGGCTCTTCTTCCTGTGTGGGAGGACTCCCTGAATCCCTATTTGATCACAAAGCCCCCTTGCTTACATTCTTCCAGTTCCATGTGTGCAGCTTCATCATAGGAACTACATGATGCATTAACACGCTGGTTCTTGTGTTTTGCTCCCCCAACAGACTATAATAAATCCCCTGAAACAGAGACTGTTTCTTCCTTTATGTTTGGCCTAAAGTAAATGCACATTAAATAGCTGTAGAAGGAAAAAGTGAAGGGAAAACGATTTGGCTTAGATTACAATTACAAGTATTACCATCCTTCTCATAGGCTTGGTAACTGTCTAGAGTATTGGGTAGGAGGGGACGGAAAGGTCTGGCTCTTGGAGTGTCCTGTGAGGCTGCAGGGGTGGTGAGGTGAGAGTCGTTTTGTCCCTGAGGTTGCCTGGGTTTGTTTCCTCTCCAGGGAAGTTCCAGATGCAGGTCCTACCTCAGTGTGGCCACGCAGTCCACGAGGATGCCCCGGACAAGGTGAATCCAATGCTTGCTGACTGAGAGTTGTGATGACATCTGTGAGAGGGACCTTGGTCGCACAGGAGATAGAACACACCTTTGGAGCAGTCTGTGCTGCCCACAGCTGTTGCTGTGGAGCCTATGCAGGCACAACTTCACCAGCTCCCAGCCTCTGTGGCAGCAGCTTGTGGGCTTGGCCTTCTGTGTGTGGGCTGAGGAGCGACTGGCACCTGCTCTCTCATCCTGGGGCCTCTGACTAAGATCTTAAGCTCTACTTCTCCATTACTCCTAAAACTCAGATGTAAAAAGGGATAATTTCTCCCTAAATTGTAGTAACAGGAGTTAAGAATATACACTTCCCTCTATAAGAAAAAGGGACTTTGTAACTCTGAGGGAATAAATAAGCCTTCACATCATTCTTCTTGACTTCTCTGGAGTCATTCTTGACAGGGATGGTGGGGAGGAGTCTCCCAGCCCCAACCAGAACTGGGTCCTTTTGATCTCAAGTTACCCAGACCTATAGGACCCATGAGTTCACTGAAGAGCCTAACCTTCCAACAGAAGCCCCTAGGACCTCAAGGCTGAGGTCTGTTGCTAACTTTCATATGGCTGGAATATCTGTGTTTTTCAGGTAGCTGAAGCTGTTGCCACTTTCCTGATCCGGCACAGATTTGCGGAGCCCATTGGCGGATTCCAATGGTAAGGAAGTACAAAGGTTTAAGGAGCCCAACAGTGCTGGTCAACACCAACAAAGAGATTTGTTGTAAATATCTCTTTCTTCACCCTGCCTGATTGGGTCACCATGCCTTTCTTCTTCCTCCTCAACACAGAGCCTGCATGTGTCTATAGTGCCACTGCTGTTTGTGTTCTCTGTCTGAGATTAAATTGTGCCTTGTCCCTTACCCTGCTGCGATGTGCACTTCTAATTGAGGTGGCCTTTCTCTGAGGATGCTGGGATGGGAATCAGTCCTTTTCCAAGCTCTTAGAGAAGTTCTGTGTGCCTTCTCCTGCCCTGCTGCTGAGGAAGGCTGAGCAGGCCATGGAGGCTGCGGAGAATCAGAGCAGGGTTTTCAACCTCAGCATGACTGACGTTTGGGACAGGTAGTCCTTGTGTTGGGGCTGCCCTGTGTATTATAGGGTGTTTAACACCATCCCTGGCCTCTATGGCACCCCACACACTTATAGTTGTGACAAGCAAAAATGTGTCTAAATTTGATCAAATGTCTCAAAGCAGGCAAAATCACTCCCCGTTAAGAATGTCTGGTCTAGAGGGAAAAGGATGCCTCTCACCCTAGGTTGCTCTTCGTCTGGTTAGGGAGACATGGGGGCTCTTTGTTGAGTGGGAGGAAGGAGAAGCATGGTGACCAAACCGCATGGCCTTGGCCCCACCTCAGGGACATCTGGTCTGTGCTACATCAGTCCCCTGATCCTCAGAGAGCCCACAGCCTGATGAGGAGTCACACTTGCCAGTGGAAAAGCCTCTGATTTTGGTGAGGGTCCAGGGGGTCTTATTCCCCACCCTCAAGAAATTTGAAGAAGAAATGTTTTTAAAAAAAGGCTTCTGTGTTAGAGAACTTGGAATGCCAGGGCCTGGGAGGTGAGGGGAACAGGGCAGGGTAGGCATTGGAAATGGTGACAGGAGCCTGGCACAGTGAGCCACACCAGTGACTCCCTTATGCCAAACCCCTCTCAGCAAACTGACCATTGATGGAGCCCGGGTCAACAGTAAAGCCTTCATTTCTCCTAATAAGCAGTGTTTGGGGCCCTGGACCATTTGGAGCTGTGGTCGCATCAGCTGTGCACTGAGAGCAGACCCAGTACAGCCTGCAGAGGGCTGTGGGAGGTGGGACAGATGTGCAAGGGCCTTCCTGGTTATTAGGAAGGCTTCCTGGAGGAGACAGAGTGACATTTATTTTCCCTTCTCTTTCCGCTCTTCACAGTGTGTTTCCTGGCTGTTAGTGACCTGCTCTGTCCCTCCTTCAACATTGAGCTCTGTTGTAAATAACATTGCACCAGAGGCCACTGTGATGCCGCTGTCTCCTCCTCACCATCCTGCCCGACCATGTGACACCGGCTCCCTATAGATGGGCATCCCCAGATGTACAAACCCTTTTGTGTATTTCTGCCAAAAGCATTGTTTTTCCAGGGCCTTTGACCAACATCAGCCTTCCTAATCCAAGGCTCCCCAGATCTCCCCCCTACCCTGTTCAGGGGTCTGCCTGTTCTCCCTGCCTTACCTAGAGTAAAGCCTCCATCAGAACTGCCACGCTGGGCCCCTATTCCTAGCATTAGGCAATGTACCTGGGTGCATATGTCTCCCAGGCTCAGGGACCTCCATTGCTTGAGATTGTTCTTGGCATGGCCCTGCCCTACCTCATGGGATGGGCCATGCACAGGGTGGTCCTTATTTTTCCCTTTCAAATAAAATACCAGTCAGGTACCTTTATATCCCAGTCTTACTCTTCAAGGCTTCGAAGACCCATACAATCCAGGATCCAATTCTTGGGTACAAGGAGGGGTGGTGGACAGCGTCACAAGAAACCAGCCTGGAAATCAGGTCTAGCCAGTCCAAGCACATGGCTTCCCGTCTGGGGAGAGCCTGCCATCCCACTCCCACATGTCTGGGCACCTGTCCTGGGCTGAGGCCAGGCTGCTCAAGGGGCATCTTGAGCCCTCACCTGTCACAGAGTAACCCAGGTTATACAGCCCATGCACAAAGCCACAGGCTAAAGCCCGTGGGGTTGTTTTTAAGAATCAGAGTTAACCATTTTCATGATTGGTCCCTGGAGGTGTGCAGAGTGCTGCTTGCCTCTTTCGACCCACACAGCTTACCTTCAGCATTTGTGGTTTCCACGTCACTCATAGAAGCAGTATAGTCCAGCATCCGCAGTCTTGCCCTCTCCCAGCTGCCCCATCACAGCACTGCGGCCGCCCCGCTGCCCTGGCACGCTGTTCAGGGGCAGGAGGGGCAGGCTCCTGCAGGCCATCCTCTGTGACTGTCTTAGGTGATGCGTAGCCCCCTCCACCTCTCCACCCAGCAACTTCCTATCCCTGTCCTGCTGCACGGTCCAGAGTCTGGGACCTACTTTGTTTCTTTGTTATTTATGACCTTGTAAAGAAAATAAATATCTCCCAACCTTTATTGGTCTAGTCTTTCTCTACAAAGTTGTCCTTATTTCTGCTAATCTGGGGGCAGGGGACAGTTTGTTGCATTTAGTTACCATGGAGCTCCAGACACGCCTTTCCTGCAGCCCATCAGCATTACGTGCTCTGCCTACCTCCAGATCTGGAATGCCCAGTGGGATGGACAGGGCCAGCCTCCACAGCAGCCGGGAAACCTGGATTCCAGTCCCATCTCTTCAGACTACATATTTGCTGTGTCAGCTTGGGCCCACAACAGGACAGTCTATGCACTATGCACATGACCTCAACCACTCATGGGTTCATACCTGCCAATACCCACTTTCTGCACAACCAGATCATCTCCTGAGCTCTAGACACTTAGGTCCACCTACCTCCTCCTCTCTCTCCCGATGACCACAAGCCACTCATGTTGACCATTCTGAAAACTGAATTCCCCTCCCCCCTAAAACTAACATGTTCTTCCTCCCGAGTTTCCTAGCTTAGTAAATGGTAGGTACCATCATCTCTCCAACTGTCCAAACCAGCCAGCCAGAGCTCCCTAGACAGCTCTCTCACACCCACATCCAGTTCACCACCAAACCTAGGGTGGACCCACAGCCCTGCCCGAGCAGAGCCCTCCTCTCTCAGATCACTTCAGTCCCCTTGCTGGTTCCCTGCTACAGCCACCCTTGGTCAACTACACACTGGGAGTCTTCCTCCTAGAAGGCTAGGGCCTAGCTGCCTAAATTAGAACCAAGGCCGAGCCCTTAGGGTTTGTATGAGATAATTGCATTCTGTGCTGCTGGTTCCTCCTCTAAAATGTGGAGATCAATGGGGCCTACCACAGGGTCTTGAGGACTACATAAGTTAGTACTGGTTAATTGGCTTTCTCAGAAACTGACACAGGGGAGGCACTTCATGAATAGTTTCTGTCATGTCACTTTAAGACCTTATTATACTTAAGACCCTAATTACTCAAAGTAGCCTGTGGGCCTGTAGTATCAGTATCACCTGGCAGCTTGTTAAAGATTTTGTCCCCATCTAGACCTTTTAAGAATTTATCTGTATTGGTCCTGGCCGGTTTGCTCAGTGGTAGAGCATCGGCCTGGCGTGCAGAAGTCCCGGTTTCGATTCCCGGCCAGGGCACACAGGAGAAGCGCCCATCTGCTTCTCCACCCCTCCCCCTCTCCTTCCTCTCTCTCTCTTCCCCTCCTACAGCCGAGGCTCCATTGGAGCAAAGATGGCCCGGGCGCTGAGGATGGCTCCTTGGCCTCTGCCCCAGGCGCTAGAGTGGCTCTGGTCGCAACAGAGCGACGCCCCGGAGGGGCAGAGCATCGCCCCCTGGTGGGCAGAGCGTCGCCCCCTGGTGGGCGTGCCGGGTGGATCCCGGTCGGGCACATGCAGGAGTCTGTCTGACTGTCTCTCCCCGTTTCCAGCTTCAGAAAAATACAAAAAAAAAAAAAAAAAAAGAATTTATCTGTATTCTAACAAGCACATTACTTCTAAGAAATTCTGGTTTAGATGTTCACTATTTCAGGGTGAAGCATGAGCTCTCCCCAGCAGGGAAGTACTTGTGTGTGAGCTTGTTTCTCTCACCAATCCCTTGGCCTGGCTGTAAGCCCTTTGTCCACAGGGGGGCAGCATGATCACATGCATGATTTTTAAGGACACTGCCACTTCAGTTCACTGGGCAAGTCAAAATAGTCATCAAATCTTGATCACCATAAAAAAAGAAAAAAAATCTTGATCACCATCTAATTTACTTTACACACATCTCATTTGATCCTCTCAGCAACCCTATGAGGTAAGTGATATTACAGGGAGTCAGGTTCAAATTCATACAGCTCAGAAGTGAGTGTCAGAATTTTTTTTTAATTTTTAGAAAATTAAATTTAACAGGATGACATTGATCGATAAAAGTACATAGGTTTCAGGTAAGCATTTCTATAGCATTTGAACTGTTGATTATGTTTTATACCCATCACCCAAAGTCAAATCATTTTCCGTCACTATATATTTGTCCCTCTTTAGTCCCTTCCCCCACCCCATCCCACATCCCCTTCTCCCTGGTAACCACTTCACTTTTAACTATGTTCATGAGTCTCAGTTTTATAGCCTACCTGTGTGTGAAATCATAGAGTTCTTAGCTTTTTCTGACATACTTATTTCCCTCAGTGCAATGTTCTCAAGGTCAATTCATGTTGTCAGTGGAAATATGTCATCATTTCTTATGGCTGAGTAGTATTCCATTGTATATCTGTACCACATCCTTTTAATCCAATCCTCTATCGTAGGACACTTTGGTTGTTTCCATGTCTTGGCCACTGTGGATAATGCTGCAATGAACATGTGGGTACATGTGTCTTTACGTACCAATGTTTTCCAGTTTTGGAGGTAGGTACCCAGTAGAGGAATTGCTGGGTCATATGGTAGTTCTATTCTTAATTTTTTGAGGAACCACCATACTTTCTTCCATATTATTTATACTATAATAGTTTAGATTCCCGCCAGCAGTGAATGAGGGATCCTTTTTCTCCACAGCCTCTCCAACACTTGTTATTACCTGTTCTGTTGATAATAGCCAATCTAGCAGGTGTGATTGTAGTTTTCATTTGCATTTCTCAAATAGGTAGTGAAGAAGAGCGTCTTTTCATATATCTGTTGACCATTTGTATGTCCCCATGGTAGAAGTGTCTGTTCAGGACCTCTCCCCATTTTCTTTTGTGTGTGTGTGTGAGAGAGAGACAGAGAGAGGGATAGACAGGAAAAGTGAGATATGAGTATCAATTCTTTGTAGCTTCTTAGTTGTTCATTGATTGCTTTCTCATTTGTGCCTTGACCAGGGGGCTACAGCAGAGTGACCCCTTGCCCAAGCCAGCAACCTTGGGTTCAAGCCAGAGACCATGGGGTCATGTCTGTGATCCCACACTCTGGCGAGCCTGTGCTCAAGCCAAGACCCAGGGTGTGTGTAAGGCTGATGGTTGTGGCCATGCAGATTCACATTGAATTTGGGCAGATAGTAAAGGAACTGGGGAGCCAGAACGCAGTGAGCCATACCAATTTATTGGAGGCTCACCAAGACAGGCAAGCTGAAAGAAAAGGAAAACCTGCTTTTCACAGTGGAGGGCGAGGGGTCAGGAAACAAACCCCTGGCAGTGGCAAGAGTGACGTCTGCTCTAATCTCCCCTGAAGGGAAGTGCTTATATCCTTACAGTAGTGCTGTCACATGCTCATGCCCTAATTGCACAAAGTGCTTGTAGCCAGTAAACCAGCAAGCAAGCCTAACCCAGCCGTTTTCCCCACATTCCACCATTGTGGAATGCTCGCCTCACAATCTACCCAACAGTTATCTCCCATGATGGTCCCCGTGTGAGGAGTGAGGTATGTTGCATAGACACAAAGAGTACAAACTACAGCAACAGAATTACCAAAGCACAAGCTAGAGGCGAAATGAGAGAATGGTCAGCGGCACCAAGAGAGGCAAATCTTTCTCGTCTGGCAGAATACAGGCCAGAGTTTTATCGGACAGCACAGCAGCTTGTACCAGAGGCCACCGTGGGCAGACATACCAAACCTTATTCACCTGTACACCAGGATCTGGTGGTTCTGTGTAACAAAATGGAAAAACTTATTATTGGCCATAAAGAAATTACAAAGGTGCCCTTCATAATGCTGTTTTCCTGAACACTCAAGGGATAATATACTTCTATCTTAGGTACCATGTGCTGATTGCCCAGGGAGTTAACTGGAAGTCTACCTCTAGCCCCTTAACTCACAGTACCAACAAGGCCACCCATGTAGGAGGTGGCCTGTACAGCACAGGCCATGTCCACTGAAGTCTTTGGCCTTTTTTTTTTTTTTTTTTTTCTTCTGAAGCTGGAAACGGGGAGAGACAGTCAGACAGACTCCCGCATGCGCCCGACCGGGATCCACCCGGCACGCCCACCAGGGGCGACGCTCTGCCCACCAGGGGGCGATGCTCTGCCCCTCCGGGGCGTCGCTCTGCGGCGACCAGAGCCACTCTAGCGCCTGGGGCAGAGGCCAAGGAGCCACCCCAGCGCCCGGGCCATCTTTGCTCCAACGGAGCCTTGGCTGCGGGAGGGGAAGAGAGAGACAGAGAGGAAGGAGGGGGTGGGGGGTGGAGAAGCAAATGGGCGCTTCTCCTGTGTGCCCTGGCCGGGAATCGAACCCGGGTCCCCCGCACACCAGGCCGACGCTCTACCGCTGAGCCAACCGGCCAGGGCTGAAGTCTTTGGCCTTTAAGGAGAGCTGTAGGGGCAGGCAGGAGCACATTTTCCCTGCCATCCAAAGCCCAGTTTATGTAAAATGTCCTCGGTGTGTAACTGCAACTGGATGGGAGCAGCTGCCCTGTGCAGGAGGGCCTCCACTGGAGTTGCCCTGCCCCATCGAGGTCTCTCAAAATCTGGAGTACCCTCCTCAAGCGGCATGTCCATCCAGTGAGGGAGCTGGTGCCCACCTCCTCTCGCAGTCCCTGCTTTAAGAGTCCATTATACTGCACAATGATACCAGCAGGGTGGTAGGGAACATGGTACTTCCAGTCCACCCTCAGCTCTTGAGCCCATTGCCTCACCATAGAACCCATGAAATGGGTACCATTGTCACTTTCAAGGACCAGTGGCCACCCGTATGCAGCACTAAGGTGGTCCAGAGCCTGTATGACTGCCCTCTGGTCAGGGTTACGAGCGGGGTAAGCAGCAAGCAGAACAGTGGCAGTATCTACACAAATGGCTGCATACTGGTACCCTTCTGACTTTGGTAAGGGTCCAATGATGTCTATCTGCCATCGTGTCAGTGGAACATGACCCCTCTGGATCTGTCCAGGTGATGCCAATTGTCTCTGAAGGTGCTCCTTGGAACACACTGCACATTGCTCACAAGCTGCAAGTACCTCTGTATAGGACATAGGCAAGTTCCACGCCTTGACCATAGCCCACATAGGTTTCTGTCCTATATAGAGCAGACTCCGGTGGAGCCACTGTGCCACATCACCTGTGGGTGCGGTCTCCAACCATCGCACCCTTGCCAAGGTGTCTGCCTCATCATTCCCAAGATGGGCTAGAGGGGCATACCCTGTGACATGATATACTGTCACCTGCTTCTGGTGTCCTATTTCCCATAAGTCCTGCCACATGGTCTGACCCCATAGTGGACGGTGCATTACCACCCACTGGTTAATGTGCCAAGTAGCAATCCAAAAGGTCAGTCCACAATAGACAGCCCAGCTGTCAGTACAAATCACCAGAAGTAAAGGTTCATAATAGGTGACTAGCCATTTGGCTCTTTATTCTACACATTGGCTGCTATGGCTTGTACCCGTGTCCATCCAAATAGTCTCAGTGGCCAGATAGAAGGCTCTGGCCATCCATTTGTCAGGTTGACCCTTGCTGGAACCATCAGTAAACCAGGCACCCTTGGGGATGAGTGTCCACCCTCCTGGTAGCAACTGACTTCAGGTTCTGCCTCCTGAACCCCAGCTGCACCTGACTCTAAGGTCGCATAGGTGACTGGACCCAAGACTTCCTGCAGTTCTGCCCTCAAAGGGCTAGTGCTAAGAGCATAGCATTGTTGCAAGTGTGCACCACACTTGGCCAGGGTGGGGGTTTGGGCCATAACACTATGTGGTTTGGTTGCCCAACCTCTCACCCATCCTGCAATAGAATATGTTGTCTTGACTGTAGCTGGTGTTATGGTCATAATACTCTCAGCGGCCAGGAGGGCAGCACAGACAACTGCCAACTCTTTCTCCACTAATGAGCAACGGACTTCAGCGCCTTTCCACAATTGGAGCCAAAACCCAATAGGTTGACATAAGCGCTCTGTCTGTTGCCACAAGCCTCATCCAAAACCCTCAGAGGTTACATGGATTTCAAGCTCCTAGGGCCTGGCAGGATCAAACACATTCAAGGCCTGTGCCACCTTGAGAGCTCTCTTAGCTGCTGCAAATGTACCTTGTGCCTGCTCAGTCCAATCCAAGAAAACCCCCTTTCGAATAAAGTTGTATAAGGGGCACAGTAACAGCCAAATGGGGTATGAATGCTCACCAATACCCCAGCAGACCTAGGAATTCCTGTAACTGCTCTACATAGTGGGCACAGGGTATGCTTGGATCTTATCTATAACTGCATCAGGGATAACCTTTGTCTTACCCGACCAGACAACTCCCAAGAATTTAACAGATAATTCAGGTCCTTGTAATTTGTTCTCGACTGCGCAGCCACATACTTCCAAATGGGATTGCAGGGTAGGGACTGCTTGCTCCAATTCCGGAAAAGAGTCTCTAGTTAACATAATATCATCAATGTAATGGTATATATGAACTGCCTCTGGCTGTTTCCATTTAGCCAGGTCAGCAGCCACCAGCCCATGGCACAAGGTGGGGCTATGCAAATAGCCCTGGGGTAATACTGTAAAGGTCCATTGTCTCCCTTCCCAACTGAAGGCAAATTGGTCTTGACTCTCTGCAGCTATATCAATAGAGAAAAAGGCATTTGCCAAATCTGTCACAAAGTGGTATGTCCCCAACTCATGGCTTAGCTGATCCATCAGGTTAGCTATCGAGGGAACAGCAACATGCAAAGGGGAAACAACTTTATTAAGTTCTCTGTGATCTACTGTCATTCGCCAGGTTCCATCTGGTTTGCGCACAGGCCATACCTGCACCAACTGGATGATCCCCACCTTTTCTAGTTTGAGGATCATCTCTGTGATTTCTTCATAACTGCCTGGCAGGTGGTACAGCTTTGTGCTAGTCATGTGCTGGGGAACAGGGTAATTGCAACAGGGAATGTGCTGCATGTCCCTGCAACTCTGCCTTCATGACCTGGACTCGCAGGCGGAACTCTCTGGCTGTGGTTTCCAACCACAGTCCTTGTAAGACATCTACCAACCAAATATATTCAGGAATAGGAGATACACCTTATATGGCTTTAGGAGGCTCTCTTCCTACCCCCAATGAAATAGTTATTAGCTTCACTCAAACAGTTTGACCCCCATAACTGTGAATGGCCACCAGGGTCCTAGCAAACCACTCTGGGTTCCCATAGAGGAGGGGACATTCTGTACCTGTATCCACCAAAGCCAACACTCACTGGACATTAGAAGGGGACTAGTGGATTGCCAGTTTCATGTGGGGCCTCCAGTCCCCACCCATCACTGTTAGATGGGTCCCTTGGCCTTCCCCCTGTTTGAACTGGAACAATGGGTCTTGGGGATCCTCCTCTCTCTTGGCTGCCTCTACCATATAATCTTGTAACTGTGCCAACCTTGCACCAACTGTTTCTATTGGTATCTGCTGGGGCCTTTCATCTCAGTGGCTGTAACCTCTGTTCTGGTTTAAGCTGCCACAAACTTTATAAGACTTGCCATCTAATTTCTCCCTATCTGCCCCAGCCACATCAAATCTTCCCACATCTGTGTTCAGGTAGCCTTTACAGGCCCATTTCCCTTGTTAGTCGGGGCGAGGGGGGCAGCATGGGCAGCAGCCCACACAGCCTTATGGTCCTAGGCTGTCTCTAGCTCCCCCAAATCTGCTACCATCTGCAAAACCACATAGGGGTTCAAGAGAGCCACTAGTGACCCAAAAAGGGGTGATGGGGTACTGCAAAGAATAATATCCCTCATCCCTGCCTTAAACACTTCCTCATCTGGACCGTGGGACCTTGGGTTGAAAGCACATTCTTCATACCTACTTCCTGAAGGACCTTTACTAGCTCACTATAGTATTGCCACCTACTCACTACTCCTGGCAAGTGCCTGGCATTCTGCCAGACTGTACGAGTGGTGGTGTAAGGCCAGTGGCTGAGGCCAGGCAGGTTCACATTGGATTCAGGCAGGCAGTAGAGGAACTGGATCCAGAAAGTGTTGAGCCATTACCATTTAATAGATTTTCACAGTGGCAGACAAGCAAACAGATTGGAAAACCTCTTCTCTGGCAAACAAACAGCAAAAATGGCCCCTCACAGTGGTGGGCAGGTGATCCACAATCCTCTATCCACAATCTCTATGTCCCACAATCACAGCAACCAGGCTGCCAGGGGCTCGGTGGGTTTCTGCCTGAATTTCACCCCCAGCTCCATCAGCTCTGCCTGGGTGTATGACCAGACCACAGAGTGCTCCACTACCTGCAGAGGGGGTTGTGTCTGCCCCTGAGGGACTCTTGTCTGCTGGGTTTTTACTTTCTGGGCAACCACTGGCTGGGCTCTGAGTCTGCAGACAGCAATTGCAGTTCAAACTTCCTCTTCCTCAGAAGTGAAGGAGTTGGAAACGCCTCCTCCCACCGACTCAGAGCCACTCTGCCAGCATTAGAGGTGGCCATCACCTGTTCTGATAGGGTATGGTTCCTTGGGTTGTCATGGCGGTTCTGAAGACAATGCCTTAAGGAGGAGTATGTAGCAATGGTGGCCAATTTCTCCATCTCTGTTCTGGAGAGCATGATGCCATCCACCCCCATGTCCCACAACCATAACTAACAACCAGGCTGCCAGGGGTTTGGTGGGTTTCTGCCTGAATTGTGCCCCCAACTCCATCAGCTCTGCCTGGGTGTAGGGCCAGACCAGAGTGCTCCATTACCTGAGGAGGGGGCTGTGCCTGGCACTGAGGGACTCTTGGCTGCTGGGTTTTTACCTTCTGGGCAAACACTGGCTAGACTCTGAGTCTGCAGACGGCAGCTTCATTCCAGGCCTCCTCCTCCTCAGAAGAGTTGGAAATGTCTGCTCCCGCTGGCTCAGAGCCACTCCACCAGCATGGGTGCTCCTTCTTCAGTGACCATTTCAACTCCAGCAGCTGCCAGCTGTCAGCCTGAAGCTGAGACTTGAGCTCTTGAACCACAGTTGTGTCTCCACCAATTGTCAGTGCCAGCATTCTGCTTCCAAGGAAAACTGGAGCTCACAAACCTATAACTCCTTCTCCAGAGATCACTCCAGTTCCAGGCACCGTTGGTGCTCAGCCTGCATCTCACACCAGCTTTTGAGAGCAGTCAGCCTCCTTCTCCAGCATTGCTGCAGTTCAAGTCACTGGTTCTCAGCCTGTCGCCTGACCTGCCATTCTCGGACCTGCAGCTCTTTCTCCAGTGACCATTCCAGTTCATGCCGTTGTTGCCACTCAGTCTGCAGCTCACGCTGGAGCTTTCGACCTCAGGCAGCTTCTCGCACAGAACTTCTGGTTTCCTCTCACAGGACTGTAAGAAACACTCAGCCCACAGTCCCCAAAAGAAGAGCCGTGGGGAACAATACACTGGAGAGCAACGACCACCCCACCCTACAAGGGTGTTGGCAGCTCCATACCAATCTAATTTGAATCCTGTTAGCTGTGCCAGATGTGAGGCTGGTGGTTGTGGCCATGCAGATTCACATAATTTGGGCAGATGGTAAAGGAACTGCGGAGCCAGAAAACTGAGCCATACCAATTCATTGGAGGCTCACAAAGACAGGCAAGCCAAAAGAAGAGGGGGAGGGGAGGAAAACCTGCTTTTTGCAGGGGAGAGCAAGTGATCAGGAAACAAACTGCTCCTCGCTGTGGTGGGAACATGATCTGCTCTAATCGCCCTGAAGGGAAGTGCTTATATCCTTACAGTAGTGCTGTCACGTGCTCATGCCCTAATTGCACAAAGTGCTTGTAGCCAGTAAACCAGCGAGCAAGCCTAACCCAGCCGTTTTCCCCACAGGTGGCTTGACTTGCTGGTGTTATTCTCTTCTATACCTGCTGTTAGGAGCATTGGTTTGCTGATTAAGCAAACCTGAGAACCTGTTCTGTGCCAAGCTTCCAGTGGATTTTGGAGATCCTTTAAATTAGCTCATAATCTAGAGGCTGTTAGAGAAACAGTGACCACATTGTGCAAAGAGGAAGGGGACAACCAAACATTTTGAAACAGGTTAGAGAAGATTTGACAGAAGAGGTAGCATTGGAGTTGAGCTTTGAAGCATCACAAGATGGAGATAAAGAAGGAAAGGGAATACATTGCAGGTAGAGGGACTGCATACTCAAGCCCAGGAGACTTGAAAGTCAGTCTGAAAGCTAGTGGGTTAGTGTGATTAGTGTGGCTGGAGTCGAAGCTGTGATAAGAGAGGCAGCAGGAGGCAGAACCTAAAAGCCTTGAGTAGCAAGAATGGGGAGTTGTTTGAAATTAAGGAACTCTGGTATCCTGTGTGGATGGATTGATCTGTCAAGAGGCAGTTGCCATAGTCCATGTAAAAGGCAACAGAACACTGAACTAGCACAGTGGCTCCAGGGATGAGAGGAGGCAACAGGCTTGAAAATTGGGAGGTGGAATGAACAAGACAGAAACTGATTTGGACAATGAGGTGCCAGGACACTTGTTAGTTTCAAGGGCCTGTCATCAGAAGTGGGGGTAGGGAGTTAAAAGGTTGAGACATTAATACATGAAAAGCAAGAAGAGAGCCTACAACAGGCGCAGCGAAAGCCAAAAGTGGCCACACTCTTCTTTCTCTGCAGGAACAGTGTGTTGTTTGTGAGCTTTGAGCCAATGCTTCTCCTGCCCCAGCTGGCTGCCCCGGCAGCAGCCAGAATCAACACATTCTCACTGTGGTTCCAGGGCTCAGAAAGTTATGTAAACTCAAGAGGCTCCCTTATTCCTAGAGCTGGCTTTTTCTCCCAGCAGTTTGCTAGAAAGCCACAGCCTGTAGCCAGGCGAAACCTTGGCACCTGAGACCAGGCAGTGGCTGGCCTCTTACATGTGGATGGAGGGAGAAGTTCACTGACTAGTTAACTGTGTGCTGGGGAAGAAAGTTTTTTTCCTGATGACCAGTGATGATGCCACATATTGATGATGAATCAAACTTAAGCTTAGACTGACAGTCGGGTATGTACCATTTATAAAGCACATAGTCATAGATTGAGATCTTACATCTCCGTGGGGTGAGTAGGGCAGGCCAGTGAGCATTGGCATTCTACAGGAGAGAAAATGAAAGCTCTAATAAGAAAAGTGATTTGCTCAAGGTTACAAGCACATTCCAGACTCAGATTCAAGCCACAGGACCCCCAGACCAGTGCAGGTCTCAACACTCTCAAACCTTGCCAGAAAAAAGATCAAGGTGAGGCAGGTGAGAAGATTGCGGTCTGGTGACAGGCATTCAACTGCTTACTAGCCAGGTGACCAATGGCAATCACTTCTTTCAGAACTTGAGGTTTCTTACCCAATAATACATACATGCATACATACATACATACATACATACATGGGTTGATAATCCTAAATCACAAGGTGTCATGAGGATTAAATGAGGCTCAAATATATATAGTAAATGTGTGCTGCCCACAGTACTCAGGGTGAAAAGCGGTAAATGCCATGGTCCTAAAAAGACAAGGAGATGGTTGGGAGTTCCAAAAGGCGGGTAAACCAAGGCAAAAACCATTAGAGCCAAGGTCCGCTGGGTTCTCCTCCCCAGCCCGACCAAGCGGGCCTCCTCAGAAGAGCAGAGTTAGCTGAACTTGGGGTACATTTGGGGCCTGAGTGCTGACCCTCTCTGGCCGAGGAATGTTCTTGTCAGATTTCTTAACAGGTTTTTCCAATTGTGATAAAACATACATAACAGGCCCTGGCCGGTTGGCTCAGCGGTAGAGCGTCAGCCTAGCGTGCGGAGGACCCGGGTTCGATTCCCGGCCAGGGCACATAGGAGAAGCGCCCATTTGCTTCTCCACCCCTCCGCCGCGCTTTCCTCTCTGTCTCTCTCTTCCCCTCCCGCAGCCAAGGCTCCATTGGAGCAAAGATGGCCCGGGCGCTGGGGATGGCTCTGTGGCCTCTGCCTCAGGCGCTAGAGTGGCTCTGGTCGCAACATGGTGACGCCCAGGATGGGCAGAGCGTCGCCCCTGGTGGGCGTGCCGGGTGGATCCCGGTCGGGCGCATGCGGGAGTCTGTCTGACTGTCTCTCCCCGTTTCCAGCTTCAGAAAAATGGAAAAAAAAAAAAACAAAACAAAACATACATAACATAATATTTATCATGTTTGCCATTTTGAGTGTACAATTCAGTGGCATTAATTACATTCACACTGCTTTGTACCCCTTATCACTATTTATATACTCTAAAAGTTTTCATCATCCCTGACTAAACTCTGTGCTACTAAACAATAACTTCTCCTTTCCTCCCTCCTCCTAGCCTCTGGGAACCTCTATTTTGTTTTCTGTCTGAATTTGCCTATGCTAAATAGCTTATTGATAGATATATGAAACTCCAACTGCCCTTTTGTTGTTCCACCTGGCTGCCTGACCTCACCCTTACTTACTAGACAATCGCCCCTGAGGCAGAAAAGTTCCAGAAAGCTGATCAACCACCCAAGGAGGAACATTCCAGAAAGCTGAAATCCTAAAACTGCAGAAGGGAATATACCAGAACTTTTGACTCAGTACCCTCTCAGGCTCTCCCAAATGCTATAAAATTCACCCCTAGTCTGTAACCGGTGCCCTTCTCTCTGGAAAAGTGCCTGGCAGGGTTCTTTTCTTCCTTTCAATAAAGCCTGTTACTCTGGTCTTTTCTGACTCCCATGGATTCCAACACTTATATAAGTGGAATCATACAGTATTTGCCCTTCTGTGTCTGGTTTATTTCACTTAGCATAATGTTTTCAAGGTCCAGCTATTTTGTAGCATGTATTAGAATTTCATTTTTCTTTGTCATTGAGTAGTATTTCATTGCATACACATGTCTCATTTTGTTTATCCATTCATCTGTTGATACACACTTACATGGGTTGTTTCTACCATATGGCTATTATGAATAATGTTGCTATGAACACAAGTATACAAGTCCCTATTTGAGTTCTTGTTTTTATTTCTTTTGAATGTATACCTAAAAGACATATTACTGAGGCATGTGGTAATTCTATGCTTAACTTTTTGAGGAACTACCAGAATTATTTCCCATAGCAGCTGTACTATTTTACATTCCCCACCAGCAATGCACAAGGGTTCTAATTTCTCCATATTCTTTCCAACACTTGTTACTTTTCTTTTAAAAAATTATAGCCATCCTAGTAAGTGTGAAGTAGTACCTCACTGTTTCTCTAATTTTTGCATTCCAAGACAGCCAAGTGTGGAGGGAGGAAGTCAGTGGGGTGAGTCGGGGCAGAGCCTCCATAGAGGGCTTTGGAGCCAGGCATATGAGCTAATGCTGGCTACCCCAAGTGCCAGAAGCTGGCCCTGCCAGTCCCCATGTCCACAACCCTAAGTGCCAGAAAGACTTGGGCCTGTGAGAAAGCTCTCTCTAACCCCGAGCACCAGCGTGCTCACAGGGCTCAGTGGCTCCCGTAGAAAGCACTGACTGAGCAAAGGCAGCAGGACAGGTAACCTTGCTTCTCCAGGCTGAGCAGCTGACAATTCTTTGTTTGTTGCAAGAAAGTAAAAATTAGAGATGTCAGAGCTCTAGAACCTGGAAAGCATTGTGGGAATTTCCAGGAAGATGGTGCCCCTTCAGGTACCACGTGTACCTTTTATTTTTAATAAAATAAAAAACACATTAGAGACAGAAAGAGGGACAGACAGGAAGGGAGAGAGATGAGAAGCATCAATTCTTCATTGCGGCTCCTTAGTTGTTCATTGATTGCTTTCTCATATGTGCCTTGACCGGTGTTGGGGGGTGGGGCTACAGCAGAGTGAGTAACCCCTTGCTCAAGCCGGCGACCTTGGGCTCAAGCCAGCAACCATGGAGTCATGTCTAGGATCCCACACTCAAGCCAGCGACCTCAGGTTTTGAACCTGAGTCCTCTACATCCCAGCCTGCCACCACCTGGTCAGGCTTAAAACTCTTTCTTATAACATAATCTAGTTTTACGTTCCTCTTATTGTTCTTATTTAAGTATTAAATGCATGAAATAATAAACTACCTTTCGGTATATCATTTTTTTATACTTAAACAGTCATCAAGGGCAGAGAACCGGTTGTTAAATTATTTGAATCCTACCACTGGGCGTATCAAGTATTTGATAGAAAGGGTCATGTAATCAAGAAAGGGAATAAAAGAAGGATGGGGCAGAAAGGAAGAAGGGAAAGAGACAGGCTCAACTTCCTAAGGGTCAGAAAGCCGTAGAGATCCTAAGGTAAGAAAGTCCGGAGAGAAAGAGGTTAGAAGCAGCTGGTAGGGGAGACCTCCCCAGCTCCTGCTCCTGGCTCTGCTTCTGGCTGTGGAATTTAGGGAAGTCTTATCCTAGAGCCTCTTTTTCCTCCCTTACCAAAAGGGATGGTAATTGTTGTGAATTAGATAAGGGAGATAAAGCTGCTGGCAAAGGGGAGGTACAGAAACGTTTGTCCGTCTCCTCCCTTAGCCTCCGGCTGGTTTCAGTTCTGCCAGCGTGTACGTGTACAGCACTGCGCAGGCAAGGGCCCTCTCTCCCCTCCCGCCCCTCCTTGGGTCCTCCTGGCTTGAGCAGCCAGCGCCCCCAAACAGGGAACTCTTTGAGTGGTTCCATGAAAGAGCAGTCTGTGCTGGCCGCCCTTGCCCCTGGCGTTGCTGGATGTGGGCCCCAGAATCAACACCCTCCCACTTCTTCCTCCTAGACAGCTCTCTCTAGCCCCTCGTGAAAGGGAACAAGTGAGGTGACAGCTGCTCCCTGCCCTCCACAGGCACACTTTCTCACTCTTTCCACTGCATTTCTGGGGCCCAACATGGAAGCCCTCAATAGGGTTTGCCTTTCTTCCAGCTCCCATGATCCTTAGGGTGAGTACGCCACAGCTTCCCACTTGATTCTACCAAATTCTCCATTCTTCTCTTTGGGCATGTGCTAATTTTGCCTTCAGGGCAATGAGCAGACCCCCCCCCCCCATTGTCTTGAATCTCAAGGAGCACCCAGCATGGGGCTGGTCACACAGCAGGTGTTCATTGCACTTCTGTGGGACTGAGGTGATTCATTTGTGTATTCAACAAATACCAACATCTGATGGGGTTCTTAGCTATTAGGCATTAAAGGCTCCCAAAGGACAGATCTTTTCAAAGCTTGCGGAAATGATGGCAACTCCTCAAAAATTGTTGGCAGCAAAAGATATTGCCAATGGGAACAAAGCAACTGCAGAAAAATAACATGTACTGCAGACATCCAGACAAACTGTCAAAAACTATCATACCTCCTCTCCCATCTGTTCTTCTAAGGGCCCATTCATCTTCCCTAAGGAGGCCAAACCCTCCCTCCCCATTCCCTATTAGGGTGGTATTTAGACATTCTTGACACTTTAGTGAGTGACTCATTTTTCCCTGAGTGTCTCCAATGTATACATATTAATAAACTTCTTTGTTTTTCTCTTGTTAATCTGTCTTTAATTAGAGGTCTCAGCTAAGAACACAGAAAGGTAGATGGAAAATTATTTTCCCTCCCTTACTTACATGAGCACCATTTAGAAAAACAATTTCCAGAATCCAGGCATACTCAGAAGAGATACAGGGATGTAAGCAGGCACTCGTAGAGACTTGAGGAAGCACATCAGAACGCTCTCCTTGGGGGCCACAGAGCTCTGGGAAGCAGATATCCTGAAGTGCACCGTGCAGGTAGGGGCAGAGGCAGCACAGAATCTAACCATCCAGCCATTTAACAGTGTGGCTTCTTGTGAGCAAGACACACGCCCCTGCCCCTCCTGAGGAGTCTGAGCCTAGTCACCGGTAATGTTCTCTTTGCACAAGTACTCAAATATTAGTCACTCATCAACCCAGCCTTAGCTCATACTAGTCCTTTTGCTGGGAAATGCTTCTCATTAAGACTCTGCATGTAAAAAGTCTACCTGTCTCCCTAAGCACAGCTCAAAGGATTCCTCCTCCTTCTCCTCCTCCCCTCCCCCTCCTCCTCCTCCCCCTCCCCCCTCCCCCTCCCCCTCCCCCTCCCCCTCCTCCTCCTCCTCGTCCCTCTTCTTCTTCTTTTTTTTTTCCGAAGCTGGAAACGGGGAAGCAGTCAGACAGACTCCCGCATGCGCCCGACCGGGATCCACCCGGCATGCCCACCAGAGGGCGATGCTCTGCCCCCTCTGGGGCGTCGCTCTGTTGCATCCAGAGCCATTCTAGCACCATTCTAGCGCCTGAGGTAGAGGCCACAGAGCCATCCTCAGTGGGCCATCTTTGCTCCAATGGAGCCTCGGCTGCGGGAGGGGGAGAGAGAGACAGAGAGGAAGGAGAGGGGGAGGGATGGAGAAGCAGATGGGCGCTTCTCCTGTGTGCCCTGGCCGGGAATTGAACCCGGGACTCCTGCACGCCAGGCCGATGCTCTACCGCTGAGCCAACCGGCCAGGGCTTCTTCTTTTTTTTTTTTTTTTAGAGAGAGAAGGGGGGGAGGAGCAGGAAGCATCAACTCCCATATGTGCCTTGACCTGGCAAGTCTAGGGTTCGAACCGGTGACCTCAGCATCCCAGGTTGACGCTTTATCCACTGTACCACCACAGGTAAGGAAAAGGATGCCTTCTTATTTACTTATCCAAAACTATTTGCAGAATGCCTACTTATTTCAAACTAGACCTTCCTCTGGAGATACTGAGAGAAAAAGGAACACTGAGTCTAAGATGAACTGCCAGGGATACAAACACTGACACCCAGTAAGATGGGAGCGTAACAGAGGCATTTACAAAACAGAATGGGGTCATAAAGCACTCACTGGGCAGGGAAGGCGACTGGCCACAATTAAATGAGTAATTTCAATTTGAGAAATCTGTTATAAAGAAAATAAGATCAGTTAACATGAAGGAAAATGGCTGGAAGGCTGGGTGATCAGGGAAGGCCCCTCGGAAGCGACAGAGCCACGAGCCTGGCTAGGGAAGCATGGAGGAGGCGGGACGGTGCTGAGGTGACGGACACGAATACGGTGGTTTTGAGAAACAGAATGTCGTGTGTCTGGAATGGATGAGGAGGGAGACTAGGAGGTGAGCCAAGTTGAGATTGTGGCCTAAATAAAATTTTACGTTCTTTTTTTCACTTGGTGTTATAATATAAGAACATTCTCAGTGTGAAATGATTTGTAAACATTTTTAATAGCTGTATTTAAAAAATCATCCTACAAAAAAAGGAAAATAGATGCTTTCTGCTTTAAAAAAATTATCATGAGGTACACTCCTGGTACTGAGTTACTGCTTGCTCAGGCTTCAGCCGACATCAGTGGGCCAAAGGACAAAAAGCCACGGGAGTCGGGCTGGCCCCTCACACAGGCACCCTCATCGCCACTTCTGGATCCCTGGCGTCAAGGTGCAAAATGGCAAAAGCTCCACTAACCAAACCCCAGAGACTGTCACTATTTCTTATTCCCAACAGAGTATCTGATCTCCAGAAACTTCCCTCTCCAGCCTTCTTGCTCAGTCCTTTGTATTGTCCATTCTGTGACTCATGCCGGAGGAGAAACAATGTGCACTGCTTCTCAGTGACTTCTCAGGTGTCCTCTGGCAGACGCCGTTCCCTGCCTGCCATTGGCAACGTACGCACAGTGCGGACGACGCCCTCTTCCAGAAGGATGCTCTCTGTTCTCTTCTCCAATCCTTAGTGTCTGGCTTCTGGTTTCTCTGGAAAGCCACAGGACTCCATCAACTTCTTTCTGCCAACATGCTAGTCTTTAGGGCTTGAGCTGCAGGGTCTGCGAAATTCCTGTCCATACTCATGAATCCACTTGTTGGCCACTGTGGGAGGATGGGGAGGAAGAGCTGGCTCAGCAGAGTGGGCAGTGGTGGTGATCACCCCAGGGTCATCTGAGGGCCTCCTTAAATTCTACACTCAAGTAACTCTAGTCCCAGCCCTGCTATGGACCACAACGCTGCTTCTGACAGAAATAAATAGCAAAGAAGACACTGCCCCTGGAAAATGTCCCTGACAGATTCTATCTTACACTAGACACTAATTTTCAAACCTGTGGGGTTTTTGTTTTTGTTTTGTTTTGTTTTGTTTTGTTTTTAAGTGAGAGCAGGAGAAGCAGAGAGACAGACTCCCACATGCACCCTGACCGGGATCTACCTGGCAAGCCCCCATGGGGTGACGCTCTGTTCATCTGAAGTATTGCTTCATTGCTTGGCAACCGAGCTATTTCTAGCACCTGAGGCAGGAGGCCATAGAGCCATCCTCAGTGCCTAGGGCCATCTCACTTGAATCAGTCAAGTCATGGCTACAGGAGGGTGGGGAAGAGAGAGAGAGAGAGAGAGAGAAGGGGGAGGGTGGAGAAGCATACGGTTGCTTCTCCTGTGTATCTTGACTGGGAATTGAACCTGGGGCTTCCACATGCCAGGCTGATGCTCTACCACTGAGCCAACCAGCCAGGGCCCAAACCTGCGGGTATTAAGGTCATCCATCTTTCATTCATGTAGCTCCTAAAAGCCATCCCCCCCCCCACACACACACACACACGGTGCCACTCCAGAGTAATGAGAAAAAAAAAAGGGTAGCCTCTCCTGGCAATGTCCGTCTCAGCAGGGAGTCTTTCTTCCACTTTTTCTGTCTTCAGCACTAAGTGCTCTTGGACACATATACAACATATACATGCCCCCTATTTATTTATCTCTCCCTTGTTTGACCATCTCCTGGGGAGGCAACTGATGGTTCTCTCCTTGGGATACAGGATGGGACTCGGCACCGTGAGCCTCCTCAGCCATCTGCAGGAATTATGGTCTGTTTGGCCAGGTCAATAAACTTTTACTGACACTTGCTCTGTGACAGGATCCCTGCCCTATGTGAGCTCTCAATTTGGGGGGGGCCACTACCTCAGAATCTGATCATGTCAGTCTAACATGGTGCTGTAATGAAGCTTTTGGAATGAAAAGACTACGCTATTTTCCACCCACCCCTATTTCACTTCACTACGAACCCTCACCCCATTCCCACACCCAGAAAGGCAGGCCTTACCCCACTTATCTCCCACCAGGACAGGACAGCCAGCGTGCAGTGTGTCACCGTCCCCTTCACCACTCCTGTGCAGGTTCCACCAAAATAGTGCTGCATTCTGAAATCCAAAGGGCCCCACCCCAGGGCGGGGAGCTCAACCTAGAATCTCATTACTTGGGAAGCACATGACTGAGAACAAATGCATGCATATCATTACAAGAAGACCTCTGTGCAGACTGGGGGTGAGGCATGCACAAAACGGCACAGAGCGGCGTGAGCTGCCATTTATTCATTCATTCCTGCGTTTGTCACTTACTGAGGGGTCTACCCTGCTCCAGGCCCTGAGGATGCAGAGACAAATTGTGTCCAATTTTGCTCACAGGAGCTCACAGTCTTTTAGAACAGATAAAAAACAGACCGACAGGACAGTGTGACAAGTGCTAGGAAAAAGGTGAGCACAGGATGTCATTGGATCCCTCAGGAGAAGTACTCAAAAACCACAGGGTGGAATAAAACACTCCTCATACAACTAAGAACTTAATTAACTCAGGCACTTACCCTTCCTTAGGCACTCACTAATAACACCCCCAGGAAGCCAGCATTATCCCACTCCCCAATTTACCAGAACAGAAGGGAGGCTGAGGGGCTTTAAATAGTGCAACCAAGAAGGAGCAAGGTAAAGACCCAAACCCCAGTATTTTGACTCCAAATTCTTTTCTTTCTTTCTTTTTTTTTACTGCAAATGTTATATGTTCTTCTTCCATATCTGACTTTTCCCCTATGCACTTCCCAGACTCACTTTAACCTTGGTCAACCCCCAGGTATTCTTAGATTCTTGCATTTATTTAATGAATGCTTAGGACATGCGAGGCACGGTAAGTAAGTGCTTTAGTGGCATGATATCATTTATGTAGTTGTCCTCATTTCATTCCTGACTTCGATAAGGGTTGCCATCCCTGATTGCTTGATTGATCTGAAAGGTGAGGAAATACTCAATTCACCGAACAAACCTTTTCCCACATGGCCCTCTTCTGTGCCTCATGTGATTTCACATCTCTATCGCCACACTCACTTTCTCTGAGCTCCTAGAGGACCAGGACTCTGTTTTCCTCAGTACCCACAGTGCCTCCAGCCCTCAGTGTTTACTAAACAAATGACTGAGGGGACCAGTTGCTGTAGAGGATCTGAGGTTAATAAAAGCAGTCCTTTCCTTTGAGCTCTGTTGTGACAGGGAAGGCAGAAATGTAACTGTCTACATGTAATATAAATGTAAATAAAATAAAAACTAGAGGCACAATAACATATGGTATTTGAAACGATTGAGGGATGGATTATCTTTGATTTTGGGAATCAGGGAAAGACCTCTTCTTATCCCCCCCTCCCAGGAATGCGTTTGCAAGCACAGACCACGTGAAAGCTAGACATAGTTCTTCACCTTACAACCACCTGTTTGGACCAGACCCCCACTCACCTTGACCACAGGCACGCTAAAGTTGGCATGGATGAAGGCTGTAGCTCCTCCCGCTTCCACAGAGCTCAGCTGAAACACCAGAGGAAGAGCCAGAGTTGAAATAGCCCCTGAATGCCCTACTCAGCCAGACCTGACCTCTGATGCCATTTCTGAATAGAGCCCCTCCCGTGTTCTCCAATTTCAACTCTGGGAGAAAAATTTACTGAAACATAATCACTTAACTTAGGAATTAGGGGAGCCTACTCATTGGCATCAGTGTTGGCCTGCAGGGTCCCAAGAGGCGGACGTTTAGGAATTCCCTTTCTTTACCCTTCCAGCTAACATCCTTATTGAGGGCTACCACAGGTAGATTCCAACTCTGACGCCCTCAGGAAGAAACATAGTTTGTATCACAACCCAAGACACACACTCACACACACACACACACACACACACACGTACACGCATACTTTTCCGGAAATGTTTCATAAAACATTTTCACTACATAAAATACCCTCTATGGTTTTTCATTTTATTTTATTCTATTCTAGTTCAGAATTTTTAAATGCTGACCAGGTCTACTAAATTAATTTCACAGTGCACCAGTGAATCATTACTTGTGGCTCACAGAACACGGTTCAGACTCCAATGATTAGTTTTGAAAGTCAGGTATCGCAGGAATACTGAGGCATCTCTCCCAGGCCACTCAGTCCTGTGCTAGGGAACCAAAGCTTAGGGGTTTCACCACTGGTATATTCTGGAATCATGGACATGTGTTCTTTTTTTTAAACAGAGACAGAGAGAGAGAGAGTCACAGAGAGGGACAGATAGGGACAGACAGACAGGAACGGAGAGAGATGAGAAGCATCAATCATTAGTTTTTTGTTGCGACACCTTAGTTGTTCATTGATTGCTTTCTCATATGTGCCTTGACTGTGGGGCTACAGAAGACCGAGTAACCAGCGACCTTGGGTCCAAGCTGGTGAGCTTTGCTCAAACCAGATGAGCCCGCGCTCAAGATGGCGACCTCGGGGTCTCGAATCTGGGTCCTCCGCATCCCAGTCCGACGCTCTATCCACTGTGCCACCATCTGATCAGGCAGACGTGTGTTTTTTTTTGTTTTTGTTTTTTTTTAAATTTATTCATTTTAGAGGAGAGAGAGAGAGAGAGAGAGAAAGAGATAGAGAGGAGGAGCAGGAAGCATCAACTCCCATATGTGCCTTGACCAGGCAAGCCCAGGGTTTCGAACCGGCGACCTCAGCATTTCCAGGTCGACGCTTTATCCACTGCGCCACCACAGGTCAGGCCAGACGTGTGTTCTTAATACAAAGATTTTTGTCTGATTGTCAAAGGAATACATAACATTTTTTTTAAGGTTTTTTTTTTTTTTTTTTTTTTTTTTTTCTGAAGCTGGAAACGGGGAGAGACAGTCAGACAGACTCCCGCATGCGCCCGACTGGGATCCACCCGGCACGCCCACCAGGGGGGCGACGCTCTGCCCACCAGGGGGCGATGCTCTGCCCCTCCGGGGCGTCGCTCTGCCGCGACCAGAGCCACTCTAGCGCCTGGGGCAGAGGCCAAGGAGCCATCCCCAGCGCCCGAGCCATCCCCAGCGCCCGGGCCATCCTTGCTCCAATGGAACCTTGGCTGCGGGAGGGGAAGAGAGAGACAGAGAGGAAGGAGGGGGTGGGGGTGGAAAAGCAAATGGGCGCTTCTCCTATGTGCCCTGGCCGGGAATCGAACCCGGGTCCCCCGCACACCAGGCCGACGCTCTACTGCTGAGCCAACTGGCCAGGGCAACATTTTTTAAAAACACAGGAAAATACTCATCATCCTACCATCCAGAGAAAAAGCACTGTTATAGTTGACATTTATTGAGTACCCACTATATGTCAGGCATTATAATAAGTTGTTACAAACATATTATCTCACTTATTCCTCACAATTCCTGAGTTGGTATTACTATTATTATTATTCGTATTCTACGATTAAGGAATTAGAGTCTCAGAGAGATTAAATACTTTACAAAAGGTCATATAACTCTTTGGTGACTGAGCCAGGAATTGAGCTGAGCCAATGCTATCTGACTACAAAGACCCTGCTCATAACCTTTATGTTATTACATTTTTGAGCATTTAAGTTATTTCCAAATGTTTACTATTATAAACAATACTATCCTGAACATCTTAATGAATATAGTTATTTTTGAATTTTAGATTGTTTTCTTAGGAAAGAGTCCCTGCATTAGTATTATTAGGTCAAAAGGGTATGCATATATTTAATACTTTTGATATATACTGCTAAATTATTTTCTCACTAGAACCATGATACAAGAGTGCCAGTCTACACCTCAGCTGGCTAGCTGTTTCCCAGGACATTCATGGATCCAACCATAACAGAAAGGATTTTGGTACTTGTTAAAGGAAACTGGACTGACTTGATTCAGATCCCAGAAATGGCAGTGGTGATTTTTAGCCTTTCTTGGCTCCCTCTGTAGCTCTTTGGGAAGGTCAATGAGAGTAATTATTTGCTTCTGTGTTCAAGTAACTAAAAAACTGGATGATTCTGTTCTTTTTTTTTTTTTTTTGGATGATTCTGTTCTAACCCCCTGTTCTAACCACTGTCAACCACTGTGGGTATAAGCAAGATATAACAAGGGGAACCTGGACTTGCCTGTGTTCCTCTACCTGTGGTTTCACGGTATGGTAGGAAGGAACGACTTTAGCCATCAAATGAAAGCGAATCTGATCAGCATATTACAAAGCTCAAGAGCAGAATTGTGAGATTGGTGGGGAGGGAAGGGAATTATTCGCTGTTTTGCACTGGGACTGAGTTTATGTGCAGTCGGAGCAGAAAAATCACTGACATGATTTCAACTCAATCTTCTACTTTTTAAAGATTTTCTCCCTACAATATTATTTTTATGTTCCCCACAAGCCTCCATGCTTGTCTTTAGAAATGTTTAAGAAGGTCTTTACCCTGACCTGAAGATGACGGATTTGGGCATAATCTATACTTCTTAGGTCCCATGACAATGATGGGTCCTTTACTTGCTTTGTGGGGTACAATGATAGAAATGTATTACATGAAACTTTACAGAGTGACATCTCCCTATCTTATCTCATTGATCCCCCTGACTACCCTGTGAAGATGCACAGAGCAAGAAAGCGAGCTCAAAAGAACAGATGTGATGTGGACTGAGGCCACGTATTAAGTAGCCGAACCAGAACGAGGCCAACTGACTCCAAACCCAAAGCACATTCCATTCTAGTGTCTCAAATGCTTAAAGCCCAAACACATATGCACAAGTGTACACACACACACACACACACACACACACACACACACACACACCATTTAAAGCTGCTGGGCTCTTGCTTTCATGCTACCCTACTATAGCAACTGGGGCTCTGTAACCAGGGAACCAGCTATAGAAGATATTAATAGGATAAAAAGCAGATATTGGCTCTGAGATGTCTTATTCTTTGGTTGATATCAATATTCTTCACTGTCTGTGACCTTCCATGCCAGTTTGAGTCATCAACCAGAGATGCAACCTACTGCCAACCCGAGACGTGTCCCCTTCCTAGAGAGCTGATGCCAGCTATCCCTCTGTGCCCGATCAGAATGCTCAGAATGACCACTAGAGGCCAAACACATTGGAAGGCGCAGACTCCCAACTTTTCAGGAAGTATAAATCTGAGCCACTGGAAGAAACATGTTGGAAATGCCAGCATTCACGTCTATAGAATCCCAGCCTCTGATGGCCTTTCTTGTTCGCACTGTGCTCAGATGTAGCACTAAGAAAAGAGGGAATGCCAGTATGGGGGTATGTATTATGCTAATGCTCCTGAAATCAGGACTTCATCTTCAGGTGTTCTATAGAGCTCTTATATTTAGCATGTTTATCCCTTCAGGTAATGGTAATACACGTCTTATAATTTAAGTAACAAATGATTAAAATTCTGACCTGTCTCTAAACCCCACATGATTGAAAGGAAAGGGGGCAGGGGAAACCATAAAGACTGGTACCAAATCCTGTAGAATCAGGTCATAAAACAGGAGAGGAGGCCAATTTATTTTTTTAAGAGGGTGTAATGTATTTTTTTATGGGGAGATAAGGAAGAGAATTTTCAGTACTTCTGAGAGAGCCACACTTACTGAATTTCTACGCAGGCAAGTCTGGTCTTCCCTCCTGTAATCTCAGCTACCTCTTTTCTCCTCTCTTTCCCCTCACACTTCCACAACCTCTTCCTGTGTTGTCTAGGTCCCAGGATCTCTTGGCTTTCCATGTAGCCCCACTCCCCATCCTAATCACTGTCTGAAACAAGGTCATAGTAGGTCTACACACTGGAAGCTCTCAGAGGCCAGAAGCTCTTGATTTGTTCTTCTTTGTATCTCCTATACTGCTTTACCCAAATGGTGTCTGAAATTGACAAAAATCCTGGAGTCTCTTTAGCTATGAGTACCAGATACAATCAACATCTGAAATTGCTTTTAAAACCATAAAATAAGAGAGGGACATAAATAGTCATTAAGTAAGAAGCCCTGGTTCAGAGCAAGACTCACATAGATCATAAATGTTGCTACTCGGTTCCCAGACTTCATTCTGTACAGTGGGCTGCTTGGTGACTGAGACAAAAATAAAACATACCATTATTTTATGCAGTTGGCACCAGAGTGAAAGCCAGGAGACCACAATAATACAGGGAGGAGAAAAATGGGGGTATCACAGATGGGATATAGCCCTGAGCTACATATACCTTGTTGAATTTGTGTTTTTTGATACTCATTATCCCTTTTGTTCTTTTTACTAATTTGTTAGACACTTATAAAACAGAATTCCTTGCCCGTTGTGAAAGTACAATATGAAGGGTTAATTGCACCTTCAGGTTCTTGGCGAAGTAAATAAATTAACATATAAAATAACACAGATAATTATCTTGTAGTAACACCAAGTCATAAGACTGGAGTTCCCAATTATTTGTTGAAGAGACACACCCCTTTTTGTCCTAGAACAGTTTAATTGAGATATAATTTACATATGTGGAAATTCACCCAGTGCCAGTATAGTGTTCAATGAGTTTTAGTAAATTTTAACAGTTATGCAACCATTCCATCCATCCAACTTGAGAACACTTCTCGTTTCCTCACATCTGTTTCCTCATGTTTGTTTTAGTCAATCTCCACTTCCACCGCCAATACTAGGAAACCACTGACTACTTTCTGTCCCTTTAGTTTTGCCTTTCCTAGAAATTTCATATATATAGAAACATAAAATATGTAGATAAAGTGACTTGAGGAAGGACAATCTTACCTGGGAGTTCCCAAGTGACACAAGACAGAAGACTCTACGATAGGCCACATTCTTTTCCCCACCAGCAAATTATGGAGAGGGGACAGTGGCATATAAGAAAATGAGTCACCAGAAATCAGCCTGAAACCAAGGCTTTCAGATCTTCCTGGAAGAAAACCTTTATTTTAAGAGTTCACTTAGAATAAAAGACTCCCATAGGAGTCCTATAAGAGCTCTGCCTAAGAGAAATATTAACACTCTGGTTCTCCACCCCAGGAGACTGGCCACTGACCCCATAGTTACCGTAGCATGGTCAAAATGGGGCTCATAGTGCCCTCCGATGCCATAGTTCACCACCTGGAGATACTCTGCATAGGGAGGCTGGACATCAAGGCCGGTGAGGGCAGCAATGCGATGGTCAAGGGTCACCAGAATAGGGTCCACAGTATCCTTCAGCCAGGCACTAAAACAAATCATAGCATGGAGCATTAGTGATCTGATGGCAGAAATTATTTAGTATCTGGAAGTGAATGAATGAAAGATGTCAACTACCAGAGGAAGGAAGAAAAGGAGGACAGGAAGACAGACGTGGATGCCTACTTTCTCACTCTTCATGCAAAGTCTGCCCAGGCCACATTGTGCTCTCTCAACATTCATTCATTCATTCATTCATTCATTCATTCATTCATTCATTCATAAAACGTTCTCTGAGGCTCACTGAATGCCAGGCCGTATACTAGGTGCTGTGAAGAGTGAAGGTTCAAAGCACAAGGCACTGGTATGTGTGACATTCGAATAAAAAGCTATAAAATATATTAATAGGCTTTAGAAATAACTTCAAAGGAACTAGTCCAGTAAACAGGTGAGCCCAGACTCCCAGGATGGCTAGGAGCTGAAGAGTCCTTGAGATAGAGAAGTCGTTAGACTCCCAGGATGGCTAGGAGCTAAGGAGTCCTTGAGATAAGGAAGCCACAAGAACTCCTAAGACAGTAAATGTAACCACATCCTAGGGGATAGATAGGGATATTTCCAGCTGGGGCTTTCAACTGTATGACTGGTTACTAAGGCACGTGACTAGAATTTAATTTGGGGGAGCCAATTGCTAAATGCCAAATTTGCTTCTGTATGAACTGCTTGCTTGCTACGCTATAAAAACCCCTAGACTGTAGGCGCTCGGTGTGGCTCTTGTTACTACCACTAGAGTCCACCCCTGCGCAGGTTTATTTTTCTTTGTTTTGTTCTCTAATTCTTTTGGCCATAAAGATTTGTCTTAAACTCTCCAAGCGTCTCCAGTGTCTGTTTTACCCGGCGAGTGCTACATTTTATGGGGGCTCGCCCGGGATTGCCCATTACGGGTATCTTGACTGGAGACAGGCGGAACAGCTGTTTAAGCTGGTGAGTATTTTGTTGTAGAATTTCTTGGTTTTGTATTCTGGCTCCGGAGCTCTTACAGTCTGTGGTGGCAGACAGGACGCTGTCAGTGACCCGCCCAGACACTCGGGCCAAAGGGCAGGACGCTGCCGGCCGAGGTTTCTGTTTCTGTCTGAAATCGATCGATCGTTTCAAAGTAGTGAGCTCACTCGCGCTGCGCCGCGCTGCTGTCTGGTTGTCTGTTTAGCCTGAATGACTGTGTGGGAAATTTTGTGTATTGCCCTCCTAGGATTTGCTGCATTGTTGTGTTTAGTGTTAATTTGTTTGCCAGTACAGTGTGATCAGCGCTCATCTATTTGGATTACCCTGCTTATAGGGTGGGGAATCCTGTGTGTTGTCTTTGTAGGACTAGAAGCATACCTGGCTGAGAAGAACAAGCACCGCGAGATGGGACAGCAAGAATCTACTCTTAAGTCCCCTCTTGATTGCATTTTAAGTAACTTCTCTGATTTTCAGAAGAGAGCTCAGGGTTATGGGGGACCTCCACCCGATCGAGAAACTCTCCGGACCTTAAGCCAAGTAGAGTGGCCATCTCTTAAGGTTGGATGGCCATCTGAAGGAACTTTTGATCTGCCCATAGTTTTTGCAGTAAGAGCTATTATATATCAGGTACCTCACCCAGACCAATATGTGTATATAGATGTTTGGATAGATATAGCTACAGATAAACCTGGGTACATTAAGAGGTGCATAAAAGCAAATCAAAGAGTTAAGAGAGCTATTTGTGTGAGCGCTGCGGACATTAAGCCTCGCCCTCCCTCCGCTCCACCTGCACCTGAAAAAGAGCATCCCAAATCGTATCCGGTCCTTTCTGATGTTACTGAGGATATAGCAGACCCTGTAAATTATCCTCCTCCTTATCAGAAGCCCAGGGAGCCAGATTCAACTGTGCCCGAGAATGTCCAGAGTCCTCCCCACACCCGGGGGGGAACTCCTTATGCTCAACCTTCCTTTGTCGGAGGTGCCCCAATGCTACCTCTTAGGGAGGTGTTGCCCCCGCTAGATGAAGGATCACATGCACCGTCCCGAATGATTTATATTCCTTTTTCTACTAGTGACATTTATAATTGGAAACATCAGACCCCGCCATTTTCAGAGAAACCTCAGGGGTTAATTTCTTTGCTTGAGACTGTTTTCAGGACCCATCAACCAACTTGGGATGATTGTCAGCAGCTTTTGCACACTTTGTTCACAACGGAAGAAAGAACCCGCATCAGCCAAGAAGCTGAAAAAGTATTTAGGGAAGAAGGGGGCACTGAAAGGGACCTAGAGAGGACTCTCCCCAGGAGCCCCCCCAGTTGGGATCCAAACAATGACAGGGATAGGGAATCGCTTACCCAATATCGCCAGGCTCTATTAAGGGGAATAAGGGCAGCTGCTAAGAAACCAACCAACTTTAGTAAGGTAGGTGAGGTAACTCAGGGGAGGGATGAGTCCCCTGCTGCATATTTAGAGCGGCTAATGGAGGCCTACCGGGTTTATACCCCTATTGATCCTGAGGCAGAGGAAAATCGCAAGCTAATAAACATAACCTTTGTCACTCAGGCAGCCCCAGACATTAGAAAGAAGCTCCAGAAAATAGAAGGATTTGAGGGAAAGAATAGGAGTGAATTATTAGAAATAGCACAGAGAGTCTTTGTCAATCGCGATGACCCTGAGCTAGGGAGAGCAGCTGTAAAACTACTCTTGGCACAGCAATCAAAAGGAAAGAAAGGGAAACAGCAGCCCTTTAAGGGAAAGAAGGAAACTTTCCCGCAGAAGCAATTAGATAGAGACCAGTGTGCTTATTGCAAAGAGAAGGGTCATTGGAAGAAGGATTGCCCTAAGCTACAGGCCGTAAATCAGGAACAAGGCTCACAAGTTTTGCTCCAATTAGATTGACGGGGCCAAGGCTCCATTTCCGTTGGCCCCCAGGAGCCTATGGTCACACTGTCAATTGAAGGGAAACCAACTACCTTTCTAGTTGACACGAGGGCCACTTATTCCGTCCTAAAGAGACCACTTGGGACATTACAAAAGGAATCCACAAAGGTAATAGGGGTCACTGGCAAAGCTGTCACATATCCTCGAGCCACTGCACGGATTACGGATCTGGCGCGAGGGACTATTACTCATTCCTTCCTGATTATTCCAGACTGCCCTTACCCGCTGTTGGGACGAGATCTGTTGCAAAAATTTCAAGCAACAATAACCTTCAACCAGGAGAAGGATGCAGAAGGCAAGGTATTAGTGACTGTGCCAATATCAGAAGAATACCTGATTGCCTCCCTCCCGGAAGGTAAGAGCGGGTTTAAGGGCGTCCCCGAGGAAGTAAAGCAGCAGGTTCCTGGAGTTTGGGCAGAGAACAATCCTCCGGGATTGGCAATACATCAGCCGCCTGTAGTAGTGCTGTTGCGGAGCGATGCTAGCCCAGTACGCATCAGACAGTATCCTGTGCCTGCTCGGGCTAAACAGGGTATAGCGCAGCACTTGAGGCGCTTATTAGAAGCCGGGATTCTCCGGGAATGCCAATCTGCCTGGAACACTCCTTTGCTACCAGTACAAAAGCCTGGAACTCAAGACTATCGCCCAGTGCAGGACCTGCGTGAAGTGAATGCTCGGGTAGAGACCATACATCCTACTGTGCCAAACCCCTATACCCTATTAAGTTCATTGCCACCGACTCATATTTTCTATTCAGTATTAGATTTGAAAGATGCCTTCTTTTGCATTCCATTAGCAAAGCAAAGTCAGGAAATGTTTGCCTTTGAGTGGAATGATCCCGAGAATGGACTTTCAGGCCAATACACTTGGACCAGGCTCCCTCAGGGTTTTAAGAACTCCCCAACCATATTTAATGAGGCTTTATGCAAAGACTTACAGGAGTTTCGAGCCGGCCACTCTTCAATTGTACTGCTGCAGTATGTGGACGATCTCCTTATCGCGGCCCCAAACCAGGAGAGTTGCCAGGAAGCTACGTTAGAACTACTCCAAGAATTGCAACGGATGGGCTATCGAGTATCTGCTAAGAAGGCCCAAATTGTCACCCAAACCGTGAGTTACTTGGGGTATGACTTGAGGGGAGGACAACGTAGTTTGTCTAGCCAAAGAATTCAGACCATATTACAGATTCCTGAGCCTGTCAGTAAAAGACAAGTGTGAGAATTTTTAGGTGCTGTGGGATATTGCAGACTTTGGATACTGGGATTTGCAGAACTGGCCAAACCTTTGCATGAGTTAACACGGGGAAAAGAGGAACAATTTGTATAGACAGAGGAGGCACGAGAGTCTTTTCAAAAACTTAAGGAGGCCCTAGTTGCAGCCCCGGCATTAACCCTGCCAGACTTGTCTAAGTCCTTTCAACTATTTGTGACTGAGAAAAAGGGCATTGCTCTAGGGGTCCTCTGTCAAGAACTGGGACCTTGGAAGAGACCCATAGCCTATCTGTCCAGAAGACTAGATCCCGTGTCATCAGGATGGCCCAATTGTTTGAGAGCACTTGCTGCTACCTCCATCCTTGTTAAGGAGGCCAGTAAACTGACTCTGGGTCAAGACATTCAGGTCATTGGAGAGCACTATTTAGAACAAGTGCTGCGGGCTCCACCGGATAGGTGGATCTCGAACGCCCGACTAACACAGTATCAGGCACAGTTGCTGAACCCCCCCGCAATACAATTTTTGAAAACAACGGCTTTGAATCCTGCTACATTGCTCCCGTTGCCAGACTCATCGGTGATCCATGACTGTAGACAAGTATTAGATACCATTACAGGAGCCAGACCAGATCTACGGGATCAGGCCTATGAGAAGGCAGATTTAACCCTGTTCACAGATGGAAGTAGCTATGTTCGGGATGGGCAAAGGTATGCTGGAACTGCAGTAACCACTCAAGATACTGTGTTATGGAAAAAGGCACTGCCTAAAGGCACATCTGCACAACGGGCTGAGCTTATCGGACTCACACAGGCCCTTAGAATTGCTGAAGGGAAAAGTGCCAACATCTATACAGACAGTAGATATGCCTTTGCCACTGCCCATGTACATGGCACCATCTACCGGGAGCGTGGGTTGTTGACTACTACAGGAAAAGAAATTAAAAATAAGAATGAAATTGTGGCTTTATTAGAAGCCATTTGGTTGCCTAAAAAGGTGGCAATAATACATTGCAAAGGACATCAAAAGGGGGATTCCCCTATAGTAAAAGGAAACCACTTTGCTGATCGAGCGGCACGGAATGCAGCAGAAGAGGAGGAACACGTTAACCAACTGCTACTCATCCCACCCCCTACCTTGCAAATAGAACCGAGGTATGAGCCTAAAGAAGAAGAGAAAGGTGAGCAACTAGGGGGTAAGAAAAGTAAACAGGGATGGATAGAATTACCAGACAACAGAATATACCTACCACAAGGAGTGTTAAGACAAATAATTCAAGAAATACATAGCAGCTCCCACTTAGGACAACAAAAACTAGAACATCTAGTAAGAAAATATTATGAGGGAGCAGAAATCAGGGATATCATACACTCTGTTGTGTCTAGGTGTCAAGCCTGTGCCAAAGTAAATGCTGTCAATAAGAAATTACCTCCTCTCATCAGGCACCGAGGAAAAGCTCCTGGAGAGCTGTGGGAAGTAGACTTTACCGAAATGACTCCAGGGAAATTAGGCTACAAATATTTGCTTGTTCTAATAGACACCTTTACTGGATGGACTGAGGCTTTTCCTACAAAAGGAGAGACTGCTTCAACAGTTTGTAAAATACTTTTAAGAGAAATCATTCCACGATATGGCATTCCCATTGCTGTAGGGTCAGATAATGGACCTGCTTTTGTGTCCAAAGTATCACAAGAATTGGCAAAAAGATTAGGGATCAATTGGAAATTACACTGCATTTATCGGCCTCAAAGTTCAGGGCAAGTTGAGAGGATGAATAGGACCCTTAAAGAGACTATAATTAAGTTAAGAGAGGAGACTGGCGAAAACTGGGTAGAGCTACTCCCTTTTGCATTATATAGGGTTCGAAACACACCTTATACAGGAAAATAGACTCCTTATGAGTTAATGTATGGGCAACCAACTCCTTTGGTTCCACAAATAACAAGGGAAGAAATTGAGGGTTCTAATCAAAGTTTTCTAAAGTCCTTACAGGCATTGCAACTGATACGTGCAGAAGTACGGGCGCTTAGAGACCAGCAGAAGGACCAACTCAAAGGACTTCCACTGCCAACTCCACCGGAGCCAGGACAATAGGTATGGATTCTTAACCACCGTCGCGGGAACCTTGACGCTCCGTGGCAAGGACCGTTCCAGGTACTGTTCAGCACGCCCACGGCTGTGAGAATAGCTGAAAAACCTTACTGGATTCATCTATCACATGTAAAGTTAGCTCAAGAACCGAGCTTGAAGGAAGCAAAATGGAGAGTCGAAGCGAATCCCCACAATCCCTTAAAAGTGCGGTTCTTACCCGAATTGTAGCAATAGTTTTCTTTTGTATGTTGTTCAGTATTAAACCAGTACCTGCTTTCCAGGAAACCCTGAATCATCCAGAGAATTTATGGGTGGCTTTAGCACGCACCCTAAATGTCTCATCATTTTGCCTTGAACAGGATAGTCATACTCATTTCATGCTAGGAAAATGTCTACGCCCGGTATGTAAACCGGCAGCTGACATAAGGAATTTAACTTTCTTCTCCAGTATCCCTAATAAGACTGTAACTTATCTAGATTTAGCAAACTGGGGAAAAGCTTCTTATCAGTTGCCAAGCCATGCATTACGGATTCATACTCCCCATAGCATTATTGTACCCAATGATACTTGTGTTCTTTTTGTTAATTGTAGTAAAAATTGTAAGACAATCCCTGGTTATTTACCCTGCAATAATACTATCAAATACCCTTCCATTTATGGCTATGTTACCCTGCCTACTGGATGGTTCTTTACCTGTAACTCTATGACGTATAATTATATCCCCCCTAATCTTACTGACACCACTTGTTGTTTATCTAGGATTGCTACTTTCTTACCTAATAAGAATGATTTGTTACTTCTTGAGCATAATACCACTCTTTGCAGTAGGCGTGCTGCCTCCATCCCTGTAGGACCTGAATGTCATGATGAAGTACGATTGTTGTCAGAAGCTGAAGGATATGCCATAATTTTAAGTGTTGTAGGGAATCTAGTATGGGGTGCTTACAATCATAGACAAATCCAGCATTTAGCTTGTAACTTAGCTAAAAGCATCAACGAAACGTCTCAAGCATTGACTCTTTTTAATAATGAACAGCAGCAATTACGTCAAGCTATTTTAGATAATCGGGCGGCTATTGATTATCTATTATTATTTCACCACCAGGGTTGTGAAAAAATAAAAGGAATGTGTTGTTTTAATTTAACTGATAACAGCAATGAAATCCAGGATAAAATAGATAAGATAAAACAGTTAGCAGAGCACATTCAGCAAAATAATGACAATTTAGATTGGTTCACTTCTATATTCAAACTGTCACCTTGGCTAACTACATTGATAACTACACTAGCAGGACCATTGTTAGTATTGTTATTGGCCCTCACTATTGGACCCGTAATCCTTAACAAGTTATTTGCTTTTATTAAGGAAAGAATAGAAACAGTTAAAATAATGATTTTATCTCAGCCGTACCAACTCCTTAGTGCAGCCGAAGAATCTCCGTTATAGTTAAGGATTTAACTAGGACAAAGAAGAGGAGGAAATGTGACATTCGAATAAAAAGCTATAAAATATATTAATAGGCTTTAGAAATAACTTCAAAGGAACTAGTCCAGTAAACAGGTGAGCCCAGACTCCCAGGATGGCTAGGAGCTGAAGAGTCCTTGAGATAGAGAAGTCGTTAGACTCCCAGGATGGCTAGGAGCTGAAGAGTCCTTGAGATAGAGAAGTCGTTAGACTCCCAGGATGGTTAGGAGCTAAGGAGTCCTTGAGATAAGGAAGCCACAAGAACTCCTAAGACAGTAAATGTAACCACATCCTAGGGGATAGATAGGGATATTTCCAGCTGGGGCTTTCAACTGTATGACTGGTTACTAAGGCACATGACTAGAATTTAATTTGGGGGAGCCAATTGCTAAATGCCAAATTTGCTTCTGTATGAACTGCTTGCTTGCTACGCTATAAAAACCCCTAGACTGTAGGCGCTCGGTGTGGCTCTTGTTACTACCACTAGAGTCCACCCCTGCGCAGGTTTATTTTTCTTTGTTTTGTTCTCTAATTCTTTTGGCCATAAAGATTTGTCTTAAACTCTCCAAGCGTCTCCAGTGTCTGTTTTACCCGGCGAGTGCTACAGTATGCAGGGAAGGAAACGACAGAAACCCTGACTTTAAAACTGCTGTTTTAGACACCTGTCAACAGCTGTGCGCAATGGAAAAAGCTCTGGCTTCAAAGCGGTAAGAGCAGTCCCTGATCCTCCATGTGACCTTATGCCAGGCCTTTAACCTTTAACCTCTCTAAGGTTCACGGTACTCATCTACAAAGTGGGGATAATAATAATACCTACTTCGCAGACTTAGGAAGATTGTGAGAGTCAACACGCATAAAGATGATTTGTGAGCTGTAGGTTAGTGATTGCAATAGAACGGGAAACTCTCTGCTCTTCCACTCCACTCCAGACAGACCAGGAGATGTCAAAGGCCAGAGATCAAAGTTTCGTCTCTTTTCCTGAATATCGTGTTGAGGTTCTGACAAAGTGGAGGATTTGGGGTCAGGATGTAGGTAGCAGGGAAGTGGGGAAGTGCTTCCAAACAAAGCCAGAGTCTCCAGGAGACAAGTCTCTAATGGAAGAGCCTCAACATGACATGGAATGACTGTGTTTTTGCTCTTTAAGCTCCAGATTAATTTGCTCATTCTTTCATATGGAGTGCATGTGAAGTACTACGCTATGTGCTCTTCGGTTTACAAAGATACCCGAGAGAAGGCTGTTGTGTCAAAAAGCTCCTGGGAGAAGATGCACAGATATAACTGAGTACAGATCAAGGTAGAATGAAAAGTGAGAACCAGTCTTTACAGGAAAGTGCTAGCAGCACAGAGGAAGGAGACCTTCACTCTAACTGGGGCCCGCAGTACTGTGGTGACATGCAGATGAAAATTTAAAGAGTGCATAAAATTCCAATAGACGGGAAAGGCATGGGTATTCCAGGATGAAGACAGAGCACAGGATGGACATGGAGGGGTGACAACACACAGTGTGTACAAACATGAAAACAAGCAACAGGAGATAGTGCTGGGCCAGGAGGCTCAGGGCATGTCGTAGGAAGCTGCGGATGCTGTGCTCAGAAAAACTGGTCTTTACGTTGTGGGTGGTCAGAGAAGGTTTGTGGAGAGAAAATGATTTGGCAATGAGTTCACTGGTGACCTCTGAGAAACCAGTTACATTGAAGTTGTAAGGACTGGACCAAAATTCAAAGGTGGTGGTGGGGGTACAGTGTGATGGGAAGGAAGAGGAGGTAATGAGGGTCTTAGATTCTTTCTTTTTTTTTTTTTAAATTTTTATTTATTCATTTTAGAGAGGAGAGAGAGAGAGAGACAGAGAGAGAGGAGAGAGAGACAGGGGGGAGGAGCTGGAAGCATCAACTCCCATATGTGCCTTGACCAGGCAAGCCCAGGGTTTCAAACCGGCGACCTCAGCATTTCCAGGTCAACGCTTTATCCACTGCGCCACCACAGGTCAGGCCGAGGGTCTTAGATTCTTTACCTGAAAAGTGAAGAGAACACCTACTGCCCCAGAAGGTTCATTTTCTCTTTTGACACTGGAATGTCAGCAAGGTTAGAAAAGCATGAAGCTGAGGTCCTGTTTCCCTTCCGAAGCTTAGCGGGTAACTCCAAATGAGAAAGATGCCTGAATGTACCAGACCAAATAATTAAGCCCGATGATCCTGGACCAAAGCTTGCATCATTCACCTCATTTCCCAGACGACAGAAACTATCCACCCAGCCTGAGGTCTGGCCTGTCCCCAAGATGCTGTCATCTGGTCTCCCATGGCTGAGATGGGACCCTCCCCTTACTGTCCACCAGTCCTGTCCTTACCGTGGAAATAAAGCGCCGCAGGGTGGGGCTGGAGGGAGGGGATCTCGGAGCTGAATCTGCCCTCTAGAAAACCATCATGCCTGGAGACTCCTGTCATCCTTCTTGCCTGAATGTTGGCAAGTCATGCTTTGAAAATGAGTCAGGAGGTGGGAATGGCGTCTTGTAAAGTCAAATTACAAACGGGGATGGGCCTGTATTCTCTGGAACAGCAATCCTGCTTAGAATAGCTACACACTTATTTTTCTGGTTAGAGCACAGAAACCTTTTCAAGTGTTTCCTTAATGGCCTTCTATTTAAGTCCTCAGACCACATAACAACTTGTGAAAGGCCCTTGGGCGAGGGAGTGAAAATTTCTACCTCTCAACAAGAATGTACAGATATAAGCAGGAACTACAGTTCCCCAGGGGCACCTGAATCTCTGTTGTTGGCCTGCACTCAGCTGTGCCACTGGCTGGAGGGCAGGCAGCAGGCAGGACCGGAGCTCCTACGAGGAAGCAGCCCCTCTTACCTTTTGCTGATGCGGTACTCCACTGGTAACTGCTTTTCACCTGATGCCACCACAGATCTCTGCAGCTGATGGGGAGAACAGAAGAGAGAATCCCAGTGGTTGTGATGAGGAGGGAAAAGCATGGTCATTTCCATAGACGTGCCCCTCCCCCTCCTTAACCATAAACCTTATGATCGTCAGTTCCTCTGAAATTAAAGGATATTTTGCACCAACTACTGATTTAATGATAACTATCAATCTTAAAATAAGAAATGAAAAAATCTTAGAGTTGAAAAAAATAATCTTTAGCATCGAGTCTGGTAGACAGTAAGCACTCAATAGAAGTCTGTGGAATCGAAACAAAATGATAGTTGAATCCCTTTTGCATTTGCAAGGTTGTGAGTTCTGTAAGCAAAAGAGCTGATTTTCATTCCTCTTTGTATTCCAGTGTCTGGAATAGGGCCTGCCCAACAGTAAGCACTTAATGTTTGTTGAATTAAATGAACCCCTCCAATAACAGAAAACTCTCTACCCTCAGCCTATTTCTTCTGAACAACCCAAACAAAAGCCTTTCCTTACAGAGAATCAAAATCTGTTTGCTACACTAGCCCTGACTATGGGTGGAGGGAGGGACCAAACAAGTTTGAAGTCACTAATTTATCTGAATGTCTGGAAGTAAAATTTACATTATTTTTAAATACAGTGTCTTTTAATTGCAAAAGAACTACACCAAGGATAGAAAGAGAAATACTGTTTATTTTCACAATGACATGTCCTCTTCTGCCTCTGTCATCAAAATGTCAGCTCCTTGAGGGCAGGACATGGTCTTTTGTCAGTGCTGCATTGCCAGGGCCCAGAGAAGGCCTGGCAGGGAGTGCTCGACACAGAGTCCTGTGCCTAAAGCCCTGGCACTTCACAAGCAGTCATAGCAGAACACGGGGCTAGGAACTGCACAGGACAAAAACCCTTTCTCTCCTCAGAGGCTCCTATAATGTTATTGCTCCTGCTCTTTTTTTTTTTTTTTTTAATTATTTATTTATTTATTCATTTTTAGAGAGGAGAGAGAGACAGAGGGAGAGAGAGAGAGGAGAGACAGAGAGAGAGAAGGGGGGAGGAGCTGGAAGCATCAACTTCCATATGTGCCTTGACTGGGCAAGCCCAGGGTTTCGAACCGGCAACCTCAGCATTTCCAGGTCGACGCTTTATCCACTGCGCCACCACAGGTCAGGCTACTCCTGCTCTTGAACCAGGTAGATGCCCATGGAAAAGCCTCTCCCTTTCTTTGGACCTGTTTCCCCAGCTATCAAGCACAGTCTGGGAACAACACGTTGAGAGTTCCCACTACTCTACAATATCAGGATGCAGGAAATCAGTAGGTGACTGATACTGTCTCTACCTAATCCTTCACCAGTTGTTCCCAGCATCCTCTCTAGGGTCACTCACAGGAGAGGAGAGATTCAAAGGACAGATGCTCCCTTCTGCTCTTTTAGGGCAACACCAGTGGTTTAAATAAAAATCCTAGGGAATCTCTGCTTCTCCACCCCCACCATTAAGAAGCCCCTTGCACTTAATTCCTTTAACAATTATTTATTGTACACCTACAAGTCATTCATTTGTGGGGACAAATAGTTATTGGTCGCTTCCTGTGCAAAGCACTGTGCTAAGCATTGGAAATACAACATATGAAACCAGACATAAGGCATGCAATGGTGCTTTAAGGGCCAAGTACAGGGTGCTATGGAAATATTGAGAAGGAGCATCTAGCTCATTCTTCTGGGGGACAGGAAGGCTTCCCAAGATGCCCAAAAGGTAACTGGAATCATATAGGTGAAAAGTGGCCAAGACAAGAGCGTTTCAGGCAGAGGGCAGAGTGTGTGTGGGGGCTAGTGAGAGTAGGACCTGTATAAGTTTAGTACAGCTGGGTGTTAGTGTAAAGGGGGCATGCTATGGAAGGGGATGGCTGCAGCCAGGCCAAGGAGCTGGTAGTCATTTGAGAGCAAAAGTGAACCGTTAGAGTGTCTAAGTAAGGGCCTGACATGGTCAGATTCAACCTTTTAAAGACTACTCTGGTTGCAACCAGTATAACACAGGGCTAAGCATTTCAAGGACAACACGTGATCACAACTAGTTTACAGGCTAGCTGGGGAGACAGTGTGCTCACCCAGGAGACTGGTAATGATACCAGACAACACATAAATGGCAGAATAAGTGAAAGTACCAAACAACTGGTGACAAATCTTTCCGTTCAGAAGAGGGAGAGGTTATTGTATGTGGCCCCCAAAAAGTACTCTGAAAAAAAGCTTCTTGCCCTGGCTGGGTAGCTCAGTTGGTGAGAGCATCGTCCCAATATGCCAAGGTGGCAGGTTCTATCCCAGGTCAGGGCACATACAAGAATCAGTCAACGAATGCATAAGTAAGTGGAACAACAAATTGATGTTTTTCTCTCTCCCTTCCTTTCTCTCTAAAATCAATAAGTAAATTTTAAAAAAATTTTTTTAATGTTTCCACTGAAAGAACCAGTGAAAGTGGGCCAGAATGGTCAGGGCTAGTGGGCCAGTGGAGGTGTGGGGTTTCAACCGACTCTAAGAATGAACAGAATGTGGGTATGGATGTGGATGGTGGTGGTGGGGGGTGTGACAAGAGAGCATTCTTTGGAGAAGAGACAGTGACTAGGAAGCAGGTAAATTCAACACAAGCCATTGAGGCATCTGTGCTCACCCACGGGGCAGCTGCCACCACACAAGCCAGGACTTTTCCTGGCAGAGCCAAGACCAGCCATGGATCAGCCACCCAGCAAGACAGTTCTGGGAAGAAGGGAGTGTGGCAAGCTGTGCTTGCCAAATAGAAGGCCTGGCCATGAGGGATTAAGTGAGTGAGCTGCCTGTCCTGTTACCACGACAACAGAGTAGTTCTCAGGAAAAAGTAGCTGCTGGCCAACGTCTCCTGTTGGCACACTGAGAAGCCCACGCTGCTGAAAATACATCGCTCAGCACCCCAGTGGAGCTTAATCATCTCAAAAACCTTCTCTACAAAGATCCTGTAGTTCCCCGGATTGGCCGTTAGGTGAAATGCTTGTTGCTACTCTTCTCCCCTCAGATTCCTGTCTGCTGTCGGAATCCTCCTTAAAATGCTCAGACCCGATCTGCACCCTCCTGTTCAAAACTGTCTGACAGCTCGCCTCCTGCCTCTGGGATAAAATCACAGCGCGTCTCATGGTGGCTCACTGTATAGCCTCATCTCCCACCCGCTCGCTCCAAGACCCAGCACACATCAGCCACTGGCTTCAGCTTCGCCCCCTTCTCTGAATGTGCTGCCTCTCAGGTCCTCACAGATTGTTCCATCTTCCCAAAATATCCTGTGCCACCTTGTCACTGTGAGGGCTTTCACGTCCACAGGGAAGCCTTCTGCTTCTTCCTCTTCCCTCATTTACTCCTCCCCCAAATGCCTCTCCCTCGGAGGAAGGTTCACTTTTTCATGCTGCCCTGACACAGCTCCCTGCACACAACTCCGACGGCACATGTCACCTGGAATTGTAAATGCCTGTATTCCCCAAATGCAGGAAGTGCCTCAGAGGAAAGGCCCACGGCCCCGGCCGGTTGGCTCAGTGGTAGAGCGTCGGCCTGGCGTACAGAGGTCCGGGGTTCGATTCCCGGGCACACAGGAGAAGCTCCCATCTGCTTCTCCACCTCTCTCCTTCTCCTTCCTCTCTGCCTCTCTTCCCCTCCCGCAGCCGAAGCTCCATTGGAGCAAAGATGGCCTGGGCGCTGGGGATGGCTCCTTGGCCTCTGCCCCTGGCGCTAGAGTGGCTCTGGTAGCCGCAGAGCGACGCCCCGGAGGGGCAGAGCATCGCCTCCTGGTGGGCAGAGCGTCACCCCCTGGTGGGCGTGCCGGGTGGATCCCGTCGGGCGCATGCGGGAGTCTGTCTGACTGTCTCTCCCCGTTTCCAGCTTCAGAAAAATACAAAAAAAAAAAAAAAAGGAAAGGCCCATACTTCATCTCTGTGTGGAGGCCCGGGAGCCAGGCTGGCTCTGGTGCACAGCGGGCTCTGTTCTCCTGCTGAATGACTCAACGGCTGCTGCGTCAGCTGCTCACCATGCAGAGCACATGACGTAAGTAGTGCTGAAGACAGTCTTCACATGCCATTTGTAAAAAGTCAACATGTTATAGTGCTGAGGTAGACTATTACTTTTCTAAATATTTGCCACACTTCCGAGGGGACAATTAAGTGTCACCTCTATACCACCATCATGCTTGGCACAGAGACTTGCAGTGCCTCTCCTGTGGGAGAATTAGATATTCTCTCCCTCTTGACTGCGGTGTTGGCCACATGCCTTGTTTTAAACAATGTAATATGAACAGAAGTAACATCTGATGCTTCCAAGCAGAAGTTTTACGGGCCAGCTAGTAGTTTACCATCTCATTTTTCCCTCTCCCGCGAGACTGGCAATGTCCCAACCAGAGGCTGCTCTGTCAGGCTGGCTCCCAGAGTGAAGACAGTTGGAGCAGAGCTGTAGTCAGCCCACGACCGACGTGTAGTGTGTGAGCAAGAAGAAAACCTGTATTGTTGTCCTGGGGATTTCAGGGCTGCTTGTTACCAAACATTACTTTGCTTGAGTTATGGATACAAGAAGGTGGACTAGCAGAGTGACAATCAGTGCACCTCTACATTCCTGTTGTGGCTCTAGCGACATGTGTGACCTTAGTCAAGTCCCTTCTCCTCTCTGAGCCTCAGTTTCCCCTTAACAAAATAATAAAGTTGAACTAGTTAATCTTTTCACTCTGTACTTATGTAAATCTGGACCAGAATATCACTCTTGTCCTTGACATTTCACCCTTTTTTTCTTCTACCAATTACATGGAATGATGGACATTTGGGGGATCTTTTTTTCAGGTTAAATTTATATACAACGATATGCATAGAATTCATATGTACCAACTGGCAAGTTTTGACAAATGCCTACAGCTGTGCACTCCAAATTCCTGAGGAGATACTGAAAGCGTATTCTCAACACCCCAGAAAACCCCCTTGTACCCTCTCCCAGCCAATCACCTCCCTCCAGAGGCAACCGCTGCTGTGCTATTCTTTCAGTGCTGATGACTTTTATGGAATAGTGGTTATTTGGAACTCCTGGACTGATGGAATGTCTTGTGTTCAGGCTGCTGCTCTCACACTCCTGAACTCCAGGCGTGTAAAGGCACAGAGAAGGTTCTTGGCAGGCTTTGGGGACACTCACCCATGGTTCTGCAAGCCCTCTGATCTTCTGAGCCTCCAAGTCACTGACAAAGTCATGGTAGAGAACCACATAGGGCTCCAGGTGGAAGACCTCCTTCCGGACGGGCTGGAGCAGCAGGTAGGGATTCGAATTGGTCTCATAGGAGCAGTAGAGGCCAGGGATCTGGTAGTGAGTGGGCTGGAAGGAAAGACCAGAATCAGCATAAGAGGAAAGGATCTAGGAGCTGGAAGTAATTTAGGGGAACTACAGCATAAAAAAAGTAGAATGTGGGAGATTCAGAATGCGGTCACTGATGCCATCCAAGTGAGCTTTATTATTATTTTTTTTTTTACTGCATTTTTATAGCCTTTTCCCTCACATTGTCCCAATTCTACCCTCTCTCTGTAGCCAAGTTTCCCTTTTCTCTTTCCCTGAAAAATCCTACCTGGGAACCCAGGGCCTGACATAGCCCCTCGTAGGTGTCCCTGGTCTGCAGGTGGGGCACATTGGGCCTCTGGATCATAACCTCCACTACCGTCTGGTTGATGCTTTCTGCCAAGAGCTTTTCATATTTCACAACATTCCTGGCCATCCTTTTATTATCTGGGCCTGGGAGAAATCAGAGCAGGGAATAATACAGTGTAACAAACAGTGGGACCCAAGGAATGCTGCCCAGGGGTTCTACCGCTTTACCGTCTCACACAACCAGCAACTGGACACCTAGAGCCACTCCTGTGCTCATGCACAGGAGGATGTAAGGCCCTCAGTACCAGAAGTGTATCTGGTGTTTTAAAAAGATTGAATTGGGCCTGATAGATCTGAAGGTGTGAAGGACTTTGGAATGGAAGTGGTACTTAACACCCTTAGACCAGGGGATCACCCGAATGGCAGCTCTAGGGTAGTGTGATGGTCAGCTTTATGTACAGAGAATAAACGCCATTCTTTCATTCATTTATTCATTTAGTCATCTATCAGTAAATCTTCAGTGAACATCTACTATGTACCAGTGAACATCTACTATGTACCAGATATTGTGCTAGAGGCCAACCTCCTAGAGTTTACAGTCTTATGGAGAAAAGAGACATTAAATAACTAGTTATAATGAAACATGACAAGTAAGTGCTATGAAAAAGAGGTTGAGAGAGCCAAAGCCTATAGCAGAGACCCAGCCTATTCTTCCTGGAGAACTGGGAGATAATTCATTCCTAACTCTACTAGATCCTCCAAAATTCCTAACTGGCCTAGACACAGAGCAGAGCAGTAAGGGACAAAGGATTCTAGCTTTGATTTTAGCCCAGGTTTCTACAGGGGTTTTGTATCTTACTTGTGCCCTCTTTGGATATAAGATGCCCTGTGGGTTGGCAGCTACCTCTGACCTGCTAGCCTCTGTGTATGATTCTCAGTGCATCTCAGAAGAAGGCGCTGAATTGATATAATGCAGGGTTCGGGAACCTATGGCTTGTGAGCCAGATGTGGCTCTTTTGATGGCTGCATCTCGCTTGCAGACAAATCTTTAATAAAAAAATAATAACATTAAAAATATAAAACACTCGCCCTTGCCGGTTGGCTCAGTGGTAGAGCATCGGCCTGGCATGCAGGAGTCCCAGGTTCGATTCCCGGCCAGGGCACACAGGAGAAGCGCCCATCTGCTTCTCCACCCTTCCCCCTCTCCTTCCTCTCTGTCTCTCTCTTCCTCTCCCGCAGCTGAGGCTCCATTGGAGCAAGTTGGCCCCGGCGTTGAGGCCTCTGCCTCAGGCGCTAGAATGGCTCTGGTTGCAGCAGAGCAACACCCCAGATGGGCAGAGCATCGCCCCCTGGTGGGCATGCCGGGTGGATCCCGGTTGGGCGCATGCGGGAGTCTGTCTGACTGCCTCCCCGTTTCCAACTTCAGAAAAATACAAAAAATAAAAATAAAAAAATAAAAATAAAACATTTTCATGTATTACAATCCATTCATTTCCTACCACTCATGTTCATGGTTGCGGGTGGCTGGAGCCAATCACAGCTGTCCTCTGGGACAACACCAAATTTTTATTGGATAATGCATAACGTACACAGGTCATGTATGGCTCTCATGGAATTACATTTTAAAATATGTGGCATTCATGGCTCTCTCAGCCAAAAAGTTTCCTGACCCCTGCTCTAACGCTTCTAAAACATCTTTCTCTGCAGAGCTCAATGTGCTCCTAACCACCACCTCCACCCTGGAAAGGGAGCGAATAAAGGCACAGAAATTACCATCATTTTTTAAGAAGGGGAGAAATGAAATTTTGCAGAATAGAATTGATGAACCCAAAACACTAGTGAAAATACTGCAAAGCCAGAAATGGAACTGGGAGTCTTCATTTCTTGTGTCCTGCTTGTCCACCTATAATAATACACAATTTGGGTTCTCTAGGAGAGGCAGAGATTTTAATAGATCAAATACACAGAAATAAAAGGACATTGGGTTTCCTTTTTGCCTGCATCACTAAACTGCCTGCGTGTTTTCAGACCATTCAGTTACTTTCTTATTCTACAGTTTGCCAAATCATCAGAATGGAATAGGGTTACTAAGTGATTAATTAAAAAGTGATAAATAAATACAATTGTAAAGTCCTACGTGAAATACTTTATAAATATTAAAACATTATAGTGATTATGTATCTTACTTTAGCATCCAAATACCTTTTTAGAGGGAAACCTGGGAAGCCATCTATTACCAAAATTTTAAGCAAAAATATCCAAACAGAGAGCTAAACTAGCAAGTCTCCATCTTGTTCAACTCTGTTGAGTGTTGAAGCTGAATTCTGTGCTAAGTGGCAGGATGCTTGCATCGCAAAGTAAGCCCTGGTTTAAAGGGAAGAACTGGTATCTCTTTGTAAGCAGCCGTGGTGACAGTGCTGCTGAGTCACACTCCCTGCACACAGCTCCCATTGATTGTACTTGTTCTCAGGTCAGCTTCCCAAACCTGGGTCTTTAGATGTCCCTGAAGAAACCACTCCCCATCCAGGACCTGTTCCCCATCGAAGCAACACGAGTATGTAACAGTTGGTGAGGGGCTGGGAGGAGGAAAGGGACTATCTTCTTAGCATTTTCCAACTAACTTAAAAATCACCCCCCTGCATTGAGTAATGTGTAAGATTTAATCCAAAGTTAGAAATGTGACTTGGTTTATGAAATTAGATAAATAAATAGAAACAGGTAGCTGTATTTCACATGCTGAGATGAACAGCCAAGAGCAGAAGGGGTTTCCCCATAACGCAAACCTGGGCTTATCTTTTATCATTACGTACTGTAGAGGAGAAACTCTCGGGAGAGGCTGAGGGCGCATGAGACATTTCCCACCTATTAGAAATAAAAGAAAAAAAGAAAAGGAAAAGAGAGTTAACTGCACTGAGGCTATCTCCTCTGACCAAATTAATCAACTGATTTTTAAAAATGTGATAAAATATCCTTGCCACAGGTAGATAAAACTCATTGAAATGAGTGGCAGACTAGAAATGGGGAGGTTCTCTGTCCTAATTCAGGATTTGCAGCCCTGATATAAATCAGTTCTCCTCAGCTTCCTCATTCACAATTAACTTATTACCACCCTTACCAGAGAAGGTAGAAAATGAAAATAAACTTTCTTAAAATGTCCTCAAATCCTAAAGCATGCAAAAACCCATGTAACTGCAAGGAATTTTTATTTGGGTATATTTCATTATTAAACTTAATATGAAACTATGAAAGCCTCAGTAAAAATATATATTTTTTTCTTCAGGCTCAATACTCTCTAGAGTCTACCGAGTTAGTGGGAGGGATGCAAAGGAGGAACTCAACCTGAGACATTTTTGCTGCATAATAACGACCTCTCCCTGTGGCCATTCAACCTTGGGCTGCACATGGTTAAAGGCAAACAGGACTTGCCAGAAAAATCTGGCAACAGAACTAGGTGTAGGTGGGCTGCCATGCTGCTGTGGGTGCCTTGGAATGATGATGAACTAAGAGAACTGTATTTCCTTATGGTCATTTTATTTATGCATATAATTTCATGTGACAGCAAAAGGTCCACAGAGAGACATTTATCTCTAATGTACGGGAGTAAATCAGATTTACTTGTCTATAAGACAAGTGTTCTTTTACTGTTGCATAAAAAATTGGGCCTGCAGAGCACAAAGAAAGAGAGTGTGGAGTCTCAGGAGAACTAAGGAAGATTTCACAAAACAGGTGATATCTGAGCTATGCCTTGTAAGCTGAATAACATGTACCAGACAAAGCACAATTGTGGGAAGGAAGTAGAGGGGAAACCTAAGTCATCACAGGGGAAAAAACCAAAACTAATAATCAGGCCCTGGGTTTAAAACTATCTTTCAGGGTAAGCCGCTTTAGTTTATCTTCTCTGAGTCTCTCTGTGTCAATTCTCCATTTTCTTCCACTATTAAAATTCAATTACTTCCTGCCCTTTGGTGCATCACAATCATTCTATTTCAGTTTTAATATGTAGCAATAAAGCAGAAAAGTTAGGAGAGGCACCCTGGAAAGTTTCACAACAATGTCTACTTACCAGAAACTTCCATGAGAGGAACAAGACCATTTGCAGCATTGAGAGTAGATATGTTTTGGGAGCAACATGGGGGGATGGGCCACCCACACCCTCCTCCCTTTTCTCAGGAAAAGGGGGAAAGAAAAAAAGGATTGTGAGGTGTAGAACTGGTGTATTAGGTTTACAATTTCTAGGGAACTGGCTCTGTAGTGATTTTTTTCAGACTATTCTTGAAGACTACAAATCTGTTGGGAAGTGAGGTTAGCTATACCAAAGGACGGCAGCTCCCATATTTAGGAAAATGAACTTCCACATGGTAAAACAGGTTACAGATCAACAGGAAAAACCCCTCGAGGAGGCACTGAGCTGGTACTATGGGCCAATGAGGCCAGCTCCATAGCTGGACACTAGTCATGTTACAGTTGGACTCAACTGCAGATGGAAGAGACTAGCAATCAAACTTCTTCCTTGGACATTTGCAATATCATGGCACAATATCTATGAAGAGTTATGAGTTGTTCATAGTACAAAAGAGTGATCTACATTGACCATAAACCCATTAAACATCTGTTGATGCAGCTGTTGCTACTACAGGTAAGAGATTGCCTCCTACATGGGAGATGATTTTAAAGTAGTCAGTGCATTGGACTAAGAGTAGACAGACTTGGCCTCCATCCCAGCTTTGTGAACTTTGTGACAAGGTAGGAATTTTTTGGAGATTTAGTTTACTCACATGTAAAATATGGAATTAATAGAACAACTGCCCTGTTTGACTCACATTTGGTCCTATTGGGAAGATGAAATAAATCAAGAGACGTGAAAATGCTTAGAAAATTGTAAAGCTTATGCAAAGCATTACATTTATTGTGAGGAAAGCAGTGAGTCTCATTTACTCCCCTACCTGGAAATAGGCAAAGGCCAAGTGATCCAAGGCATCCTCTAGACTAGCCTCATCCTCTGTATTCCATTCTCCATAAGCTCCTCGGAAGAGGCTGACGGCCTCCTCTAGCCATGGAATGGCGTGGTAGTAATCCCCCATGTCATACGCCACCTGTAGAGAACATAAATACTACCATTAAAGCCTTAGTCCACAGGCGGAGGAAAGGAAATGACATGCAAAGAACGGAGGGCCTTTGGAACCCAAGAAGACAAGTTTTCATTTCAAATTCAGTGAAAGTCAATTTATCAAGCACCTGTTAAATACAAGGTATTATATTAGGTGTAGCAAAGACACAAGGGTGCTTGCATTTAAGGAATTTATAATCTGAAGAGAAGACAGATATAAACTCAAGTCAACTGTAATCCTGGGCAGAATGGCATGAATGCTCGAAGGAAATATATGCAAAATGCTAGGGAGACATAGGAAAAGGAGGCTTGGGAATATCAGAAGGTTTCACAGAAGAAGTGGCATCTGAGATGGGATGTCCTTGAAGAAGGAAAAGAATTTCAATAAGCCAAGATAGGGAGGAAGGGCATTTTAAGATGAGGGAATGGTAGAAACAGCAGCCAAAAAGCAAGAATGCATTCAAGCAGTACATTGTGGCTATGGGGTAAGGTGAAGATATAAATGAACTCAAAAAGGCAAATAAATTTAATGAGAGTCATGAATGTCATGTTTTTAGGATATTGCTGGTAGCAGTGTGAGGAATGGATTAAATTTATTCTTTTCTTTATTCAGTATTTATTGAGTATTTACAATGTACCTTGTTATCTCTGCCCATAAAGATCTTACAGTTGAGGGGCACAAGATAAACCAATAATTGTGATACAGTGCATTAGACCTGGAAATGCTATGAGAGCTCAGTGGATTGTCCTATTTTAAATGCTGGAATGTGGCAACATGTACTGTTGTAAGGTACCAAAAAGCTGAAAATTGATATTGATATTCTGGGAGGAAAGGTCAGGTTTTTCTATCAGACTTTCCTGTCCTGTCCCTCCTTTAGGGAGGGGAAGGAGAAGAATGTAGAAGTTTCTGGCTTGCAAGAACAATGGGTCATTCAGTTTCAAATCTAAAATAAAGGTTAACCTAGAAGCTTCTTCTCTTTCAATAGGAGGCAGAATTTACTTACCACCTTGATTGTAGTTGCTCCCCCTTCCTGGAATATTGACAGTAAAATACCCCTAGGCTTGTTTGGGAAGATGAACCCTGAAAGATTTGTAAACATCTTTGATTGTGTTACCTTGAAAGTCTTAATGTATCTGTGTATCCCCTAAATAAATGTTGTCAGTTGTACCCTGACATCATGCTCTCCCCCGCCCATGTGTGATCAAGGGTATATAGCAGCCTGGGAACTATTTTTGGGACTGCACGATTTGGGTCTGCAGATGCCCTGTGTCAGCTATATGAGGCCGGCATATTTAAAATTTCCTCCTCTAGTAAAACTTCAAAATTCATCTGGACTGGGTGTCTCTACGTGGACTCGATGAAGTGAGGTTCAGTGCCTTTCAGAATCTGGGGTGTGGTACTTTATAACATGTGGGGGCTCATCTGGGATCCAGTGTTTAGCGTCACCAGATCAAGACACCCCGAATCGGCTGGACTCTCCGCTGAGCTGCCCAGCCCTGCTTGAATCTCGTGGAGAGGTGCGCCACCTGAGACTTTCCAGGGCTCCTGGTCTTCCTGTGGGGTCCGGACAGTTCTATGGTAGACATCTCCCGGTTCTCAAATTTGACAATTTGGATAATTCGGCAGAGAAAAGGTAGGTAGAGCAACTGTTTCTGCTTTACTTAACTTTCTGGCTTCCCTTTGAACTCTTACTTTCGCTTTTATGTTTGTAACTAGTTTGTAGTCTGTGTCGGACTAGAATGTAGGTAGAGTGGATTTGGGGGCTTTGCTGAGTTGTGACTCCGGGGATGTGGAACCCCGATGGAAGTAGGTAGGGCTTTCAAAACTGCTTTGCTGGTTGTTATTAGTCTGTAGTCTTTATGTTTTGAACTGGAATTGCCGCGAAACAGACCAGACGTGGTCGTAAGTTCACGCAGGCTCTCCATGACCGAGATGTTGGTGGAAAGTTTTAGTGGTCCTACCTTGGGTTCTAGTTACGTTCTCAGTAGAATGCCAGAAGTGGGGACATGCATTAGCTAGGAAGGCTAATGGAGGTTGTTTGTCCTGGATTAGTCAGTCTCCTATCGCACTCAATTAGTGGAGACTGAGCTAACCTGGATTGATTAATCTCGACCCAAGACTTCTAGAGACGTCTCTGTGTTTGTCAAGATCTCCGTCTTTATTTTAATGTTTCTGTTTCTAAAACCCCTGGTTAAGAAATCTCTGGTGCCACGACCTGCATGCACCTGAGAGGCCACAAGGGGAGCTCTTCCCTCATCGATGTGGCTTTGTCTTTGTTTATCAAATTATCTGGTATTATTTAATTGAAATAGGCACGCATTGTTTGTGTATAAGTCCTTTGTTCAATGTCTAAATGTGTCTGTTTGAGTCTTTTGTGTCAAGATTGGAAGCTTCTGACTAAAAGCTATGTTAAGTGACTTTCTTTGTTCCCAAAATCTACCTTCAGGGCGATCTATCTGACTTCTCCCCGAAGGAAATTATTCCCTTCGGTTGGCTTCTTCCCCTTGTCTTGTGTAATAATTAATATTTCTATAGTCAAACACCCTCTCAGCTAGTTAACTATCTGTCTTATATTTTTGTTTTATTGGTGCACTAATTCTTAGATTCTCCTGAAACAAGTTTTAGTTTTGTAATAAGTAATAGCAACTGGGAATTCTAATCCCCGGATAATAAGGACAGTCTGGAATATAGTAAGTGGGAACCCAGGTTGTCCTGATCAGTTTCCATACATTGATTGGTGGCTAAATTTAAAAATGAATCCACCACAGTGGCTTAAAACATGCTCGATACAAAGTAGGTGCCACGTCTTCTTGGTCAAGCAAAATTTGAGTCAAAAATAGGAAAAAAGAATAATTAAGGCAATAGTAGCAGCATTCCAAGAGACAAACTCTTCTAACGGTCAGGGACCCTCGGAGAAGGAAGGAGAGTTCTCCGAGGTACATGAGGACATGGCTGCCCTTGAAAAGGACTATAAGGAAGTTAATGTAAATTCTGTTAAAAGAGAAAGAAATGAAAATAAAGGGAAAAGAAGAAATTCAAGGAAGAATGGGACTATGCTAGGAAAAAATCAATGTGCTTTTTGTAAGGAAGAAGGACATTGGAAAAACACATGCCCCATATTACAAGCAGCCATGGGGAAGAGAGAAAAGCAGAGCCCACAAATTGAAAGGGTTTCTCCAAACTCTGGAGCAAAAGAACTAGCAAGTAAGCAGTTTGAGTGAGAGAAAAACTGAGCCTGTCTACGTGGTGTGCAAAGCAAGGGGGTGGGGCCGCGGCCAAGGCACCCGAGCTGAAGGCAAACAGTAAACAGCAAACCAAGAGACAAGCCCGGCCGCCTTCAGGAGCACAGTTAGGTTAGGATTCAGCTTGCTGTGTGCGGGGTAACTGGAAAGAGCAAAGAAGTAAGGATAAAATAACTAAAATATAGAATATAAATTAATTTCAAATTTATCTGCCTACTGACCAAAGGAAGTTTTGCCCATTTAGAAATTACAGGGTAGGGATAGTATTAAAATTTAAAACTTTGCGTTAGAAAAATTGTAAAGGAAAGAAAAAGATATAGAAATTAACAAACCGTAGTTAATTAGCAGTTTCTTTTTTTTAAAATAATTTTATTTTTAATGGGGCGACATCAATAAATCAGGATACATATATTAAAAGATAACAACTCCAGGTTATCTTGTCGTTCACTTATGTTGCATACCCATCACCCAAAGTCATATTGTCCTCTGTCACCTTCTATCTAGTTTTCTTTGTGCTCTTCCCCCTCCCCCTTTCCCTCTCCCTCTCCTTCCTCTCCCCCCTCCCCCCGTAACCACCACACTCTTATCAATGTCTCTTAGTTTCACTTTTTATGTCCCACCTACGTATGGAATAATGCAGTTCCTGTTTTTTTCTGATTTACTTATTTCACTTCATATAATGTTATCAAGATCCCACCATTTTGCTGTAAATGATCCGATGTCATCATTTCTTATGGCTTAGTATTCCATAGTGTATATGTGCCACCTCTTCTTTATCCAGTCATCTATTGACGGGCTTTTTGGTTGTTTCCATGTCCTGGCCACTGTGAACAATGCTGCAATGAATATGGGGCTGCATGTGTCTTTACATATCAATGTTTCTGAGTTTTTGGGGTATATACCCAGTAGAGGGATTGCTGGGTCATAAGGTAATTCTATTTTCAGTTTTTTGAGGAACCACCATACTTTCTTCCATAATGGTTGTACTACTTTACATTCCCACCAACAGTGTATGAGGGTTCCTTTTTCTCCACAGCCTCTCCAACATTTGTTATTACCCGTCTTGTTAATAATAGCTAATCTAACAGGTGTGAGATGGTATCTCATTGCAGTTTTGATTTGCATTTCTATAATAACTAACGAAGATGAGCATCTTTTCATATATCTGTTGGCCATTTGTATTTCTTCCTGGGAGAAGTGTCTGTTCATGTCCTCTTCCCATTTTTTTTATTGGATTGTTTGTTTGTTGTTGAGTTTTATGAGTTCTTTGTATATTTTGGATATTAGGCCCTTATCTGAGCTGTTGTTTGAAAATATCATTTCCCATTTAGTTGGCTGTCTGTTTATTTTGTTATCAGTTTCTCTTGCTGAGCAAAAACTTCTTAGTCTGATGTAGTCCCATTCATTAATTTTTGCCTTCACTTCTCTTGCCATTGGAGTCAAATTCATAAAATGCTCTTTAAAACCTAGGTCCATGAGTTTAGTACCTATGTCTTCTTCTATGCACTTAATTGTTTCAGGTCTTATGTTTAGATCTTTGATCCATTTTGAGTTAATTTTAGTACAGGGGGACAGACTGTAGTCCAGTTTCATTCTTTTGCATGTGGCTTTCCAGTTTTCCCAGCACCATTTATTGAAGAGGCTTTCTTTTCTCCATTGTGTGTTGTTGGCCCCTTTATCAAAAATTATTTGACTATATATATGTGGTTTTATTTCTGGGTTTTCTATTCTGTTCCATTGGTCTGAGTGTCTATTTTTCTGCCAATACCATGCTGTTTTGATTGTCATGGCCCTATAATATAGTTTGAAGTCAGGTATTGTAATGCCCCCAGCTTCATTCTTTTTCTTTAGGATTGCTTTGGCTATTCGGGGTTTTTTATAGTTCCATATAAATCTGATGATTTTTTGCTCCATTTCTTTAAAAGATGTCATTGGAATTTTGATGGGAATTGCATTAAATTTGTATATTGCTTTGGGTAATATAGCCATCTTGATTATATTTATTCTTCCTAACCAAGAACAATGTATATTCTTCCATCTCATTATATCTTTTTTGATTTCCCTTAACAATGGTTTATAGTTTTCATTATATAAGTCCTTTACATTCTTTGTTATGTTTATTCCTAAGTATTTTATTTTTTTTGTTGCAATCGTGAAGGGGACTGTTCTTTTGAGTTCGTTCTCAAATGTTTCATTGTTGGCATATAGAAAGGCTATTGACTTCTGTATGTTAATTTTGTATCCTGAGACCTTACTGTATTGGCTTATTGTTTCTAGTAGTCTTTTTGTGGATTCTTTGGGATTTTCGATGTTTAGGATCATATCATCTGCAAAAAGTGATACCTTTACTTCTTCTTTTCCGATATGGATGCCTTTTATTTCTTTGTCTTGTCGGATTGCTCTGGCTAGAACCTCTAGTACCACATTAAATAAGAGTGGAGAGAGTGGACAACCCTGTCTTGTTCCTGATTTAAGGGGGAAAGCCTTCAGTTTTGTGCCATTTAATATGATGTTAGCTGATGGTTTATCATATATGGCCTTTATCATGTTGAGATATTTTCCTTCTATACCCATTTTGTTGAGAGTCTTAAATATAAAATTGTGTTGTATTTTATCAAAAGCCTTTTCTGCGTCTATTGATAAGATCATGTGGTTTTTGTTCTTTGTTTTGTTGATATGGTGTATTATGTTAACCGTTTTACGTATGTTGAACCATCCTTGAGATTCTGGGAAGAATCCCACTTGATCATGATGTATTATCTTTTTAATACGTTGTTGTATTTGATTTGCTAGTATTTTGTTTAGTATTTTAGATTAGCATCTGTATTCATTAGAGATATTGGTCTGTAGTTTTCTTTTTTAGTGCCATCCTTGCCTGGTTTTGGTATGAGGGTTATGTTGGCCTCATATAATGTGTTTGGAAGTATTGCTTCTTCTTCAATTTTTTGGAAGACTTTGAGTAGAATAGGAACCAAGTCTTCTTTGAATGTTTGATAAAATTCGCTGGTATAGCCTTCAGGGCCTGGACTTTTATTTTGGGGGAGGTTTTTAATGGTTTTTTCTATTTCTTCTCTACTAATAGGCCTGTTTAGGCTTTCTGATTCTTCTTGACTCAGTCTAGGAAGGTTGTATTGTTCTAGGAATTTATCCATTTCTTCTAGGTTGTTGAATTTAGTGGCATAAAGTTTTTCATAGTATTCTACAATAATTCTTTGTATATCTACGGTGTCTGTGGTGATTTCTCCTCTTTCATTTTGGATTTTGTTTATATGAGTTCTTTCTCTTTTTTCCTTGGTAACTCTTGCCAAGGGTTTGTCAATTTTGTTGATCTTTTCAAAGAACCAGCTCCTTGTTCTATTAATTTTTTCTATAGTTTTTCTGTTCTCTATTTCATTTATTTCTGCTCTCATTTTTATTATCTCCTTTCTTCGGCTGGTTTTGGGTTGTCTTTTTTCTTCTTTTTCTAGTTCCTTAAGATGTGAAGTTAAGTGGTTCACTTGGGCTCTCTCTTGTTTGTTCATATATGCCTGAAGTGATATGAACTTCCCTCTTATCACTGCTTTTGCTGCATCCCATAGATTCTGACATGTTGTATTGTCATTTTCATTAGTCTGTATATATCTTTTGATCTCTGCACTTATTTCTTCTTTGACCCGTTCATTTTTTAAAAGTAAGTTGTTTAGTTTCCACATTTTTGTGGGATTTTTTTCCTCTTTTTTGCAGTTGAATTCTAGTTTCAAGGCTTTATGATCAGAAAATATGCTTGGTACAACTTCGATTTTTCTGAATTTGCTGATGTTGTTTTTGTGGCCCAACATATGGTTAATTCTTGAGAATGATCCATGTACACTGGAGAAAAAGTATACTCAGTCACTTTGGGATGAAATGCCCTGTAGATGTCTATCATATCCAGGTGCTCTAGTGTTTTGTTTAAGGCCACTATATCTTTGTTGATTCTCTGTTTGGATGACCGATCTAGAGCCGTCAGCGGTGTATTGAGGTCTCCAAGTATGATTGTATTTTTGTCAGTTCTTGTTTTAAGGTCAATAAGTAGCTGTCTTATATATTTTGGTGCTCCTTGGTTTGGTGCATATATATTAAGAATTGTTATGTCTTCTTGATTCAGTGTCCCCTTAGCCATTATGAAATGGCCATTTTTGCCTCTGAGTACTTTTGCTGTCTTGTAGTCAGCATTATCAGATATGAGTATTGCTACGCCTGCTTTTTTTTGGATGTTATTTGCTTGGAGTATTGTTTTCCAGCCTTTCACTTTGAATTTGTTTTTATCCTTGTTACTTAGATGAGTTTCCTGTAGGCAGCATACAGTTGGATTTTCTTTTTTAATCCATGCCACTACTCTATGCCTTTTTATTGGTGAGTTTAATCTGTTTACATTTAGTGTAATTATTGACACTTGTGAGTTCCCTATTGCCATTTTATAGATTGCTTTCTGTTAGTTTTGTTTCTTGTTTGATCCTTCTCTTTCGTTTTTCTATCTTTTGTTTTTATTTGGTTGTATTCCATACATCTTTCCTCTGTTGCTATCTTTTTTATCTCATGTGCTTCTGTGGTGGTTTTTTCAATGGTGGTTACCTTTAAGTAATGAAAAGGGTTCCTACCCTGTTCATTGTAGCGCACTATTTTGTGAGTACTTTTGCACTTCATTGTCCTTTGCTACTGTTAATCTCCATCCTCTCCCCCCCTTTCTTTTTGTTGTCACAGTTTAAATTTGGTTTTATTGTGTTCTTCTTGGAGCTTTTACTTGTGGCTTTATTTTTTTTTTGTTCTTTGTATCTGATTGGAGAACCCCTTTATTAATTCCTGGAGTGGGGGTTTTTTGATGATAAATTCCCTCATCTTTTCTGTATCTGTGAATGTTTTTATTTCTCCTTTATATTTAAAGGATAGCTTTGATGGGTATAGTATTCGTGGCTGGAAGTTCCTCTCTTTCAGGACTTTAAATATTGGGGTCCACTCTCTTCTAGCTTGTAGAGTTTCTGCTGAGAAATCTGATGATAATCTAATGGGCCTTCCTTTATATGTTGTATTCTTCTTTTCCCTGGCTGCCTTGAGAATTTTTTCTTTGCCGTTGGATTGTGCCAATTTCATTATGATGTGCCTTGGAGTAGGTTTGTTGGGGTTAAGAAAACTTGGAGTTCTGTTTGCTTCTTGAATTTGAGGCTTTAGTTCTTTCCACAGGCTTGGGAAGTTCTCATCTATTATTTGTTTGAGTATGTTCTCCATTTCATTTTCTCTCTCTTCTCCCTCTGATATACCTATTATTCTTATGTTATTCTTTTTGATGGAGTCAGATAATTCTTGTAGGGCTATCTCATTTTTTTTTACTTTTTGAGTCTCTTTCTTCTTCTCTCTGTTGTGCCTCAAGTTGCTTGTCTTCTATTTCACTAATCCTCTCTTCTATCTGGCCTGTTCTATTAGCTAAGCTTGTTACCTCGTTTTTCAGCTTGTGAATTGAGTTTTTCATCTCTGTTTGATTTGTTTTTATAGTTTCAATTTCCTTGGAAATATATTCTTTGTGTTTGTTGAGTAATTGGCAGTTTCTTAAATTAAATTGCAGCTCCAGAAGGAGTGATAGAATTATAAGTAATAGAATTAAAGGGAATTGCGGGAAAAATTGGGAACCTCATATAGGCTAAAGCAACTCACTATTGGGAAAGTAATTTTGTGAAAATTGTATTTAGCTGCTCAAAGCAAGGCAGTTAGTTTACAGGTGGCAAATGGGTTCAAGTCCTGCTTAGGAGAAGCCCCATTGTCTTGCTAAGACACTTGGATACAGGACAAATTGCAGAAAGAGAAAAAGGTAAAAGCGGCAAGCTCTCAGTTCTTGGAGTCAGCTTCTCCCTCAGGCATCCACCCCGCCTCTCATGATTGAAATTACTGTAAGTCAAAAGAAAGTTAATATCTCTTTGCCAGCTAGGTAGTTTATACCAAGATTCCCTTATTGTATAAAAGTGTTTTTCATGTTAAAATGTATATATTGTTTCAAAGGCCTTTTGTTAATTCTTTTATTTGCTGTTTTATAGTCCTGTAATATTGGAATCTTAGTTTAAATATTAGGAATTGTTAATAATGTCTTTTTATGTAATGTTAGTCATATCTTGGAACTCCTGCAAATATCACGCTTTTGTTAAAATTTATTTTGAATACTAATGTACTGAATCATTTAGCAGCGAAGAGACTCTGGAATTCTAAAGGAGACACCCAAACCTATTTTTCTTTGATCCAGCTAATAATGTTGCTTTTCTCTTTTTTTCCAAAAGTTTATATAGATAGAAAAGGGCTCTCAAGCCCCTCAGTGAGATCTTCTGAGCATGGCTTTTAAGGTCTATAATGACCAAGGTAGTAATAGAAAAGGCAAATAGGCCCAAAAGAGATCAGGAAATACCAGCTTTTGGCATATGCTCTTAAAGGCTCCAGTGCCCAGAAAGGGCTTCATAAGATTCCATCAGGGCCCTACTTCAAGAGTGGAAAGAAAGGTCATTGAACTGAGGCCTGCCAGGCTTCTTGGCCCCACCAGGGAACACGTCTTTGCTGTGGAAAGAGGGACATGAGAAGTTAAACTGCCCCCTTGCTCCATGGAGGGAGGGTTCAGTCTCTTCTAGCCCTACTCCAGCTACCTGTGACCTGATCTTGCCCAGCATACTGGGATTTGCCACTGAAGGCTAAAAGGTGCCCAAAGCCAGACATTGGCCCCATCTCACGACATCGTTCATGAGCCTAAGGTATTTCTTCCAAGATAAACTGATCTCATTTCTTGTGAACACAAGGGCCATCTACTATGCCTTGCCTGAATATTTGAGTTTTATTTATCCCTAGAAGATCTCTACTGTGGGTATTGACAGTCTGATTGTATTGCTTTATTTATTGTATAGTATCTCCTTTATTCCTCTTGTCTCAGTCCCCATGCCTATTGTAGGCTGGGACCTGCTCCTAATTCCAGCTAGAAGCAGTGGTCACTAGGACTTAAACTCTAGCTGCAAAGTGTAGAAATGTGACCACAACTCCAATGCCTTGTGGACTTTTCCTGAATACGTGTAACTCCTGTTCTTTAGGACATTTCTCAGACTTAGTGAAATTAAATTAACATGTTAAGAACATTTGTGGCTATAAGAATTTTATTTTGAATCCTGTTATATTAGAATTTTATTTTTGTTTAATAATCTAGTAGGCTTTAGTCATTTTATTGTATTAAGACACTTGTTATAATATTTTTAACATTAGCTATTTGAATTTTATTGTTAATTGTATATTTTTCCAGTCTGCCTCAAAATTGGAATATAGTCATTCAAATGAATAGATGCCACCCAGAACCAGTGGGGTCTTAGAACCCTTATTGCTAAAGGTATATTCAAAACCAATTAGAAAAAGATTTGGCCAACAGGAAAGAAATAATTAGAAAAGCCAGACTTAGAATCTATTACAGAAGGCATAATATCTGAATGTTTAGTTTATGCCCAAGTGAATACTAAGCAAAATAAGGAAATTATAGAAAAAACAGGAAAAAAGGAATTTTCCCAAGTAAACATTTAAAATAGACTTTAATAAAATAGACAATTGTTAGGAAATTGCTATATAAAATTCTTTCCAGGTTTAGCTTGCCCATTCTAGTATTAATTAGAAACTAATTTGAAGTACATTGTGCCCACAGGTACCAAAAGGTCCAGGCAAGTAAAATACATGAATCAAATAATAAAAATAATGTAACCACCCTTTCCCTAAGTAATTGCAGGATTTACAGGATACTCAGCAAACTGTTCAAAGACTGTCAAGAGGAGCTTCCAGCAGTATATCACCCAAGGACTGATTTTCACGAGCACAGGTCCACACACTATGATCCTGACCACTCCCACTGCTGCTAAGGTAGAAAAACGGCGTGCCCTACTCCAACCACAAACCAGAAGCTGGTTGGTCTATGTACAGCGAATGTATGAAAAACTCACTAAGGACTTCTTTTTATCAGACTCTGGGAAAAGGGAAACTAGGATAAAACAAAAGCCAACTTAATTGTCACTAAAGGTTAAGATGATTAAAATCAAGAGTTCTAACTAGAAAGAAATTGTATGGTTTTGATAATAGAAAGTATAAGGTATGAAAATACTTTTGAAAGAAAAAGGAGAAAGCAAGTTGTTATGAAAGCCAGTTATTTCTGGATAAGAAAGTTCATGAAAGTTGAAGGTTTATATAAGTTGCAGAAGGTTTGTGCAGGTTGTAGGAGGTTTGTACAGAGAAACAAAGAATTTGAATAGTCAGAAAACCGGTTTTCGAAGAATGTTTAGTCACCCTACCTAACAATCCTATTGTCTGTGGCAATTAGTCCTCGTACTTTAATATTGTCTTGTACCATGTTTAATCAATTTTATAGCAAGGTTTGTTCTTGTCTGTTAAATATCTGTTACATGTTATAATTTAATATCCCTACACAACAGCCTCATACTCTTCAGTAAATTAAGTCAAGGATTTGACTTAGGAAATAGAACCAGTGGGGATGTTGTAAGGTACCAAAAAGCTGAAAATTCATATTGATATTCTGGAAGGAAAGGTCAGGGTTTCCTTTCAGGCTTTCCTGTCCCATCCCTTATTTGGGGAAGGGAGCGAGAAGAATGTATAAGTTTCTGGCTTGCAAGAACAATGGGTCATTCAGTTTCAAATCTAAAATAAAGGTTAACCTAGAAAGTTCTTCTCTTTCAATAGGAGGCAGAATTTACATACCACCTTGCATTGATTGTAGCTCCTCCCCCTCCCTGGAATCTTGAGAGTAAAATACCCCTAGGCTAGTGAGGGAAGATGAACCCTGAAAGATTTGTAAACATCTTTGATTGTGTTACCTTGAAAGTCTTAATGTTTCTGTGTATCCCCTAAACAAATGTTGCCAGTTGTACAGTGACATCATGCTCTTCCCTGCCCGTGTGTGATCAGGGGTATATAAGCAGCCTGAGAACTATTTCTGGGACTGCATGATTTGGGCCTGCAGATGCCCCGTGTCAGCCATATGTGGCCAGCATATTTAAAATTTCCTCCTCTAGTAAAACTCTTCAGAATTCATCTGGACTGGGTGTCTCTACGTGGACTCGATGAAATGAGGTACAGTGCCTTTCAGAATCTGGGGTGTGGTACTTTATAACATAGCAGACATAGCTCCTGCCTCCTAATCTCTTACAGTCAACTAGAATACCAGAACGGAGGGTGGAATTTCCTGGAAACTGATGCTGGAGACAGCATGTAATTGTAAAGTACAGACTTGGAAGGTGATGGGCAAATGAGTGTAAAATTTGTATTTTTTGAGTTTGCTCACTTTTAGTGTTAAAAAATGGCACTGGGCCTGACCTGTGGTGGCGCAGTGGATAAAGCATCGACCTGGAAATGCTGAGGTTGCTGGTTTGAAACCCTGGGCTTGCCTGGTTAAGGCATATGGGAGTTGATGCTTCCTGCTCCTCCCCCCCTTCTCTCTCTCCTCTCTCTCTCTCCCCTTCTCTATCTCCTTTCTAAAATGAATAAATAAAAATTAAAAAAAAATGGCACTGGGCAGCGCTAGGTATGTGATCTGTGAAATTGCAAATTACCTTCCTGCTTGGGAGGGGCTATTGTCTTGCTAATGTTTGTTGGAGCAGTTTTCACGCCAGGAAGTATTGAAAAGAGAAGGGAGGAAGCCATGTTTGCAGAGTTTGTGCAGAAAGTTGGAAGGAGATGGGAAACAGAGGTGAGGGGGCTTTTGCGAGCTCCGCTGAGATTGGTGGGGCCTTGATTCTAAGAGAAATAAGAGAAGATTTTCCTGATTGTGGAACTGGAGAATGTGGCAGTGCCTTTGGGAGCCCTGAGTGAAAGGGAAGTGTTTTTTCCCAGTGTGTTTGCTCACCAGCGGGTACGAGACTTTAATAAAGGAATGGCCCACCATTTCTTGGCTCCACTGTTTCTTTACCATCTGCCCAAATCCATTGATAACCTGCAAGTGTGTGGCCATGACGGCCGGGACTACTGGCCCTACAGAAGGACTCATACAAAATGATCAAATTCAGCTATAACTTCCAGACAGGCAGAAAGACGGCAGACTGTAGAAATATAGTGACTCTGCAGCCTAAATGTAAGATAATTAATACCCCAGGTCTGCCCTTTACCTGGTGTGTTCTCTCTCTGGTCCTCAGGTCTCCTGTGTGTAACAAGGTTGAGTTGAAGAATGATAATAAAAAAGTGAACTAAGTTAACAATTTATTTAATTAGACTTCCATGCGAAACTTTAAGTCCCAGCAATATGGCAGATTGAGATCATTGGAATTCTTCCAACCACAAAGGCTTAGAAATTTTGAATAAAACATAATAAGCATTTTATTATATATTTTAAAGGGAAAAAAAAGAAAATATGGAAAATACTCAGGTTCCAGAAACAGAAAAAGACGCTGAAATTCCAAGCAATAAACTTATGAGGACATGCTGAAGCTGTCTAGGATGGGTTTTAGTAACCTAGGTATTTAGTGACCTTAAGTTGTAATGCCCACCTGAGGATAGATGAGCCTTTCGTAGACCTCCCCAAATCTAGGAATTGGAATTAATACACATTTATAAAACTGAAATCTATGAAAACCTACATCTTAAAAAAAAAAAGAGTACACCAGAAAAATATCTACCCACTGTCATAGGAGACAAGAAAGTTGGTTTGTTTCTGTCTGGGCTCTATTTAGGGAAATAAAATGTCCCTGTAGAACAGGGGTCGGGAACCTTTTTGGCTGAGAGCCATGAACGCCACATATTTTAAAATGTAATTCCGTGAGAGCCATACAACGACCTGTGTACGCATCATTCAATAAAAATTTGGTGTTGTCCCGGAGGACAGCTGTGATTGGCTCTAGCCACCCGCAACCATGAACATGAGCGGTAGGAAATGAATGGATTGTAATACATGAGAATGTTTTATATTTTTCACATTATTTTTTTTATTAAAGATTTGTCGGTGAGCCAGATACAGCCATCAAAAGAGCCACATCTGGCTCACGAGCCATAGGTTCCCGACTCCTGCCTTAGAATATTCACAACCTTAAGCCTATGTTTCATATGAGTTTAGGGAGTAAATTTTCATTATTCATACAGTTAAGAAAACCTCAGGCCAATAAATCAATATAAAAATAGATCTAAGGCCATGGCAAATGAAAACCACCATGAGATATTAAAACCACCTCACACCTATTAGAATGGCTACTGTCAAAAGACAAAAAATAACAGTGTTGGTGAGGATGTTGAGGAAAGGGAACCCTTGTGTCCTGTTGGTGGGAATGTAAATTGGTACAGCCATTGTAGAAAACAGTATGGAGGTTCTACAAAAAATTAAAAATTTAACTACAATTAGATCCAGCAATTTCACTCCTGTGTATTTATTCAAAGAAAATGAAAACACTAATTCAAAAAGACATATACAGTGTGTCCATAAAGTCATGGTGCACTTTTGACCGGTCACAGGAAAGCAACAAAAGACTATAGAAATGTGAAATCTGCACCAAACAAAAGGAAAACCCTCCCAGTTTCTGTAGGATGATGTGGCAGCATGTGCACATGTGCAATTGATAACGTAACACCGTGTATACAGCGGAGCAGCCCATAGCCATGCCAGTCGAGATGTAGACGGTACAGAGGAAAGTTCAGTGTGTTCTGTGGCTTGCTAAATTCGAATCTGTGACCAAAGTGCAATGTGAATATCGGCGCGTTTATAACGAAGCACCACCACATAGGAATAACATTACTCAGTGGGATAAGCAGTTGAAGGAAACCCGCAGTTTGGTGGAGAAACCCGTTCTGGTAGGCCATCAGTCAGTGACAAGTCTGTAGAGGCTATATAGGATAGCTATCTAAGGAGCCCTAAAAAATCTGTGCATGAGCCCACATTGAACTGCACTGAATAGGTATGAAACTGGGAGAGTTTTCCTTTTATTTGGTGCAGATTTTGTTGCTTTCCTGTGACCAGTCAAAAGTGCACCATGACTTTATGGACACACTGTATGTACCTCCATGTTCATTGCAGCATTATTGATAATAGCCAAGATATGGAAACAACATAATGTGGAAACACAATCCATTGTGTTCATCAATGACAATGGATAAATAAATAAAGAAAATTATATATATATTACACGCATACAATGGAATCTTATTCAGCCATAAAAAGAATGAAATCTTTCCATTTGCAATAACATGGATGAACCTTCAGGTCATTAAGCTAAGTAAAATCAGACAGAGAAAGACAAACCCATATGATCTCACTTATATGTGAAATCTAAAACAAACAAAAAAAAACCCAAGGCCCTGGTCCGCTAGTTCAGTGGTAGAGTATCGGCCTGGCATGTGGAGGTCCCGGGTTTGATTCCCAGCCAGGGCACACAGGAGAAGTACCCATCTGCTTCTCCACCCTTCTCCCTCTCCTATCTTTCTGATTCTCTCTTCCCCTCCCGCAGCCAAGGCTCCATTGGAGCAAAGTTGGCCTGGGCACTGAGGATGGCTCCATGGCCTCTGCCTCAGGTGCTAGAATGGCTCTGGTTGCAATGGAGCAATGCCCTAGATGGGCAGAGCATCACCCCCTGCTGGGCATGCCGGATGGATCCTGGTCTGGCGCATGAGGAAGTCTGTCTCTCTGTCTCCCTGCCTCCCTGCCTCTGACTTCAGAAAAATACAAATAATAATAATAATAAAATTAAATTTAAAAAATTCCAAGGCCATAGAATAAGTTGGTTGACAGAGGCAGGAGGTAGGCAGTTGGTCAAAGGTACAAATTTCCAATTATAAAATAAGTCATGGGATGTAATGGGGGGGACCTACCATATTTCCCTATGTATAAGATGCACTTATTTGGAAAAATTTGGGGTCTAAAAACAGGGTGCATCTTATACAGTGGTTGCAGATTTTTTTACTTACATTTCCCTTTTATTTTTAATTTTTTATTTTTTACAGAGACAGAGAGTGAGTCAGAGAGAGGGATAGACAGGGTCAGACAGATATGAACGGAGAGAGATGAGAAGCATCAATCATTAGTTTTTCATTGCGCACTGCAACACAGTTGTTCATTGATTGCTTTCTCATATGTGCCTTGACTGTGGGCCTTCAGCAGACTGAGTAACCCCTTGCTGGAGCCAGCGACTTTGGGTTCAAGCTGGTGGGCTTTTGCTCAAACCAGATGAGCCCGCGCTCAAGCTGGTGACCACGGGGTCTCGAACCTAGGTCCTCTGCATCCCAGTCCGACACTCTATCCACTGTGCCACCGTGTGGTCAGGCCATTTCCCATTTTTTGCACTTGTTTTTGTGCTCATTGTTGAAGACAGTGATTTGTCATCAGACACAGATGAGGACAAGCTAGTGGATGTGAATTTTGACAGTGGTGAGGAGTTGTATGAATTTTATGATGAATAAAACTTGAGTTCAATAACTTTATGTAATACATTTTTTTTTTCAAATTTCGGGCCCCCAAATTAAGGTGCTCTTATACATGGGAGCATATTATATACAATACATGGGGAAATATGGTAAGTCCAGTGATACAACCAGAGTATGTACAAGGAGAAAATTCAAAACTTTCTGGGTGGGAATATTTCCATAATTCTTGGCACAGACATTCTCTTAGGGGTAAAAAAGTCCTGCTAAAAATAAGCTCACAATCAGACATAATAAACCATATCAGGAAATAAATGCTCATGAACAAGTGTCAACAGACACAATAGTAGGGTTGCAGAGTTAGACAATTGATTTCAGAAAATACTACAGAAGACTGATCCACTTTAAAATAATCAATGATGGAGGGAACTGGAGACATACAGATGAAACAAATTTGGCCACGTGTTAATAATTACTGAAGCTTATTCTTTGACCCAGCAATACCACTCCCAGGTTTTTAACCAAGAGAAACGAAAGCAAACTCCTACTGAAAGACTTACATAAGAAAGTTAATGGTGGCTTTATTCACAGTAGCCTATGCTGGAAATAATCCAAGTGTCCATCAACAGGAGACTGGATAAACAGTTTTGGTCTGTTCATACAATGGAATATTACTAAGTGATAAAAAAGAATAAACTACTAATAACTGCAACAACGTGGATGAACTTCACAGCTAGGATGTGCTGAGTGAAAGCAGCTGGACTTAGAAGAGTACACACTATATGGTTCAGGACAATGGAGACCTGCTACCTGGTATGGGCTGGAGTAGGAAGAGTCGTGGGTGGTGAGAAGAAAAAGGAGTGAGGCTCTATTTAGCTCAGTGTAAATTCTTTTGTAAAAACCTGGAGAGGTTTTTTTGTAAAAAATTATTTTGTAAAAAATAATCTGAAACAAATACAGCAAAATCTGAACGTATACCTCATCTCAATTACAGATATAATTGCCTATTATAGTATTATTTTATGTACTTTCCTTATAGTATTTGAAATGTTTTACCTTTTAAAATAAGTAAATACACACAGAAATAAAGACTGCCAGTGAGACTGTCAGGAAGTGACTTACTGAATTTTCGACATATGGTTTTAGTCACAGAAAGGCCTCACTAATGAAGCATATGTTGACATGGAACTATTTGAACAGGCTTAAATTTAAATTAGCCATGAATGTGATGACTGAGCTCTGATTTCATTCAGGATCTCAGAAAAGGGAAAATGGTACAGAGCAGGCTTAGGGCAATTCACTCTGCATTAATTTGGAAGACTGATCCTCAAAACTTGGAACCAGGACAATGAGGCCTACTCTTAGACTGGCTAACGCATACTACAGGACTTGGAAAAAATTCACTTTCCTGCAATATGCATCTTCAAAATGAAAAAGGATTTACTCCATTACTTCTTAAGGCAAAGGCTAACAAAGAGTATACTGTAAAATGACCTCAAGTGTGCTCGTAACTTACTTTCAAAAATCAGTTAAATATTTCATATGGAAGCTTCCTGAAGTCTATTTCCTCAGGTAATGTTTGAGTGAATGGCCTGTTTTGTGACCTACTTTAATTTAGTATTCTGAGTGCCTGGGAAATATGCGAGAGATTCCAGAGCCTGAGGATGCAAGTTTCCATGATCTTTCTTCACATCACCACCTCCCATTCCTTACTCCCACCCTTTCCACCCGGCTGTTCACCGACCAGCAGGGCCCTACAGCTAGGGTGACCAGAGGACCATTTTACCCAGGACAGTCCCAGTTTATGCTTGCTGTCCTGGCTAATTACACCCCTTCAACTCTCAATAGTGTCTGAAATACATGATCACTTTAGCTATTATGGAAAGAGTATGGGATCTGGAGTTAAAAGACCTGGGTTCCAATTTTAGTTCCACTTAAAATTGTGAACACTTGGGCAAGTTCTTCAACCTCTCTGAACCTGTTTCTTCACCTGAAAAAGGGGAATAATCAACACATTTACAAATTTGCTGTCAGGATTAGAAATATGCAAAAGCAATCGGGTTATATTTCATCCATAAGAAAGCAGAGCTGAGCAATCCACCCTCTCTCTTGAGTATTGCTACCTTGCCAACTTGGAAGCAGTCATCGGCTGTGAGGGAGAAAAGCCGTCTGGGCTTATACAGGTCAGTGATCGTGGAGCCAGTGACTCTCTGAAAGATGCCTTGGGTCAGGCCCTTCACATTGAGCATGTATACATCCTGCAGCCGCATCAGGGCCCTTGCTGCTCCCTCAAGGTCCTCAAAGGCTGGCAGGTCCTGCTCCACCTTCTCGTAACCATCCTTCAGAGCTGTACAGGGTGTGAAAACAATCTACCATTCATAAAACAGGCAGTGAGCATTCAATACATGCAAGCATAATCACCTGTTCCCATAGTTCCTGAACAAAGGCAATGTTTGATTTGCTTTTCTTCCCAGTGGCAAGCACAGTTCCTGGCACAGAGAACTTAATCCAACCTTCTGAATAAGGAAGAAAGGCTCTGTTGTATAAACTAAGGTACACACCTTTATCCCATTGTCCCACCCTTTCTGTCTTCAGGCGCCTTGCCCTTTGCAGGGACAATTCTTCTTCCTCTTAATCCATAAATCAACAAACTTGTTCAAGTACAAAGCACAGAAAATTAGGAACATGATATCACTACAGATCACGCTATAGTGGCACCTTTTTTTTTTTTTTTTTTGTATTTTTCTGAAGTTGGAAACGGGGAGACAGTCAGACAGACTCCCCCATGCGCCCGACCGGGATCCACTCGGCATGCCCACCTGGGGGTGATGCTCTGCCCATCTGGGGCTTTGCTCTGTTGCAACCAGAGCCATTCTAGCGCCTGAGGCAGAGGCCATAGAGCCATCCTCAGGGCCCGGGCCAACTTTGCTCCAATGGAGCCTTGTCTGCGGGAGGGGAAGAGAGAGACAGAGAGGAAGGAAAGGGGGAGGGGTGGAGAAGCAGATGGGCGCTTCTCCTGTGTGCCCTGGCAGGGAATCGAACCCGGGACTCCTGCACGCCAGGCCGACACTCTACCACTGAACCAACCGGCCAGGGCTGTAGTGGCAACTTAATAAAACAGAAATTATTAGAAGAGAACACTTTCTACACGTGTAAACAGGATGATATAACCTGTTGTTCACAGGGCTATAGTGAAGGTCAAGTGAGATAATGGATATGAAATTTTACATTACTTTCTAATGTAAAATTATATACACATATTAACAAAAGCACCTAGTTCTTTGTAATAATTAGAGCTAGGGAGATCAAGTAATACCTACCCACTTCATTATCCCTCGTCACATCCCATCAGAATCTCTTTCCTTTCCACTCAGTCAGGAGACAGAGTCTTCTCTTTACCCTCCAGCCCTCCTGCTCATTACCTCGGATGTTCTCACTGGCCTCCAGACTATGTACCACATTCCTCCAGTCAGACTGTAGGCGTTTGATGAGAGTAAACGCGAGCAGAGGGTTAGACACAGGGGTTGCTGAATCCTCATGCAAAGAAAGCACCTTGTTGTAGAACCTGAAAGAGAGGACTAGAATGATCTAACCTACCAATGCAACCTCTACGCCTAGGAAAGGCTGGCACGGTGTAAGAGTAGTTAAGAACAAAATGCTGAACCCCTTGAGACTCATGTAATATACTAACCAATCAACGCGCACACGCGCGCACACACACACACACAGAGACACAAAAACTACCAACACAACAAAAGTAGGTCTACTCATTTGTTCATTCAGTGCGTTAGTCTCTACTGGTCAATTACTGTACATCAGGCATCCTGTGAGGCTAGAGACACAAAGGCAAGACAGGATCCAGTTCTCAAGTCGTTCACAACCCAGATAATCCTTTTTTCTTTCATCATTCTATATTCAGTACTTAGAATCTGGTAGAAGCTCCAAAACATTGTTCAGTTAATTGGAATAATTCTGAAACATGCTATAAGAGAAATGTGCATATTGCTATGTAATGCTACAGCAGTTTGTAGGCAGGGCATCTAACCTAGGTGCGATTTAGAAAGTATAATGAAACACTTCCCAGAGGAGATGCCACTTGATCTGAGTCCTAAAGGATTAGTTAAAAATTGATAGCTACGATTTATTGAGCCCTTACCACGTATTAGGCATTCTGCTCAGTGCTTTAAATACACAGTCTCGTGTAATTCCCCCAACAACCCTTAAAGTAGATTTTATCATGCCCATTTGACAGAAAACTGAAACAAGGTCACACTGTTAGCAACAAGCCAGGAATGAACCCAACTCTGCCAGACTCTGAAGCCTGTTCTCAGCTGACTTTACCATGTTGTTTTCCAAGGAGCTAGAACAGGGAAAGAAGAATGTTTTTTGAGCTGACAGGGACCAATATATATTGGCATAGAGGCTTGACATGTATTTGGTCACTCAATAAGTTGATTGATACTGGTTACTTGCTAGTTGTCAGACTCCATGCTGAAAGCTGGGCAGGACAGGGTCCAATGCTCAAAATTTTCATGGACAAGAAAATAGATGTTGGTCTTGGCCAGTTGGCTTAATGGGTAGAGTATCTGCCTGGCATGTAGACATCCTGGGTTCAATCCCCAAGGCATACATGAGAAGTGACCATCTGCTTTTCTTCCTCTCCCTCTCCTCCTTCTCTCTCTCTTCCCCTCCTGCAGCCAGTGGCTCAATTGGTTTGAGCATTGGCCCAGGCCCTGAGAATAGCTTGGTTGACTTGAGCATCACTCCCAGACTGGGGCTGCCATGTGGATCCCAGTCTATCTCCTCTCCTCTTACTTAAAAAAAAAAAGAGCCTGACCAGGCAGTGGCGCAGTGGATAGAACTAGGACGCGGAGGACCCAGGTTTGAGACCCCGAGGTCACCAGCTTGACAGCGGGCTCATCTGGCTTGAGCAAAGCTCACCAGCTTGGACCCAAGGTCGCTGGCTTGAGCAAGGGGTCACTCAGTCTGCTGAAGGCCCACGGTCAAGGCACATATGAGAAAGCAATCAATGAACAGCTAAGGTGTCACAACGAAAAACTGATGATTGATGCTTCTCATCTCTCTCCATTCCTGTCTGTCTGTCCCTATCTATCCCTCTCTCTGACTCTCTCTCTGTCTCTGTAAAGAAAAAGAAAAAGAAAAAAGAAAGTAATTTTTTCCTCATTACTTTATGCTTAAGTTTAATACATATTTCTATGAAAGAATGAATGAAATATTATATTATTCCAGGAGCTAGGAACAAAATTTTGAATAAGACAATAAATAACCTTGATCTCTGAGACTCACAGCCTAGTGGGCAATAAAAACAAAAATAGTTACATTACAGATGCAACACCAGATTTATGAACAAGGCTAAGGGGGGAGTCAGACAGAGGGTGATGGATTTAGCCAGAGCAGGTCAGAGCAGATCATCTCTCCTTTCACAGAGGAGATAATAAACCGAGACTTGATGGGTGAATGCAAACACAAGCAAATGGGAGGCCTCCTTCCAGGCAGGCAGAGACGGTTCAAAGGATGCAAAGGTACAGAGAGAGATAGTAGGGAACTTACAAGCAGTTTAGTACAGAAGCACAGGGTCTACTGGGAGATGGGTAGATCAGACTGGAGAAGTGAGGAGCACCTCAGAGACCTTGCTGAAGAATTTGATTTTTACCTTGAGTGCAACTAGAAGCCACCAAAAGGTTTCAAGTGAGAATGGGATGCACTATGATATGGTTACATATATAAACCTATTAAGCCTGACCAAGCGGTGGCACAGCGGTAGAGCATCGGACTGGGATGCAGAGGATCAAGGTTCGAGACCCCGAGGTCGCCAGCTTGAGCGCAGGCTCATCTGGTTTGAGCAAGGCTCACCAGCTTGAGCCTATGGTTGCTGGCTTGAGGAAGGGGTCACTCGGTCTGCTGTAACCCCACAGTCAAGGCACATATGAGAAAGCAATCAATGAACAACTAAGGTGTTGCAATGAAAAACTAATGATTGATGCTTCTCATCTCTCTCCCGTCTTGTCTTTCCCTCTCTCTGTCTCTGTCACAAAATAAATAAATAAAAATTAAAATATAAAAAAAAACCTGTGAAAAAGTGAGAGAAGGGTTCAGAAGTGGAACTGACTGGAAGTACAAAGACCAGTTAGGAGGCCATTTCAAAACTGCAAACAAGAAACAAGGAGACTGAACCATAACAGTGACAGTGGGGGCAAAGAATGGCATGGATTCAATGTAGATATTTAGGGATAAGACCATTTAGAAACTGATGATGGCTAATGGGGAATGAAGAAGAAGGGTTTTCCAGCACAATTCCAACCTTTCTGGCTCACCGCCATTTACAGGAAAGGGCCAGAATGGTGGGGCCAGAAGTGACCATCTTCCTAGTTAATTTCTCTCCATCTCAGGTATCCTATAAGAGTATTCATATAAGCAAAAGATGTCTCCTTTTCCGATATGCTATGGTTATTCCACTTCTAACACACTACTGGGATTGATATTATTGAAATTATTAATTAAAATAAGGCAGACTTAGAGTTTTAATTCTGCCCTCTAAGAATTTTCTCCTTGTTTTAAAATGATTAATTTCCAAGAAATACAATAACAACAAAGGAAGTAAAAGAAAAATAAGTGTGGCCCTGGCTGGTGGTGCAGTGGATAGAACATTGTCCTGCCAAGGCCCTGTCCATCCCAGGTCCCAGCTCAATCCTGAGGGCCTGGTCAGGGCATGGATGAGAAGCAGTCAATGGGTACACAACTAAGTGGAACAACAAGATGCTTCTCTCTCTCCCACTCCCTCTTTCTCAAAAAAAAAAAAGTGTGATCAAACTGAAAAGGATACAAATTTATGAAAATGTAGAAAGAGGTGAAAGTGAAGAATAGAGACAGTGGTTGCGTGGTGGGAATTTCAATGTCTTCAAGCAGAGATTTCTCAAGGTGCTTCCTGAAACTATAAAACAGAGCCTGAAAACATCATATTTCCCCATGTACAAGATGCATCCTTTTTCAAAAAATTGGGGGTCTAAAAAGTAGTGTGTCTTATACAATGGTTGTGATATTTCAAATGCCATAGACGGAACTGAGGATGAGGCAATCTATGAAGACAGTGATTCATCATCAGACACAGATGAGGATAAAATAATGGATGGGAGTTTTGACAGTGATGAGGAGTTGTATGAATTTTATAATGAATAAAACTTGAGTTCAATAATTTTATGTAATACTTTTTTTTTTTTTCTTCAAATTTCGGGCCCCAAAATTAAGGTGAGTCTTATACATGGGAGCGTCTTATACATGGGGAAATACGATAGATGACTTGCTTCTTGGTGCTTCCAGGGAGCCAAATGTTCAATTCAAGAATAAATTAAGGAAGGAGAATCTTGGCCTGGGTGCCCAGGGAGGGAATGGGAAACCTGTCAAGTCCCAGGATATCTCTGATCCCCAAGCGGGGCTGTTTGAGAGCGGCTACCCTAGAGTTTTGAAACTAAACCAGTCTCCAGGGTGTAGGATTTTTTTTTTTTTACTACCCATTATTTCCTGCTTCAGCTCCATATGGAACTACTTAGTGAAGATAGATATTCCACTGCTAGATGACAAAACTTACAAGCAGAGACTTGGGCTTCAGTCCAGTCTGAAGAGTAAGTGTCCAGGAACAACTGAGGCTGAATGGGCAATGGTTTTATAAGACAGGTGGGAGGAGCTGGGAGGAGACCTGAGACTTATCCTGACCCAGCCCCCAACTGTCTTTCAGTTTCTTCCTTTATAAAATGATAGCACTGGCCTAGTCTAGAAGAGCTCTCTCCTAGCATGACCCTTCTAGTATTTCTTTCCATCACCTTTTCCACAATTAAATATATAGATTCCTTATCTGGTGCTTGAGGACTAATGTTTAACAGGCATCAGAGGAAACTGAGGCACAAAGGGAAAGAGGTAAAGCAGAAAGGTGAAGATTACCCCAAGTCATCAATCAGATCAAAAGCACTCTTTGCCAGCCTACTTTGTATCTATATTATGGGATTCATCTATTTAGGGTAGGGGTTTGATCTTTACTGCAGCACATAATTCAATTCAGTGTTCAGATACATCATTTTTTCTGTTACAGAAAGAAAAAAAACCTATCAGCTAATATCTGAAGCTGGTTTTGAATCCAAATGTTGGCCCTATGCCCAGCCTCTGAGCAAATAGTTGGTTTTCAGAGACTGAGTAACTGGATGCTGAATTCAAACCTCAAGGTTTCCTAAATGGCAAATGCTGCTGAGAGTGGAAAAGCAGATCCTTTCCTTCAAGAATGTGCACATAAAATTTGCAACCCAACCCTGCATTAAACATAGCCTGGACAGATGATCCAACCACAATACATGGGCTATTTTAATTCAATATGTTTCTTCTTTGGAATTCAGAAATAGTTTTGCTTCAGTTCTTCTGAGACATTCTGAAGGTTAACTCTTAGCACAGAAGTGCAACTGCTGCTGACACTACTTTTTCAATCTTGGTAGCTTTTAAAAACTGTACCAACAAAAACAGCTAGGGATTAACTATATACAGTATATTATTTTTATATATTATATTTATATTTATAATGTGTAACTAATATATACTATAATAGTATATAACTATATGTACTGTAATTAGTATAATTTTTATTTATTAATGTGGGTAGGGAGTAGTTTCAACATCAAAAATTCTAAAGAATATCAACTGAGGCCCTTAGAAATGACAGCCCAGGTCCATAAAACCACCTGACTTGGGAGTATAAGAAAATAAGCAGCAACTGCCAAAATTTTTGCTTTAAAAAGCACACATTTCACTAGGTTTTGGAGCACTGACTAGAGAACAGACAGTCTTTAAAATGTCAAATTATGGTAAACTTCCTGAAATTAAATGTTCATACATCATTTAAGAAGAGAATCTAAAATTTTGCTGATTCTTTTTTATTATCTGAGCACTCATAGTCTTAATTACTGTTTAGAGCCAAACGTGGGGTCAGGTTTCACTAGTCAGTCTTAAATAACAATTATAAGAATCTAACATTTTTTAGCAATTATTATATTCCAAGCACAATGATAAACACCTTTATATGGTATTAATCCTTCCAACAACCCTATGGGAGTAGATACTATCATTATCATTATCTTAAGGTCTTAAAAAACTAATGCTTAAAGAGGTAAAGAAACTTGCCCAAAGTCAGAGCCAAGGATTCAAATAGAGGTCTGTTAAATTCCTGAATCCAGACTCAACCATTATGTACTCTGGCTGCTCATAAAACCTCAGGTCTGGGTCCTGTCATATCAGATAAGCCAGCAACAGAATATCACAGCATAATGGAAAGAGAATCAAAAGAAGTGTGTCCTAGTCCAAGATTTGCTACTTTCTAGATTTAGCATCTTGAATAAGGTACTAAAACTTAGTTTTCTCATATTTTAAGAGAGTACACATTTCTCATTTGATTAAAAGAGTAATAAAAACCTACTTCAAGGCACTGCGTGTCAGAGAGAATCAAATGAGATAAAGTTTGTGCAAGACCTCCCACTTTGACAACACAATGGTGATTAGACAGTGAGTGAAGCTCTGCCCAGCTGCTTTAATCAACAGGCTGTTTTCTGATCTTGTTCCCTGAGAGGCCCCGCATCAGTATTAGAATTCTGACCCCCACCTCCATCTGGGCCACCAAAATAGAGATTAACGGTAAAAGAACAAGCACATGGACACCAGGAGCACATTCCAAATCAAATCATCATTCAGTCACCACAGAGTAACCAACAAAAGCTGTCACATACACTTCCACACACCAATTGATTCTCCTGTACATGGCTCTCTCATGCAGCACTAGTGTACTCCTACGTACCTCCTTCCTGTGTGCCCTCGAAGTGGTATTACTCACTGTTTTATAAGCAGTGAGAACTGAATGCAAAGGAGCCACAGACATCTTTGATTAACAATAGACTCCAAGTTCCTTGAAGGCAGGGTTGGGTCTTGTTTACCATTTTATCCCCAGTGCCTGGAACAGTGCTTGGCACTCAAACATATGTGTTGAATAAACTTATAAACATTAAGTATTTATTCATATATACAATTGTACAAGTTTTTTTTTGTCTCCTCCCTGCACAGTGACTTGTACAATTACTTAGTATCTTTCACATGTAGAGTATGATATCCATAGTGTCGAGTTCCGATTATACAATTTTAAGTCTCCCACATGGTCACAGAATGTACCCTGACTCAACACCAGTTCACTGGGTCGCGTGGTCAACACACATGTGGCTATAGCATCACACAGTATTCTCTCTATCTCACTCTGGTACTGTCTCCATGTTTCTGTGACACAAAGCCTGGGGGCCCACATAGCTTGACACAGTACCTTGTGAGGTCCCATTTGGCCTCAGAGTCAGTTTACCACAGTTTTCCACGTTGTATCGACTTCGCTGTGTGGTGACACTGGATCTGGAGTGTCACTACGTGTGTGTGTGTGTGTGTGTGTGTGTGTGTGTGTGTCCCCACGCTGAGTGACAGGGCATCTCTGGGGTCATATTCAGTCTCAGTTTCCCCATCATCCCATGCCACAGTGTCTTGGTGTCACACACAGCGTGAAGAAGGTTCTGCGGAATCACACCCACAGTGTCTCAGTCTCACAGTGTGACACTGGGTCTGCGGTCCCACGCAGGGTGACAGTGTCTCAGCCTCACCCTCTGACTCAGTCTCCCCCACTCAGGCCCTTCTGTCGCTTCCCCTCCGGTGCCCTCACCTTGTCAGGTCCCGCAGCCGCGCCTCCTCCCCGCGCAGGTAGCGCCTCAGCAGTCCCAGCAGCCTGCGCTCGGGCGCCAGGGCGCGCGCCACGCTGGTCAGCGCCGAGAAAGTTTCCCCGCGCGCCGCTGCCCCTGCCGGATCCCCTGCCCGCAGCGCCAGCAGCGCCAGCAGCGCCGCCAGCCGTGCCACGGAGCCCATAGCCGGCGTCCGCGCGCGTCCCCTCGGAACTTCCCGCCCGTCTCGGCCCGGCTGCCCAGTGCTCCTGTCCCTGCCCGCCCCGCGGCCCCGCCCGGTCCGCTCGTCCTTCCCTGCTGCCCCGCCCAGCCCGGCCCCCGACTCCTTTGCTCTGACACCTCCCCTCACTTCTACGTCTCCTACCCGCCTGACCCTTAGCTCCTCACACTGAGTGAGGGCGGCCTGCAGCGCCAGGGGCCGCCCGCTCGCCACTAAATCACAGCCTGGGGCAGGTGTTTCCGCGGTGCCCATTTCACACTCGGGGAAACTGAGAAAGGGGATGGATGGGATGATGAATTCACCAACAGCCTTTGCATATCGGGCCAATATTCTAACTAACTTAGCTCCCAGCCAAGGCCTGTCTTTGTGATACTTCCTATCTTTCCATTCATTTCAAGAGTGTTACTTCTAGGAGCATTTTATAATAATCTTCAACAATTTTAACATTTGTGTCATCTCTTTCTTGACATCTGTTCACTGCCTTTTCTTACACTAATTGAAATTTTCCTGGTTCTTTGTATACTGAATAATTTTGGATTAAATATTAGATATTTTGAATATTTTAAGTGTTTAGATTTTGTTTTAATTTTATGAAGAATCGTAATATATTTGTTTTAGAATGTAGTTGACTCAGTTGGATTCAAAAATCCTGATTTGGCCTGACCTGTGGTGGTGCAGTGGATAAAGCGTCGACCTGGAAATGCTGAGGTCGTGGGTTCGAAACCCTGGGCTTGCCTAGTCAAGGCACATATGGGAGTTGATGCTTCCAGCTCCTCCCCACCTTCTCTCTCTCTCTCCTTCTCTGTCTTTCTCTCCCCCTTTCTCTCTCCTCTCTAAAATGAATTAAAAAAAAAATCAAAAATCCTGATTTGCCTTCTGATGTGATTCAAATGTCAGCGCACGGTTTTGTTGTTGTTGTTTCAGTTCAGTTTTTAAAGCTTTTACAATGCTATTCAGAGCTGTCACAGTTGTGCTCCAGCCAGTGGCCCATCTTGGATCTGGACACCATACCTCAGAACTGAAGTGCACTATATGCTCTCCAGCATCAGACCCAGGCATGCACAGATCAGGGGTGAGGGCAGAAGTTACAGAGTTGCTCTCCTGAACCTATTTCCTCTCTGTGATCTCTCTGATACTTTCCAGTCCCCCGAAGCTCCCCGTTTTGATCGTCTGGCCCCAAACCTGAGGCTTCCATGACCTTATTCTGCTGTGTATTTCTCATGATTGCATGCATCTGAGGCCAAGTGGCAAGAACGGAGAGAGAAAAAAATCAGTGGGGGTTTGCCCCACGCTGTTGGGATTGCCAAAAACAAAAATTACAGCATTATTTGATATGGTTTCAACGTATGTAGATTAATATATAAGATAACTCAAAGTTTCAGACAGCCGTAGGCCCTCACTGCCACCGTTGCCAATGAGGTTGCCACTGCTGGATTGCCTGTGAAGAGGGGTGCAGGAGAACAGAGGACAAAGACAGGAATGTCCCTCAGCCTCAGTGTGAAGAGTCTTCTTCCTCTCTTACTGAGCGAGAGCTAGAGGGCTTCTCCGGCAGGTTTCCCAATCCTCTCTTTGGGGCCAACTTCTGCGGTTGGAACTACTGAGGATCAAAAAGGGGAAACACTGCCAACCAGTGGTGCCTCAAATTCTGGCTTTCTCCTCCAATGTCCCTGCTGTCATTTACTTTTGAGACTATTTAAATGCATTATGTTCATGTCTTATAGTTATATTCAGTGGGTGAGGTATCTTCCAACAATAAGAACTTCCTACATTATAATATTTTGTTTTAATTCTGCATCAAGAGATAAATTTTGGAAGTTACTCTCAGTAACAATAGGATTCCGGGTTTATCTAAATTTAACTGAATTATGCTACAAGCACAAAGAATTATTTGACAATGGAGTAGATATTTTCCAAGCACAGCTAAGTTTGTGAGGGCTCATCTTCTGTTCCTGTTTGGTATTTAGCAGGGTTTTTTGTTTGTTTTTTGACCTGTCTTTTTAGACAATCTCTACTTCTGAATGCCAAAACCCCCAAAAATGTGTAATAGCTTTTGAAGAAGTGTTACTATTATTACTAGGCTTTTCATGAAAAATGAAAATTAAAGTAGAAATTAAAAGGTTCAAGAAAAAGATCAAGATCTTCAAATATATATCAAGATAGGAAAAAAGGAAAGCTTTTCCAGAAATAATAAACATCCCTCCCTGGCTTCATGTAGTGGCAGTCTCTGCTGCTCACTCCACACCGGTCATGCTGGCCTTTGGCCTTTTCATTGCCTGCTCCTGCCAAGCTCTTTTCTGATTCATGTGTAATTTCTAACTCCTACTCATTCTTTGAGTCATTTCCTTGAGGACCTTTTGTCTGCAAACTAGGTTTGAATCCCCACATTATTCAAAATACCCCCCCTATAATTTTCCCTTGGTAGCATTTATTACAGTTATAATACCTTCTTTCTATAATTAATGGCTATCTGCTCCAATAGATACAACTTTCATGTAGAAAGGACTGCTTAGTGGAATGCCTGGCAATAATAGTAGGTACTCATTTTTAAAGATAAAATAATGGAGTAGAAAGAGCAACAGTGTCTTAGAGGTTGGGGGCTGGGTGAAAAGGTTAAGAGATTAAGCAAAGAAAGGTTAAAAATAAAAGCTCACAGACACAGACAACAGTGTGGTGATTACAGGAGGGAAAGGGGGGTGGAGGTAGAAGAGGGTAAAGAGGATAATGGTGATGGAAGGAGACTTGACTTGGGGTGGTGAACGCACAGTGCAGTATATAAATGATGTATTATGGAATGGCACACCTGAAACCTATGTAATTTTATTAACCAAGGTCTCCCCAATAAATTCAATAAAAAAACCCCAACCCCCCACAAACTATCCCATCAATTAATCTCTTTATCAAGGATCCTTTAGCCTGACCAGGCGGTGGTGCAATGGATAGAGCGTCAGACTAGTATGCGAAGATCCCAGGTTGCGGGGGTTCATCCCGCTTGAGCACGGGGTTGCTGGCTTGAGCATGGGATCATAGACATGACCCCATGGTTGCTGGCTTCAGCCCAAGGGTCACTGACTTGAAAGTCAAGGTCCTGGCTTGAGCAAGGGGTCACCTGCTTTGCTGTAGCCCCCCCCCCTGAAAAGACACCTATGAGAAAGCAATCATTGAACAACTAAGGTGCCGCAACAAAGAATTGATGCTTCTCATCTTTCTCCCTTCCTGTCTGTCTGTCTTTCTGACTCCCTGTCTCTGTCAAAAAAAAAAAGGATCCTTTTTGTGCTAGTCCTCTGCCAAATCTTTTATAATATCTTCTTTCCCTCAGAATAAGCCTAGGAGAGTTGTATTTTTCTTCTGCATTTTATTATTAAGAAAAGTGTTTCATTGAAGTTAAGTGATTCTGCTGCAAGGTGTAAACATTTAACACAGGGTCTCCAAATCTCATTTAGTGTTTTTCTCATTGCATCATAACTTCAGGTTGCTCATTATCAATTCCAAAGTCCCATTCAAGGAGAGTTTCTGGGGAACTCACTTCTGCTCCCTTCTCCTCAGTTTTCTCCTCTATATTATGAAAGGATTGAACCATGGATTGATGTCCCTAAAACTGTAGTTCACAGTTCATTGGTATTGTGGAGGGAAGAGTGGATGTTCTTATGAAAAACTCAGATTCCAGAGCTCTACCTAGACTCATTGAATAAAATACAGGAAAAGAGGAGTCAAGGTCCAGCAATATGCTTTTAACAGGCTCTTGAAAGTGATTCTTTTTTTTTTTTTCTTTTTCTTTTTTTGTATTTTTCTGAAGTTGGAAATGGGGAGGCAGTCAGACTCCCACATGCGCCCAACAGGGATCCACCCAGCATGCCCACCAGGGGGTGATGCTCTCTGCCCATCGGGGCATTGCTCTGTTGCTACCAAAGTCATTCTAGTGCCTGAGGCACAGGTCATAGAGCCATCCTCAGCACCCGGGCCAACTTTGCTCCAATGGAGCCTTGGCTGCGGGAGGGGAAGAGAGAGACAGATGGCGCTTCTCCTGTGTGCCCTGGCCGGGAATCGAACCCAGGACTCCTGCACGCCAGGCTGACGCTCTACCACTGAGCCATCTGGCCAGGGCCAGAAAGTGATTCTTAAGCATGTCTAAGTTAAGAACACTTCATTAAATATTTTTTTCCAAGGTTCTCGCCAGCTTTGATGGTCTTTGCTTCTAAGACATTAAATTTGAATGGTATGTCTTTGTATCTCTTATCTTTTACAGAGTCTGGAACCCAATATATATTTAGTGAATAAATATATTTGAATTTGGAAAATAAGAGTCATGTATTTGCTTTGGTATTTACCAACTGTGGTTCCTTGGGAAAATTACCTCATCTCTTTGACCCTTAGAGTTGCCATCTTGAAGATGAAAATAAAAACCTTTTCTATTCTGGCTCCCAACAGTTGATGTAGAAGATAAATTAAATCATGTTTTTGAAAGCTCTTGATTCTAATTTGAAGATGATCTCAGGTTGAAAAACCACTACAAGTATAAAGTCAACACCAACAGGGGTTACTTCAGTCCCTTCAGTTTCACAGATGGCTCATCTACAGCTCTCTCAGTGGACTAAATAGGGAGTTTATTAAAACACAAACCAAATAACCACATTTGAAAATCACATTTTCATTCAAAGTAGGTAGAGTCTTTCTAAGAAAATAACAGGAGTTTTTAGTAGAAGTCTGAGGCATTCCCATAGTACCCCCTGGTGGAACTTAGGAGCCAACTCACATCTACCATACCTGTCACGTATTTGCTGTTTGCTTAGTACAGTGGTAGTCAACCTAGTCCCTACCACCCACTAGTGGGTGGTCCAGTTTTCATGGTGGGCACTAGCGGAGCAACCAAAGTATAAATAAAAAGATAGAGTTAACTATAGTAAGTTGTTTTATAGAGATTTATTCTGCCAAACTTAGTGAAAATCCAACATAAAGTACTTGGTAAGTAATTATTATTATATGCTTTAACTTGCTGTAACTCTGCTTTATAAATTTTATAAAGTAAAGTTACTTCCCTACTTTATAAACTCAGATTACTGTGGAACCGGTGGGCGGTTAGAAAATTTTACTACTAACAGAGATACAAAAGTGGGCGGTAGGTATAAAAAGGTTGACTACCCTGGCTTAGTAGAAAGATTAATTTATCAATGTGCCTATCTGTCTCACCTAGACTAGAAGCTTTTTGTGAAGGTTCTCTTTGTCTCCAGGGCCTAGCATCTATTTGTGCATGCATTCATCAACCTTAAGTGTGCATCCATGGTGCTGGGTGCTGTGCTTGGCACCCGGGGATACAGCAGAGGAGCCAGATGGAACTGGCCCTAAGACCCCTTACAGCCAAGTAGTGGAGACAGATGATTAAATTGCCAATTAACAATAGTTATGCCATGTAGGTGGAGATGCAGGGAACTATGGAAGCCACTTTCTTTGGCAAAAATCAAATTACCAATTTTGAGAAAAAGCATGGCACATTAAGGGATAGGTGGCTGAAAATGAGGCAACCAACAGGTAGAAGCTGCTGGAGGCAAATCTCAGCTGGGCATTAGAAAAATGTCCAGCTACTGGCCTTTCTTTAAAAAAGAGCAACTTGTATTGGCAGGTTGTCATTGGAGAGGTTCAAATATCTCTCCCCATTTGGTAGTCACATCAGAGAAGATGAGCACTGGACAAGATGACCTTCAAGCCTTTTTCCAGGGCTGCATTCTCTCATATCATCTCCCCACTCTCACCATCATTTTCTAGAGGCCTTCTGCTTAAACCTTTCCGAGACCTTTGTGACCTGCTGATTAAAGTCCAAGCTCCATGGCCCTCCCTCCCCCCCACCTCCATTCACACCCCTACCCAAAACAAAGCAGTAACAAACCACGTATGGTTCTCTGCACACTCATGCCATGCCCTGCACTGTTCTCCCCTCTTCCTCTGCCTACCTTCTATTCTCAACACTCTGTTCCAGCACTGAAGTGGGTTTGTCACCTTTTGTCTGCATCATAATTTCTGATTGGTAAACTAATTCTCTGTGCCTTGATGCAAGGGTAACAGCAGTGGCCTGCTGCCCACTACCATTTAGAAGGAAGTGGAGGGGGTACCCTGGCCAGGAAGCTCAACTTCCTGTCATCCCAATACACTAAGGTTGTGGGTTTGATCCCCAGTCAGGGCACATCTTTGAACCAACCAATGAATGCATAAGTAAGTGGAACAACAAATTGATGTTTCTTTCTCTCTTAATCAATCAATTAAGAAAATTTTTAAAAAAAGAAGCTGATGGGGTCAAATGTTTCCCTATCAGTTTCTAGCTCCAACTAGAAGGCAGGCAGGTGACAACAGACCGGCCAACTAGGCCTTCTCTTCTGGTGCTTTGAATCCAAAGGCATGAGCAATAGTTAAAAGTGATTTATCTGGTGGTACAGGGCCAAGGAGAAAGGTGTCCTGAACTGACATGTGGTTGCTGTGTCTTTTTTCCTTACTTACCTTTTGGAGTGCCCTTGGTACCTATGCGTTTCTAGGCCAATTAATATTTATAAAATGAATGAATGAATGAAGAACAAGGAAAAAGGTCAAAGACTAAATTTAAAGCAAATTACATGCAAGGTTTGAATATTTAATGATCAGAACCAGAGGTAAAGAGGGAAATAAAGAAAAATGATCCCACCACTAAAAGAAATGAGGAAGTGCTAATTTACAGAGGACAGGGAGGAAGAATGGTGAATAAAAAAATTTTATTATAATCTCTCCTCCAAGACATCTTTATTTACACATACATCAACTCTTCTCCTTTGGGGATGATAACATTTCTATGTTATCATCTAAAATGGTTGAGTTGGCTCTCTGATCCATTTATTTTTTATTTTTTATTTTTTTTAAAGATTTTATTTATTCATTTTAGAGAGGAAAGAGAGAGCAAGAGAGAGAGAGAGAAGCCTCAACTCCCACATGTGCCCCGACCGGGCAAGCCCAGGGTCTCGAACTGGGGACCTCAGCATTCCAGGTTGACACTCTATCCACTGCGCCACCACAGGTCAGGCTCTCTGATCCATTTAGATGGGCCTCAGGCCCGTGGCTTTGCCCTTATCATCCGAGGCTGTTAAAGAACTTGTCTCATAGCACACATCCAGGGACAGGAGAAATCACACAGGTGACTTGGAGGTTTCAACCAGGAGAATACAGAGCCACTAAGAAAATGTAGCCCTGGCCAGTTGGCTCAGTGGTAGGGCATTGGCCTGGCGTGTGGAAGTCCTGGGTTCAATTCCCGGCCAGGGCACACAGGAAAGGCACACATTTGCCTTTCTACCCTTCCTCCTCTCTTTTCTTTCTGTCTATCTCTTCTCCTCCTGCAGCCAGGGCTCCACTGGAGCAAAGTTTGCCCGGGTGCTGAGGATGGCTCCATGGCCTCTGCCTCAGGCACTAGAATGGCACTGGTTGCAACAGAGCAACGTCCTAGATAGGCAGAGCATCGCCCCCTAGTGGGCATGCCAGGTAGAACCTGGTCGGGCGCATGTGGGAGTCTTTCTGTCTCCCTGCTTCTCACTTTGGAAAAATACAAAATACAAAAATAAATAAATAAAAGAAAGAAAATGTAGGAAAAAATGCTGAATTTAAGATTTCAGCAGGATGTGGGTGGAGATAACCCTGAGGCAGCAAGAAGCAGGTAATGCTGGGACAACAGGTTAACGGGTTTACATATCTCTAAAGCTGGTGCTATCACTACTGTATGTTACTCATCATGTGTGACTCTGTAGATGTGCAGAATCAAGAATTTAGTGTTTTTCTTCTGCAGGCAGAAACATGAATCCATTCAATATTTAGTGGGCACATTACATGCACTGTTGTAGATAATATTAAAATAGTAGAAAATCTACACTCATGAAGATCATGGAGAGAGATAATACTATTTAAATTTATTTGTTCACTTGTTTATGTGCTATGAACAACAATATTATGTTAGCAGATGCTAACATGGACAAATTAACTCAACTGAAAGAAAGAGAAAAATAAGACAGACAGCATGTTAATCTTTACTCTTTCTTCTGGGACTTCTGATGAACCAATCAAGAAATATTTATTGAATAATGAGCTAGAATATTTTTTAGGCTCAAAGTAGATTCTAGGGTATATCACACATATATTTCAAAAAGATATTCAGTTTAGATAGCAAACTTTATGAACTATACAGTATCTAAGATATAAAAATTACACAGAAACTCATGCTTATGAAGAGACCTGTTTATTACTGATAACACTTCATTTGGCTGAAACCACAAGAAATCCACACAAAAAATACTTAAAGTGCAAATTCTCACAGGCAATGTTAATGATACACTCTGGGGTTTTCTTAAAGAAAAATGGGAAGATATTGACAGAAACTATTGAAACAAGGGCACAATGTTGAACTACTGCTACACAATCAGAAAAAGAATTCATTCTTAATTGCACACATTTTATCTGGCATTTCAGTGATGTATACAGAGTTGATCTTAGCCTATAACAAGAAGGCTCACCATATATATACAGACTCTTGCTTGAGTGGCTCTTGTAAGATATATGCTGAATCATAACATTGAACAAAACTATACCAAACAGTATCAAATTAGTTGTGACTCACTTGGAAGGCAGCACTAGCAGGCTCAAACTGGCTCTTATACTAGTGATATTAAGTCTGCATAGACACTTTCTTAGCCTTCTTGGGCAATGCCTTGCTTTGCGTGTAAAATATTAGGCGTTATACACAATTTCCAAATAGGAAAATACTCTGCTTTCTCTAAAGAAACTGAGTATTTAAGGATGTGTATGCTTAATAAACATTACTTATTATAAATTTCAATAATGAGTGTTGTTTTAAAAGCTGAATTAGAAAATTAATATTTTTGATTACTTCTTAAATTATTTGCTTTTTAAAAATAAAATCCCTTAAGTACTATTATCACCAATTAAGCACTCTAAAACAGGTATGGTACTAGGGGGTGTGGCTATGAAAAATAATACAGGAAGCTGATAGTCACAAAGGACCTTCGTCAAGGAATGCCAATAAAGCAAAGAGAACAGGCTGGCCAATACCTCTGACTATATTATAAGGTTCGTGGGTAATAGAACTGTTTCAAGGTCAGTTTGACTTGGCATTAATATATACTTTCAAAGGTCGGCTACTAGAAAGCAGGAAATATCCTAGACACGGTCTATGTTTATATTTCTCACCCCAGAGCCAGCATGTGTATGTCCAGGGATATGCAGCAGCTGAAGGGGTTTGGGGAGAAAACCACGAGGCCACATGATACACATGGGCTCCTTTCGGGCAACACCTGTTTTAGTGAAGGTTGAAGGAATCATTTTTACATCAATCAACAGTTTTATCATGGAGAAAGCAAAATTCACATACATTTTTAACACAGGACATGAAATTTCAAGAGTGGTAGGCTGCTTCTGATTTTGCTCTTAACACCCCCCCCCCCCCTACACACACACACTGCTTTAGGGCCACACTGGTGGTAAAATGTGAGAAGCAAACTTCAGCCATGTCCCTCTGCCTTTATCCTGGTTGCTTTACTTATTCTTGTATGTTCTCTTTTTTAAGTACATCGTCTTTAATTAATAAAAAGAAAACATGGCTTAACGAATATAACAGTATGATGAGTATTTTAATAAAGTAACCAATGGTCAACACTAACTTTGTTTCCAACTAGAACTAAAGTCATGTCATGAACTGAGACAATGATTCTCTCTTCTTTCTATTTAGACTCCTTATGGTTTATGGTATGATACTTTGAGGCACAAATACACACATAAAAAAATATGTCCTCAAGTTTTGTGCTTTGGATGATGCCTAAAGTAAACAAAAAGTAAAATGCTAGATTAAGTGACCGTTCATTTTGGTTAGTATGACTCTTCCCTCATTTATTTCTAGAGCAATTTCAGAAAATAAGTGAATTGTAAAAGGCCATAATAACTTAACATATAGTATCCAGACAAACCACAAAAAGTTATGAAATAGATTTAAAACCATTTCTTACAATGTCTTATTCTCACAATAACAAAATACCCAAAATTCCATAAACCAACTTAGTTTATGAATAAGTTTAAAGCATTCTGAAGGTAACATAGTTAAAATTTCTTATCAGTGAGGTAATAGGGCAATAGCACTTCACAGTAACAAAATGTGGGAGGGCACCCAGGGAAAGAAGGAGGTAGAGAAAAAAAGGCATAAAACTAAATTTATCTAACCAGAATTTGGATTTTTCAAGCATCACAAGCAATAATGGCAAAGATCTGAAAGAAATACCAATAATAGCAGCTCACAGAACAATTTCTCCACTAAACTCCAGCTAATATCTTTGTAACATCAATTCCAGAAGCAATCTGCTTAAGAAACAGGAATTCTATTTTCTATATAAATATATTCCAAAGAATTCAATCTCTTAGAAACTCTCTGCTGAAGTTACTACATCCAAATAACAGTACTCTATACTTAAAATAAATCCCTTCAATATCCTATAATGCTACACATTCTTTAAGATGAACAAAACTGTGTTTGTTCAAGTCTCACTTAATTTGCCAGATTAAAGTAAAAATAACATCTAAGCAAGTCTTTATTCACTGCACTCATGCATCTACTACTCAACATAAGAAAAAAAACTCTTATGAGCTAAATTCTTACAGACACGGAGTGAAATTCAAATGTTACTTTCAGTGCTCTTTATGATATCTTTGTTCCAACCTGAGTTAAAAAAAAAAAGATTTAGAAGGAACCTGTAAAAGCCATTTAGTAAATTCCTTAATATTTAATTTTTTTATTCTCTTAAAAATAAAAAAAAATTCAAATAGAAGGCTTCATAATGATTTTATCCAAGTTTTTAAATCTTAAACTATTTATGTTGTCTTTTAAAAAAAATCCTTATTCCCTACTGTTTTATCTTTGCTGGAGATGGAGAACAGTTTGCCACATTACTTCTTAGTTTAAGATGTTCAGTAAGACTCAACTTAAGATTTATTAAACTATCTCAACAGCTTTCTCCTTTCCAGAGTTAAATGACTGTAATTTTTAAATTTTTCTCAGAGATCTTATTTTCAAGTCTGTGTTTCTTTTTATTTCTGCTACGTCCTTTCCCTGTTCCTATGTGATCCTGAGAGACATCCTCTCGGAAACTGAACCAGTAAGAGGGATATGTTTTCTCATGTCTTAAAACTTGGCCTCTTTAGTGGTCACTAAGAAAAGAAAGCAGAAGGTTCACTATTCACTCATAATCGCTACAATTAAACACAGGTAAACAACTTGCCCACTGTTGGTTTTCCCTATTTTTAGGGTGATAAATTTGCCCTTGTCAAAAAGCATTTCCTATGCCTCCTTATTGACCTTTCTATTATTTGCTTATTTATACTGTTTATTTCCAGCCTATGCTTTAATCTTGCTCCACAGATTCTTTCCTTTTCCCCAGGGCTCTAGAAAATCCAAGTTTTGATCTGCACACTCAGTGAGAATGCACTCACTTCCATGATATTGCTCACAAAGAAAAAGATCAACAATGCAGACCCCAAGGCGGAGACCTACTGGCCAGCATTCCGTCTCTTCTGGTTGGCCTGGGCTACTGAATTTATCCAGTCATGCAAGTGTACACCCACTATGTCAAAGTTCATGTGAAATATCACACTCAGACAGACTCGACACCTTGGCTAGAATCAAATAATTCCCTCAATCTACATACACTTTGGGAACACTTGCAAAATTTTTGTTAATTTTAACTTTGGATATGTAAATTTTTGAGATAAGAGCCCAAGCTTTAATAACTTTTCACCTTCATTAAGGTGAATAAATGTTGTATTATATTAAAGCATTCAAATAAAACTGTTCTCTTTATAACAGAATGATAATCATAACAAGGCTTTAGGGATTATAAATGGGCTATTGTATCATTTTAGCTCCACTTTGTTCTTCAATGAAAAATCAACACTGAAACCAAATATACATATTTTCCATATATACAGCATTTCATATACCACTTTGTAGAATATAGGCCATTTCCTAAATTACAGTCTACATTCCTAAAAGCATTAAAGCAAAAAAAAAATTCTATACATTTCTTCTTCAGTGCAAAGCCTTTGAAAACAAACTTATTTAGAAATATGATGCTCTACATTTACCTAGCTGTCTACTATCTATAGTCATACAAGATCCAGCTATAAGAAAATAAGAAAGGAACAAATTAACAATAGTGGCAATACAATAATTTAAAAATTATATTCGGATTATATGAGTTCAACCAAATGTTAGCTAATAGCTACAACAAACCAAATCATGATTTAATAAATATTCTAATCAGTTCAAATTTTATATCACCATTTTTTAAAGGAAACACATTCGTTAATACTAGTTATCTTTCGCAGGTAATTTGTTTAGATGATTATACCCAAGGCCTTGTTATTGTTACCCTCTCAGCTATGAGCTACATATGACAGGATATATTTTAAGAAGATTAAACAGAGCTTCCCCATTGTCTTTTTTAGACTACAGAATCAACCAGTGACTTTCTAATTTTATTTCTACATTAGAAAAGTTAGTTATTCTTGTGATCAGAAATTCCACAGGAGCCAGCAAGATGTTAGGCTAAACGGAACTTTAGTTTCAAAACAGATAGTTTTAGTGTTTCATAATACCTAAAATCTGAATGTTTAATTTCTTAGTAAAACTAACATTACTTCATCTGATAAAGGAATAAATCTCCTTATAAAAATGTAATTCAAAAGTTAGATTCTAAAATAAATTCAGAGCTCCTTTCTCAGTTCAGATTTTTTTTCTTTAAGTCAGAGGCTGTGATAACTGACACTTAATTCTAACATGAAGATGCTTAACTACAGTTACACTGAGCCTGCTTTCATTAAGATTTTTATATACATTCATAAGATTTTGAAGTCAGAAAACCTATTTAATATATAGAGAAAGCACCTATATAATTTGGAAGATTTTCCTTACCTGCCTGAAAAATGAACTGATTGAATTATATTCAATGCAGGAACACTGTTTCAATTCATACTATACCCTGAGAAATTTGACAAGAACAAAGCCTCTTGGAGTGTTGCCACTATTGTTTTATGTTCAGAAAACATTGGAATTTTAAATACTTAAGATAAATATTACACTGCAGCAACAGCACCTGAAACAGAAGAGCTGGAACCACATTCATAATATCTGTTCTATGCTAGAAAAGCTAAATATCCTATTTCAAATACTCTAATTTGCAAGGCAATACCTATACTGTAACAATAACACTTCCACAGTATTCTGAGACTAGTGCTGTTTTCTTGTCAATTTTATGAAATAATTTTTTTACTTTACAATTATATAACATTTATCTGCCTTAAAAAAACCAGAGGACAATCTGACTTTGGGTGATGGGTATGCAACATAAGTGAACGACAAGATAACCTGGACTTGTTATCTTTGAATATATGTATCCTGATTTATTGATGTTGCCCCATTAAAAATAAAATTATTAAAACAAAAAAACCCATGCTATACATAATTACAAGAATATGGAACTAAGTGTACTTAACCACACTTTAAGAAGAAACTCACTTTTGCACTGTTTTACTTCTGTTAAAGAATGATGTTACTACATATAATACTTTTAATGAGATGACTTTTGTTCAAGGTTATGAGAAAATTTGAATTATTTTTCCCTAGACCATTTCATTTCAAAGTTATACAGTTTGTTTAGTCAACCAACCAAAAAGAAAAAGCAAAAGCTAATTGGCCAGATGAGAACACTAACACGAGTTCAATGCGTGGAGTTCTTGGTTGTCCTGTCCCATATCCCAGCACACAGTAATGATGTACCCATATCCACTAGACAGAACGCCAAATCAGTCCATTTTTACTGGGCTCAAGAAAATTCTCAATCAAAGCTTCAATGAGTTTCTTCAACTCCTCTTCTAGTAAGGCAATGTCACTGAGGAAAAAGATTAAGAGTTTTAAAATTCTTGATTTTCATAGCCTTAAATTTTTAATTGTTATAACTTCTTAAAAAGGTATACACCTGCCTGACCAGGCAGTGGCACAGTGAATAGAGCATCGGACTGGGAGTTGGAGTACCCAGGTTTAAAACCCCGAGGTTGACAGCTTGAGCACTTTAGCAAAGTTCACTAGCTTGAGCCCAAGGTTGCTGGCTTGAGCAAGGGGTCACTTGCTCTGCTATAGCCTTCCCACCCCCTGTCAACGCACATATGAGAAAGCAATCGATGAACAACTAAGGTGCCACAATGAAGAGTTGATGCTTCTTATCTTCCTCCCTTCCTGTCTGTCCCTATTTGTCCCTCTCTCTGTTTCTCTATCTCTGTCACACACAGACACACACAGCATACACCTGATGGAATGATTGATTATACAACTGGTAAACAAAATCACACACAAAGAAATACCACAAACTGAACTTGAATTACATGAGGAGATCCTTGCGAGATGACACATGGAGGAGTTATAATAGATCTAAAGATTTCTCCTGGGTGAGGCAACTCAGTGGCTTAGAACACCAATACCAGGTATTAAGAGAAAATGGTATCCTGAAATACTTTGAAGAATATCCTATAGAAATATTATGGGATGACATGACATGTCTTTCAAGTAGCAGAAGAAAGTGTGACTAAAGGAATGAGATGTTTAAAAAATATACACTTACAAGCATGACCTTCAAAGTCATCACCTGAAGAGCTGCTGTCGCCCAAAAACATTTCCAGAAAAGCCCCCTTTTCAGCTATTTTACAAGCTACCTAACAAACCAGTTTTTATTACTTTCATCATCATCCTTCATACAGCATGACCCAATTTGGTTTACTTTAAACTCTGCTCTTTTCTTATCCTCAAAGGAAATGCAAAGATTTAGGTACAAAATAATGTACCTCAGAGGCAATTTCAGAAAAATCTTCCCCCCCCAAAGTAATGATCTATGATACCACTTAGGAGGTATATTATTTTATTTTATTTATTTATTTTTCTTAAGTTGGAAATGGGGAGGCAGTCAGACAGACTCCCGCATGCACCCGACCAGGATCCCCCTGGCATGCCCACCAGGGCATTGCTCTGTTGCAACCAGAGCCATTCTAGTGCCTGAGGCAGAGGCCACGGAGCCATCCTCAGCACCCAGGTCAACTTTGCTCCAATGGAGCCTTGGCTGTAGGAGGGGAAGAGAGAGACAGAGAGGAAGGAGAGGGGGAGGGGTGGAGAAGCAGATGGGCGCTTCTTCTGAGTGCCCTGGCCAGGAATTGAACCTGGGACTCCTGCACGCCAGGCCGATGCTCTACCACTGAGCCAACCAGCAAGGGCCAGGTATTTTATTTTTAATAAGTTTAAATAGCCTTTGGATATTTTTTTTTTGTACTTTTCCGAAGCTGGAAACTGGGAGACGGTCAGACAGACTCCCGCATGCACCTGACCGGGATCCACCCAGCACACCCACCAGGGGGCGATGCTCTGCCCATCCAGGGCATCGCTCTGTCATGACCAGAGCCATTCTAGCGCCTGAGGCAGAGGTCACGGAGCCATCCCCAGCGCCCGGGCCATCTTTGCTCCAATGGAGCCTTGGCTGCGGGAGGGTAAGAGAGACAGAGAGGAAGGAGAGGGGGAGGGGTAGAGAAGCAGATGGGCGCTTCTCCTGTGTGCCCTGGCCGGGAATCGAATCCGGGACTTCTGCACGCCAGGCTGACGCTCTACCACTGAGCCAACTGGCCAGGGCCTGGATATTTTTATTAAAGTTATTTATTCACATATTCTTAAAAGGAAATAAGTTGGGCAGATTAAGTCAAATCATATTAGATGTGGAAAATGAATATCTGGTGATAACAAATTATTTGTTGATAATTTCTTAATATTCATCATTTAAGTTTAGAGAGCCAGCCTCTCTAGGAACATAAATTCACTAAAATTTTAAAACTCAATTCCAAATGGTACAGTTGCTTTGGAAAATTGTCTGGCTGTTCCTCAAAAGGTTAAATATAGAATTATCCTATGACCCAGCAATTCTACCCCTAGATAAATACCTGAAATGAAAACATATCTCCACACAGAAACTTGTATACAAACGTTTGTAGCACCATTATTCCTAACAACCAAATGTGGAAATAACTCCAATGTCCATCATCTGATAAAATGGATAACAAATGTATTATATCCATACAATGGCATATTACTGGGTCATGAAAACAGTCAAAAATGTTTTTTCCATTGAGAGATAAGGAGAGAGGAAAGCATCAACTCATTGTTTCACTTACTTGTTCCATTTAGTTGTACACTCATTGATTGCTTAACATATGTGCCCTGACCAAGTATTGAACCCACAACCCCAGCATGCCAGGACAATGCTGTTATCTGTTTGAGCCACCCATCCAGGGCCAACAATTTTTTAAAAAAAGGAATAAAGTGCTGATTCATGCTACAACATGGATGAACCTTGAAAACATTATGCTAAGTAAAAAAATGCCAGTCACAAATGACTACATATTGTACAATTCCATGCCTATGAAATGTTCAGAATAAGCAGCAAATCTATAAAAGCAGGTAGTTGATTGGTGGTTGCTTAGGGCTGGCAGTGAGGGGAATGGGAAGTGACTGCTACTGGGTATAGGGGTTCCTTCTGATGTGATGAAAATGTTCTAAAATTGATTGTAGGGATGTTTGCACAACTCTGAATACACTAAAAACCAATGACATACAGTTTAATGGTTGAACTCTTTGGTATATGAATTATAGATCACTAAAACTTTTACATATACATTTAAAAAGTCAATTCTCACCTCTGGTCAGGTGATGCGCACATCTCTGCATAATACTTGATCTTTGGCTCTGTCCCACTTGTCCGAAGAGTGGCAACACAGCCATTTTGAAAGGTAAATGTAATCATCTGGCTGTTTTTACTCACAGGCAGCACCTGTGCACAAGTGTAACAGCTTAATTACACGTGGTACTTTTTCACTTTCAAGAACTGTAAAATATATTCCACTTACATGAGGTATCTAAAGTAGCCAAATTCACAGAAACAGAGTAGAAGGGTGGTTAACAAGGGCTGGGGAAGGGATAAATGGGGAGTTGTTTCATGGGTATAGTTTCAGTTTAGGAACGTGAAAAAGTTCTGTATAACAATGTGAACGTAGTCAACACTACTGAACTGTATGCTTAAAAATGGTTAATGTTTTGTGTTCTTTACCATCATTAAGAACAAAAATTTTTAAAAGACTCATAAAATACAAAACAAGATTGCAAACATAATTCACAAATATTCCACTTACTGAACACTTATACTAGTACAGGCATGGGGTTATGAACCTTACACACATGCTCTCTGGGCCTCAACAATAAGCCTGCAAAGTAAACATTACTGCCAATTTACAGGCAAGGCTCTAACAGAGGGAACGACCTGCTCAAGGTCATCAGCAGAGCACGAATTTGAAGCCAGGTCTATCTGTATCAAAATCTAAACTGCTTCTACATTTGCAAAGTGCTTTATAATTTTAAAGCACTTTCATATTTTCTTAATAACCACCAAGCAGAGTGCACATATCTGGGATTCACTGGGGTGAAATTTTTTTTTTTAATATTTTTAACCTAAAAACTAAAGAAAAAAAGAAACGAAGCTTTACAGAGAGTAAGTACATGGATTAACACCGGTACTCTTCCGAGACCACACATCAGTCTGTGAGGGCTTCTCCAGGGAGCTGTGGGGCTGTGTGAGGACACAGGGGTTGACAGTGGTGCCTTTCCTTGGGTGTCCTGAGCCTGGTCCTCTCCGTGAGATGGAGACCTTCCTCTCCCCCTTCTCACTCACAGAATATCAACTGGCAAGTCCTGTCTTTTCCATCCTTTATTTACTTCACCTTTGTCCAATTCTCTCCATCAGTGCTGCCACTGTATTAAGTTCAGGCTCCCACCTCCTCTCATCTCATTTACTAAGACAGCATACTAACTGATCTTCCTGCCTGGGTTTGCCCCTCTCTAAACCACTCAGCACACATGCCAGTCCTCCCTGCACCCCACACTATAGAGAACTTGTGGTTCCTTAAAGGAAAAGATGCCTTCTCATCTAGACCTAGAACTTGCTGCTCCCTTTGCCTGAAACAACTTCTGTTCCTCCTCCATTTGGAAGTCAGCTCCTATCCCTCCTCTAGAACTCGGCTCACACTAGTTCTTCAGAAAGTCTTCCATGATCTGAGTAAGGGCCCTTCCCATGCTCTTCCATGGCACCCAATGACCCCCTGGTAGCACTCATCACTTTGCAAAGTAATCACTGTTTGCTTGTTCATTTCCCCACTGGACTCTTGAGTGTAGAAACAGTGCCTCTGTCATTGCTGCCTCCCCAGTGTGCCTGTGCCTGTAGCACAGAAGGACTTTGATAAATGCCTGTTGAATACACAGATGAATGTCAGTCTGAAGTGTGCAGAAAAAAGAACTCAGGAAGTCTTCAACACTTATCATATGACCCTTAAGGGATTAACTATATCTATACTACCCGCCTTACAAAATTATCATAAGCATCAGTGAAGAACAGATAGAAAAGCCCTTTGAATAACAAATATAGTATATGCTTTAAAGGGAGTTAAGAGGGAGAAAAAAAACATAACACAAGAACTACTTTAAGCACAGCAACAACAGAAAATAAAAAGAAGCAAAAAAATCGGTTATTTTCTTCAAGTAGTTTACAAAGACACAAAAACAGATATACACATATGTGCATATGCACAGAATACCGATGACTGTGAACCAATATTTGTTGACTGGTTGAATGTACACAAAGGAATGCAGGTAGTATTTTCCACAACAGGCTACAGATTTCTCCAAATATACCATGACCCTAGAATCTTGAGTCAACATTAGAATATTATAAATGAAAATTTGGGCTAATAATAATAATAGCAACAATAACTAAATGTGATCAGCAATCCATGGCATTTAACTACTTCTTGAGGCCCTGGTCAGTAGGCTCAGTGGTAGAGCATTGGCCTGGCGTGTGGATGACTCGGGTTTGATTCCCAGCCAGAGCATATAGGAGAAGCACTCATCTGCTTCTCCACCCTTCCCCCTCTACTTTCTCTTTATCTCTCTTCCCCTCCTGCAGCCAAGGCTCCATTGGAGCAAAGTTGGCCTGGGCACTGAGGATGGCTCCATGGCCTCCACCTCAGGAACTAGAATGGCTCCAGTTGCAACAAAGCAACACCCCAGATGAGCAAAGCATTAGCCCCTGGTGGGCATGCTGGGTAGATCCCAGTCAGGCGCATGTGGGAGTCTGTCTGTCTGCCTCCCAGCTTCTCACTTCAGAAAAATTAAAAAAAAATTAAATACTTCTTGAGCACCTATCATATAGGCAGGACCTTTGAGAGGCATAAAGGTGTATCACAAATGGATCTGTCATAAGATCCATAACATAAGATAGAAAGTGATGAATGACAAGAGGAAGGCACAATATGTAATAAAAGCTCAGGAGAAAGGTGTCTGTGGGGACCTGGAGGGTATGTGGAGGGAGACATCTGCCTGAAGTCTTGAAGAACGGCTCAAGTGTGGGCCTGCAACAGCAGGAAGAAAAGGTAGACAGAGAAAATAGCTTGTGCAAAAACAGAAATTAAAAAAATGTAATATGTAAGAAACTATCAATAAGTTGTTCTGTTTGGCTGGAGGTATAGCAAATCAAGTTGGAGGAGGGAGACTACAACTAGAAAGACGTGTACCTTTGAAATTATAGGCTTTTAGACTTTATTTTCAATGTTATTTACACAGCATCATCACACATTCTCCCTCCCAACTTTTTCCTTCTGTCTGCTGTTCCCCTTTTTCTCACCTCTCTTCCCCCAGAGGGTAGCACCTAGCTGGAGAGTAACAAGACGGAGTCAGAGAACCCATTAGTAGACTTAAACAGCTCTGGAGAAAAACAATGGATCCTAGCTTCAAGAAATTAATATGCTTGAACTTCTCTATTTTGCCCTAGTATGAATTATTACAAACTATTAAAAACGTTTTTTTTAAAGGTACTCACTGATTTCTTATTAGGCTGGCTGCTGTCATATCCAGTGGTAACGTCCCGTATGTGCAATATAGCAAATGTCCCACAAAATTTTGGATATTCTTTTATAGAATCAAAATTGCGGAGCCTTTCAAATATACTTTTGATGGTAATGGGATCATAACACAAGAAATACGAAGTTTTTGAAATATGATAACCATACCTGCACAAAGATTTGAAGTGTTAAAATCAGATTTCAGATAACTCTTTAGAAAAGTAGATATTAAAGATAAGCCAATTATATTATTATCATCTAGAAAGTGATAGTCATGAATTCAGGCATTTCAGTACTTTTCAAAAAAGAATTGACTATTGCTCGAAAGCAAACTTAGCTGAAAGACAAAAAAAAAATCAGCATGTATGTTGGGCAAATGAGTTTGTAAAATTTGTATTTTTGAGTTTGCTCACATTTAGTGTTAAAAACTGGCACTGGGCAGTGCCAGGTATATGTGATCTGTGAAATTGCAAATTACCTTCCTGCTTGGGAAGGGCCATTGTCTTGCTAATGTTTGCTGGAGGAGAGATTTTAGTGCCAGAAAGTTTTGAGAGAGCAGGAGGGGAAGGAGAGAGAAGCCATGTTTGCAGAGTTTGTGCAGAGAGAAGGGAGAAGATATGCAGATGGGGAACCAGAGGTGAGGGGCTTTTGTGAGCTCTGCTGAGACTAGTGAGGCCTTTGATTCTAGTGAGGAGGAACCGGAGACGATTCTCCTGGTTGTGGAACCAGAGGGAAGTGTTTTCCCTGTGTGTGTTGCTCATCGGCTGGTGTGAGACTTTAATAAAGGAACCACCATTCTTTGGCTCCACTGTTTCTTTACCGTCTGTCTGAATCTAATGAGAACCTGCATGTGAATGGCCACGATGGCAGTGACTACTGGCCATACAGTGTGAAATTCTTAATAGCAGGGCTTACTCTTCATAAACCTTTGTCAGTTGCTGCTTCAATGTTATATTCATGGTTTCCAGGTAAGACGCCATCTCAGCAACCACAACGGCTGCACTCACTCCATCTTTATCTAAAACTGCGGTTCCACACAGAAAACCTGAGAATTAAACACATCTTTAAAAAAGAGGAAAACTTAAGCCTATAACAATTTCAATAGTTTTACATTTCTTCAGAAGAACCAATGAATTTAAGGCCTAGTCATAAATGAAACCTAATGATACTAAAGGTATTTAGGGGACCTTAAGGGTCCTTTTTTTTTCTGATGAGAAATGCATCTACACATTTCTGAATGCTCTGTGGTATTTACCACAACTCAGAATACAACACCAGAAGGCAAAAATTCCTCTTTATACAGTTACTACATTAAAAATAAATGCCCTCATTCAAATTTAAAAGATTTTAAGATTGACTACATACCAATAGACTCTTCAAATGCAAAAAGGACTTCTTTCCCATTTTCCAGGAGGTCTTTTATCCTACTTCCAATCCATTTAAAACCTGGTAATGTTTCCTGAAATACAGAGGAGGCCACTCTTGTTAAGTGACTCTCTCATAAATACATTAGAGAAAAGGCTGTCATTAAATACACAACATAATACTCTCTTTGGTGATCTCCCATTATGGTTTATGGTCCGCAAAGATATCTACAATGATAACAATATAATCATAAAGTATATGGATACATACACTCCACGACTGATGACCTACAATTTATCAAGTACAGAAATAGGTGATTTACACCAAATATAATCCAATATTTACAAATGGTAATCATATAGTCACAAAATTGCATGTTAGGACAATTTACTATTTTTCAAACAGTGTAACAAGTGCTTTGCATCATTATCTTTTTTAATGTTCACAAAACTCTGTTGCTAAAGTAGGTTCAGAGGTTCAGTAAACCTGCCCCAGATTATGCTGCATGTAAGAGAGAGAGGCACGATTCAATCACACTGCCCCTCAGAAACTGCCCTTTCAGCTGTATTACAAGCACTAATATAAGAGTATTTATGAAGGTTCTGATTTAGTTCCCTTGAGTAATCAAAGGTCATAAAGTGTTTTAATGATGCACTTTCAATATTATCACAACACATGCTTGAACCAAGTGTTCCTTACTGTAACACCAAGTCCTTCTTTGGGAATTAGATTTGAGGACTTTTCATTTGATGAGTTATTGTTTCCTTTATAGACTCGAATTGGTTTAGAGCAGTGGTGGGATTCAAATAATTTAACAACCAGTTCTCTGCCCTAATGACTGTTTTAAATATAAAAAAACAATATACTGAAAGGTAGTTTATTATTTCATGCACGTAATACTTAAATAAGAACAATAGCCTGACCAGGTGGTGGTGTAGTGGATAGAGCGTTGAACTGGGACGCAGAGGACCCAGGTTCAAGACCACAAGGTCACCAGCTTGAGTGCGAGCTCATCGGGTTTGAGCAAGGCTCACCAGCTTGGACCCAAGGTCGCTGGCTTGAGCAAGGGGTCACTCAGTCTGCTGTAGCCCCCTAGTCAAGGCACATATGAAAAATCAATCAATGAACAACTAAGAAACTGCAATGAAGAATTGATGCTTCTCATCTCTTTCCCTTCCTGTCTGTCTGTCCCTCTCTCTGGTTCTGTCTCTGCCACACACACAAAAGAAAGAATAAAAAAGGTAAACGAAACTAAATTATAAGAAAGAGTTTTAAAATACGAATGGAAAATATTAATAATACCTGACAAAAAACAATAAAACTGTTATTTAAGATATTTCTGTATTGCTTCTTTTTTTTAAAAATTTTTTTACAGGGACAGAGAGAGAGTCAGATAGAGGGATAGATAGGGACAAATAGACAGGAACGGAGAGAGATGAGAAGCATCAATCATTAGTTTTTCATTGTGACACCTTAGTTGTTCATTGATTGCTTTCTCATATGTGCCTTGACCATGGGCCTTCAGCAGACCGAGTAACCCCATTCTTAAGCCAACGAACTTGGGTCCAAGCTGGCGAGCTTTGCTCAAACCAGATGAGTCCACGCTCAAGCTGGTGACCTCGGGGTCTTGAACCTGGGTCCTCTGCATCCTAGTCCGATGCTCTATCCACTGTGCCACTGCCCACTGAATCACTGGGTCTTAATTTGCAATTTATAAAACTATCTAAAGGTTCTTGAGACTGAACTTGAAGAGCCTCCAACAGTGTTTTGGAATGGAGTTTCCGTAACTGATGAGGTCACCAGGAGACAGATTTCCCCAGTATGAAAACAAGGTATTGTTGTGTGGAATAATAAGCATTCATACAATTTTTAAATAACATCTTATCTCAGTTTCATAAATGAACACACTGGATGAAGCTGGCTCAAGGGTCTAAACTATCAAAAAGATGAAGTGTTAACAAAATTAGGAAAAGGTGGGAATTATAAATGAAATTAATAAAAGTCAGTTTTGGTGGGAAGATGGCTTTAATTTATAGAAATAGGTTTAGAAAAGTAGCACACAGATATTATCTAATCTTACTTCAAAATGAAATCCTTCTTTAAGAGCAATTGCTTTCAAAATTTTGGAAGAGACGGTGGTGGCTAACATATAAATGTTCTTCACATCAGAATTTCTTGATTTACTTTTCTTCCAGCAATCAAACATCCACCATCCAAACAGAGCTGCCAACTCATTCCCTGTGAAAACTTTCCAATGACCGCTGTAGAGAGAATAAAAATTCAAGTCAAGATCTTTAAACTTCTCATTAAAATTTCTTGACCCCCCAACACCTACAGATTATCATCCTTCATATAGGAAAACTCAAACACTATTGCACGGAATTTTAAAGAAAACATTTACTACTACTTGTCTAACTGACGAGGGGTATGCTTAGGGTAGAAATGGTAGCAATGTCTTTTGAAAAATCATTACCTTTATTCTACTTAATGAAAAAAAGTTAAAAATATGATGTCCTTTCTATGTAAAGGCAGTTGTCACAACATCATAATGGCAAAAATACACATGACTCAAAGGACCAAGATTAGGAAATGTTCATATTGATAAACAATCTGCTGTGATACTATGCCATTTTAACATTTAATAATTTAAACAATATGTAAGAACAGGAAAAAATGCTCACAGTATGATATTTAAGTGAATAATATATAATTAATATAAAATAATATGCTGGGTATGGCAAAGTAGGTTTACAGTTATTCGTATGGAAAATACATTAATAAATAACACAAGAGTAAAACTGTTTTGCATCCTCACAACTGTAAACCTAGTTTTGCCTCACCCTGTAGAGTATGATCACAGTTTTTTGTTTTTTTTTTTGTTTTTTTTTTTTTTTCATTTTTCTGAAGCTGGAAACAGGGAGAGACAGTCAGACAGACTCCCGCACGCGCCCGACCGGGATCCACCCGGTACGCCCACCAGGGGCGATGCTCTGCCCACCAGGGGGCGATGCTCTGCCCATCCTGGGCGTCGCCATGTTGCAACCAGAGCCACTCTAGCGCCTGAGGCAGAGGCCACAGAGCCATCCCCAGCGCCCGGGCCATCTTTGCTCCAATGGAGCCTTGGCTGCGGGAGGGGAAGAGAGAGACAGAGAGGAAAGCGCGGCGGAGGGGTGGAGAAGCAAATGGGCGCCTCTCCTGTGTGCCCTGGCCGGGAATTGAACCCGGGTCCTCCGCACGCTAGGCCGACGCTCTACCGCTGAGCCAACCGGCCAGGGCCTGATCACAGTTTTAAAAAAACAAATATATCTTAAATATTTGAGTAGGAAAAGCATAGAAAGGAAATGTTAAAATATCAATCTAGGTGGTTATCCCTGGATAGCGGGGGTTCAGGAGATTTATTTTCTTATTTTTAAAAAATTATTTCCAGGCCCTGGCCGGTTGGCTCAGTGGTAGAGTGTCGGCCTGGCGTGCAGAAGTCCTGGGTTAGATTCCCGGCCAGGGCACACAGGAGAAGCGCCCATCTGCTTCTCCATCCCTCCCCCTCTCCTTCCTCTCTGTCTCTCTCTTCCCCTCCCGCAGCCGAGGCTCCATTGGAGCAAAGATGGCCCAGGCGCTGGGGATGGCTCCTTGGCCTCTGCCCCAGGCGCTAGAGTGGCTCTGGTCGCGACAGAGCGACACCCCGGAGGGGCAGAGCATCGCCCCCTGGTGGGCAGAGTGTCGCCCCTGGTGGATGTGCCCGGTGGATCCCGGTTGGGCGCATGCGGGAGTCTGACTGACTGTCTCTTCCCGTTTCTAGCTTCAGAAAAATACAAAAAAAAAAAAAAAAAATTATTTCCAACAAGTCTATTAGCCTTAAAATAAAAAAAAAAATTTTTCAAAAGTTAAGCTTTGAATCAAATAACAGGTTCTACTGACTTCTCCTGAAGTTCTGCCACTGCCAGTCGGTCTGCATCAGGATCCGTGGCTACCACGATCCGGGCATCTTCTTTCTCTGCCAGTCTCAGAGAAAGTTCCTGAAACAGTGACCCAAAAAGCTGGATTGTATTTAAGATGTTAAATTCAATGTTAATATTCCTAAATGTAAGCACTATGTTAGTGATACGAATTTTAGAAGGAAGATACTTCAGCTAAATTTAAAGTAAGCTTAGAAGTAGGGATTATCTACCAGAGAGATTTCAAACAAAACAGAGTATTTGGCTTTGATATAATTTAAAAGATGTAAACGAAAGTGGTTGCTGCTTTTGTAAGTAATCGTTGAATGTCAATGAGTTCTATCTATCTGATGAAGTTTAATACACTAATAATAATTTAAATACAGAAAAAAATACCAGCACAGATTCTCCCTCTTCAGGATTTGGGCATTTAACGGTAGAAAAGTCTGGATCAGGATCTTTTTGTTCTGGTACTGGAATTGGAGGCTTAAAACCAAACACTTGAAAAGCCAACTGCACATAGTCATGTCCGACTCCATGAAAAGATGTATGTACAAATTTCAAGGTGGTCTTTGAGTTTAATTCCCTGAAAAGGAAAATCATCATCAATCACAAAAGTCGTTACTTGTGATAGAATTGAAATAAGCTAGAGAAAAAGCTAAAATCTATTTTTGTAGAGTAGAAAAAATATACTCAGTAAGCCAGGATGCTTTGTAGCAATAGTGTTAGCTATTTATGAAATAGTTATGAAAATATGGAAATAGAAAAGGAAAAATAAAATTTGAGAGAAAATTCCCTGATCTGATATAAAGGGAATACATATATTTAGCTATACTTTTTTAACAACTTTATTAAGAGTTAATTAATATACTATATAATACATCCATTTAAAGTGTACAATTCAATGGCTTTCGCTATATTCAGAGTTTTTTAACCATTATCATAATCAATTTTAGAACATTCTCATTACCCCAAAAAGAAGCATACTCTGTAGCCACCACTCCCTAACTTCTGTTTTTGACTCTATAAATTTGCCTACTCTGGACATTTCATATACATGGAATCATACAACATGTGATCCTTGGTAACTGTCTATTCTTTCACTTAGGAGAAGGTTTTCAAAACTTAATCATGCTTCAGTATGCATTAATATTTCATTTCCTTTTACTATAAAATAACATTTCATTGTATGGATATATCACATTTTATTTATTTCTTCATCAGTTGATGGATATTTAGGTTATTTCCACTTTTTGACTACTATGAACAGTACTATTTAGCTATAATTTTACATATAATAAACAGCCAACACATTCTTTTTTTTTTTTTTTTAATTTTATTTATTCATTTTTAGAGAGAAGAGAGACAGGGAGAGAGAGAAACAGAGAGAGAGAAGGGAAGAGGAGCTGGAAGCATCAACTCCCATATGTGCCTTGACCAGGCAAGCCCAGGGTTTCGAACCGGTAACCTCAGCATTTCCAGGTTGACGCTTCATCCACTGCGCCACCACAGGTCAGGCAACCAACACATTCTTATCTCTACTTCTTCCCAGTATTTGTTAATCTTATTTCTAAGGTAATACTATCCTATATTCCTATTGGGATACCTGTGAAAACAGATCTTTTTCAGATCTTCCATGTATCTTCTACAAATGTCCTGTAGAGGATCTCTCTTCAGTGGGCTGGTGTCCACTAAATTATCATTCCAGGAACCATTCCAGGGTTCTACACACTCTTCTATACATTTTAGAATTTCTTTATCATGAGGAGATGTGATCTGAGCACCTGTTTCCCAATAAACCTAGATAATAGTTAAATATAGTTATAAATACATGAAATGTTGGCAAGATATTTTCTTAGCTACAGAAGAGATACTTGACTGTAAAAAAGTACAACAAATTAATAGAGTAGAAAATGTCAACATGGAACTAGTTTAATAAATACCAAAGTATACTGATGGCAATGATTATTCAGGCAATCTTCAACAAATTGATCATGTACTATTTTCTCTTTTAGAAGTAGGCTCTAATAAAAATAGGGCATTATGACATTATAATATGCATATACCATAGTATCCAATCATACTCTTATGTAGCTATAAACCTAAGATGATCTAAGTAACCATGGAATATCCATAAAACTTGGTACTTTTTCAATTATAAAAGTGGGTATCAAGTACACAGCTGGATACAGGAGTCTGATGCTCAGAGGGGATCTGGGTTCTTAGCTCTCTTGACAGTTGGCCTTTCTCTTCTCCTTTTTTTTTTTTTTGTATTTTTCTGAAGCTGGAAACGGGGAGAGACAGTCAGACAGACTCCCGCATGCGCCCGACCGGGATCCACCTGGCACGCCCACCAGGGGCAACTCTGCCCACCAGGGGGCGATGCTCTGCCCCTCTAGGGGGTCGCTCTGCCGAGACCAGAGCCACTCTAGCGCCTGGGGCAGAGGCCAAGGAGCTATCCCCAGCGCCCGGGGCCATCTTTGCTCCAATGGAGCCTTGGCTGAGGGAGGGGAAGAGAGAGACAGAGAGGAAGGGGGGGGTGGAGAAGCAAATGGGCGCTTCTCCTATGTGCCCTGGCCGGGAATCGAACCCGGGTCCCCCGCACGCCAGGCCGACGCTCTACCGCTGAGCCAACCGGCCAGGGCCAGCCTTTCTCTTCTTGCAACTGTCTTATCCTTTTGGATTTTATGACACCAAACTTTTCTAGTGTTTCTTCTCTCTCTAGCACTTCTTCCTCCCTTGCCATAAAGTTGATATTCTGTAGGGATCTGTTAGGGTTAAATTAGCCCCTGTAGAACTCATATTCCCCTCACCCAAATATTTTGTAAAAATAAGAGTTAATTTGCTTGCTATTCTCTCTCCTAACAGCTGCCTGGCCTTCATTTTGAAATACAGTAAAAAGTTTACCTTCTCAAAAATGTCTGAAAAGAGCTTGCATTAGGGAGGAACCTGACCATTAGGGGAGCTTTAAATCACAATAGTTGTTTGTGAAAGCAGGCTCAGATTCAGGCCCCTAGCTGTTCCTGGGAGACTGACCTCTTGGCTGTCTTCAGGATTTACCAAGGACACCCAAGTCTGTGCTACATCAAAGAACTTGTGTCTCTGCAGCAGAATTCCCCTCATTAAGTCAGTAACCAAGGTTACAAGAACCCTGATATGCTAATCTAAGCTTGCCTAGGTGCATGAACCCATGCTAGCAAATTCCCTATATCTGATGCCCCCTCCCACAGCTTGGAATGACACCTCAAGGTCTCAGTCCACTTGCCCCCAAGCGATATTAAAAATAAAATTTCTATTTGGAACACATCAGCCTCTTGTTTTTGGTTCATCCTGTGGTTTCTACTTTTCAGGATCCCTTCTGGACCTGTTTTTCTACTTCTACTATATGCTGTCTCTGGACTATTTGTCCAAGTTAAGAGCTTTCAAATACTCTTAAATGCTCTAAGATATATGGTGACCCCAAAATGTATAACTTCAGCCCAGATATCAATCTATATATACCTGCATATAGGACACTGATACCTGGTTGACCAAATATCTCAAACTTAATATATCCAAAACTGAATTAATCATGCTTCTTCCCTGCCTTTGTGACTGGTAATACTGCCCACTTAGTTGGCCAAGGCCAAAATCTTTTTTTTTTTAATTTTTTTTTTTTTTTTTTTTTTTCATTTTTCTGAAGCTGGAAACAGGGAGAGACAGTCAGACAGACTCCCGCATGCGCCCGACCGGGATCCACCCGGCACGCCCACCAGGGGGCGACGCTCTGCCCATCCTGGGCGTCGCCATGTTGCGACCCTCCTGGGTGTCGCCATGTTGCGACCAGAGCCACTCTAGCGCCTGGGACAGAGGCCACAGAGCCATCCCCAGCGACCGGGCCATCTTTGCTCCAATGGAGCCTTGGCTGCGGGAGGGGAAGAGAGAGACAGAGAGGAAGGCGCGGCGGAGGGGTGGAGAAGCAAATGGGCGCTTCTCCTATGTGCCCTGGCCGGGAATCGAACCCGGGTCCTCTGCACGCTAGGCCGACGCTCTACCGCTGAGCCAACCGGCCAGGGCGGCCAAAATCTTAAGATTACTATTAAACCTTACTTTTTCCAGTAAAACAGAATTCAGTGTACCTGGAGACCTCTGGACAAAGGAAGAAAAATAAATATAAGATCATGGACTCATCACCTAGGAGTCCCAAACACTGGCTCAATACTATGCTGTCTATTTGGTTTGCCCCTACGGGGACATTCTTCACCCTTCTCCATCTTGCTCTCTGTCATGGATGTTGACACATCAAGTGGCTCCTGTGGCCAATAGGGAGTCCTGGTAGAAGGTTAGAGGGAGAAGAGAGTGGCATCAAGGTAACATTCCTCTGGCTCTCTTCCTGCAAACTCCCACTCATTCTTCAAGTTTTTGATACAATATGACTTTATTTCTGAAATTTAGAGAGGATGGATTTCGGACAGAATAGGGAAATCAAGGTCATTAAGGTATTAGAAGTAAAGAGGCCAATGAAGAGATAATAATAGTACATGTTGAAAAGTAATAGGGCCCTTAGGGATACACACTCTTTGAGGGTTGGTCTCAATGCTTTTATCTTCCTGTCTCCAATGTCTACCTCTGTTCCTCAGCATAGACACTTATTATTTAAATAAAATAAGAACAATGTAAATAAGCAAAGAATAGGAGTCCAAGGTTTACCTTGTATCCATTGTCTTCTTTGCGGTTATGAGATGCAGTAATCATCACACCTGCAACTGCTTTGAGCTCCTGGACTGCATATGGCTGAAAAAATAGTAACAGCATAATTTCATTTTGCTTTCTGGCTACTCATACACTTAACATCAGAATACCTGTGACTAAATACCAGAAAAAGACATTAAGAGATATAAAAAGCCTAAAACCTCAAAATCAACTTCAGTTCCTTGGGTGGGGCCCATTTCTAACAGATCACCAATAACCACATGTTAGGCTGAATGGCTTTTCCCCCAGTTTCATTTAACTTAGTCCTATAAACATTTTTTATTATTTTGTTCATTTAACAAATATTTAATGAAAACCTACTACTATGCCAGACACTCCACTAGACTCGAACTATGAGTGGTGAATATAATCATAAGATGTTAGGAGGTGGCCCTAGCCAGAGAGCTCAGTTGGTTAGAGCACTGTCTGAAGTACAGCAGTTGCCAGTTCAATCTCTGGTCAGGGCATAACAGGAACAGATGTTCCCATCTCTTTCCTGCTCTCTTTCTTCCCCTTTCTAAAATCAATAAAATAAATATAAAAAAAAAATGTTAAGAGCTGGAAGTAAATTTAAATATCACCTAATCTATCACATTTTACACTGAGGTGTATCTAATATTATACAATCATAAGAGAGGAGGTTCAAGGGTAGCACATAGATTTCTTACCTTCCAACTTGAAAATCTGTATATTTTCTCTGTGGCCTCTATATCACATTATGGTCAACTCACCATCTTTGTTCCCAAAGTTAATTCCTAGAGGTTAAATTTCCCTTTTTCTTTCTAGTAGTTATTATTTGTCTGCCTATGATGTTCCCTCTATTCTCTACCATTACAACCAACTTCTCTCCTCATGGCCATGGAGGTATAGGCATATGATACAGTTCTGACCAGAGTGACCTATCTTTGATTATTTAATTCAGAAACTGGTTCATAATGCAAGCCCGGTCAGAGTCCTTCTCTAAGATGGTTCTGCTATAGGTAGACCAGAAAGACTGCCTTTTAACTCAAGGTCCTGGTGATATAGGTCAGTGGTCCCCAACCCGCAGGCTGCGGACCGGTACCGGTCTGTGGGCCATTTGGTACTGGTCTGCAGAGAAAGAATAAATAACTTACATTATTTCCATTTTATTTATATTTAAGTCTGAACGATGTTTTATTTTTAAAAAATGACCAGATTCCCTCTGTTACATCCATCTAAGACTCACTCCTGACGCTTGTCTCAGTCACGTGATACATTTATCCATCCCATCCTAAAGGCCGGTCCGTGAAAATATTTTCTGATATTAAACCGGTTTGTGGCCCAAAAAAGGTTGGAGACCATTGATATAGGGTATAAATCTGGAACTTCTAGAAATACCTTCCCTACCAGCTAGAGCAAATCTACCTTCAATAAGAGAGGAAGGCCACACAGGGGTTAATGGTAGTTGGGACTGGCAACCAAGGACAGAGTCCTATGGAAATGTTCTAAAGTTCTGGACTTTCCCAGGTTCCTGTCATTCATTAATGCCATTTAACAATTCCTTCAATTTTTTGAGCCATTCGTATATTTCCAATAAATCACTAGTTACTGTTATAGAGACATTATCTCTTCCTCAAACATTTGGTAAAACTTGCCTAGAAAAACATCTAAACTTGGCATATTTAATTTGAGAAGATTAAATATATATATATATACACATATATATATATACATACATACACATATATATATCAGTTCAATTTCTTTAGTGGTTATAGGCCTATTCAGGTTTTCTTATCAGTTTTGATGTATCAATTATTCTAGGAAATTGGCCAATTCATCTAAGCTTTCACATTTATTTGTATTATGTTGTTCAGAACACTGTGGTTTTCTTAATCTCTACTACATTTATTATGCACCTTTTAAATTTTTTTGTTTTTTCTTTTTTTTCTTGAGCACCCTTGCTAAAGGTGTGTCTGTTACTCATCTCTTCAGAGAGCCAAGTTATGCTTTTGTTGATACTCCTTTTCTTTATTTCCATTTAATTGATTTTTTCCTCATATTCTTATTATTTCCTTCCTTTTACTTCATTTGGATTTACTCTGTTTTCATTCTAACATACTAAGGTAAAGGTTTAGCTTATCATTTTAAAATCTTTTTTCTAATATATTCATGGACTATAAATTTCCCTTTAAGCAGGGCTTTAATTATATTCCATAATTTTTGCTATGTTTGTTGCTCAGTTTTATATACAGATAGTCCTTGCTTTACACAGTTCCAATATACAAGAATTTCTGACACCGTATTTTAGTTAAATAACACCAGTCTCTAACAACATGTTCAAATTTCAATTACCACTCTTTATCCTGTGAGTAACTGCATCAAGTACAAACATGGCTGTTAGCTCTTCAGTCCAAAATAAGTATGTAGATAAGAGATCCATGATGATCAGTGACCAATCATGTTACTCTGTTGCGGTCTGTCAGTGATCGGTCACTGTGCATGCTATTCAGCTCTCACACTGACAGCAAAGCATGTCGTTGTGTCGCCTCTTATTTTCCAATGACAAACCCACACAACAGCTTACAAAAATGGATAACTGAAAGAAGGAACTGGCCAAGAAAGATGAAAGTGCAGCAAAAACACAGAAAGTGACAATGGCGAGGAAGTGAAATTTGATTCAAATATAAGTGGAGTTTTAAGAAAATATAACTCCAAAATATAACTCCATGGGAATGTTGACACTGCTGTCATTCAAGAGACTCTAGATCTACAACCAGACAAGCTTAGTGAAGATGAACATATGAATATAAGTGAGGGATATATATAGTTGTGATGAAAAGAATTAAGACGTCCCATATGACCTGATACTAGAAAAAAAGAAAAAGAAATCTCAGTGATATTTAACAATACTGAAAGTGTCAAGGATAAAATATAGGAAGCTGACTCAAACTTAGGAGTATGACTATTTGCTAGGGCACAGAAAAGATGCTTGCTCATATAGTTAAGGAAGGGATATGACATGAAGCAAACATTGTTCATACTCTTGATAAATTATTTACAAAGAAATAAAACACTTTAGTTCTCAATGTTTTTTTTTTTCAAGGACAGAGAGAGTCAGAGAGAGGGATAGACAGGAATAGAGAGAGATGAGAAGCATCAATTATCAGTTTTTCGTTGCGAGACCTTAGTTGTTCATTGATTGCTTTCTCATATGTGCCTTGACTGTGGGTCTTCAGCAGACCAAGTAACCCCTTGCTCGTGCCAGCGAGCTTGGATCCAAGCTGGTGAGCTTTTGCTCAAACCAGATGAGCCCGCGCTCAACCTGGTGACCTCGGGGTCTCGAACCTGGGTCCTCTGCATCCCAGTCCGAAGCTCTATCCACTGAGCCACCACCTGGTCAGGCTCAATGTTTTAAATACTAAAATAAATATTAGTTTTACTATTTTCTATTTTCCCTATACATTTTAACTAATATTAAGGGTTAAAAGTGTTTTTATGTTTTGACAAAAAAATTATAAAGGTTACAGAACAATTTTTCCCATTAATTATTGAGATCAATTCACATGCTTCTATAGTCCTGCACTACCATACAAAGCAAGGATTGTCAGTAGCTTCTAAGCTTCACTATGATATCTTCCTTAATCCATATATTACTTATACCAGGGGTCGGGAACCTTTTTGGCTGAGAGAGCCATGAATGCCACATATTTTAATATGTAATTCTGTGAGAGCCATACAACGACCCGTGTACATTACACATTATTCAATAAAAATTTGGTGTTGTCCCAAAGGACAGCTGTGATTGGCTCCAAGCCACCCGCAACCATGAACATGAGAAGTAAGAAATGAATGGATTGTAATACATGAGAATGTTTTATATTTTTAATATTATTTCTTTTATTAAAGATTTGTTTGCGAGCCAGATGCAGCCATCAAAAGAGCCACATCTGGCTTGCGAGCCATAGGTTACCGACCCTGATTTATACAGTTCTCTTTATTTTGAATCTTTTATTGCATAAATACAGAGTTTACACACACACACACACACACACACACAACACAATCAAACATGCTAATAGTGTGTTCAAATCTATTCTTAATTGTTTTTGCCTGGCTGATGAATCAGTTTCTGAAAGAATAGTAATAAAATACCCCACCATGACTGTGGATTTGTCAACTTGCTACAGATCAAATTCTCAGGTGCTTTAGCACAGGCTTATTGAATAAAAATAAGTTTGGAGCAACACTTGTTTTCCTTTGGTTCTTCCTTCGGCACTTCATATCACTTAATACAGAACTATAGGCAGGAGAAATATTTGAATCTTAATTGATTAAGGAATCTTTTCAAGAGGAGTAAACTGTAAGGTCAATAACACAACACACTTACTACAAAAGGTGTAGGAACATATCTTGAAAAAAGGTACACAGGAACATCTTTGGCCAGTAAGACTGCAGCAGTGAGTTTAGCAAGCCTTAAAAAAAAAAAAAAAGATTTCATTAAGTCTTCCCATATTTTTTAAAAACCAACCTTCCAAAACAAATGTTTCATATTACAATTGTCCTGAATATATAGTACCCTATACTTCTAATCACTGGTTATTTAAGCTTCATCTTCCAACTTTAAAATGTTAAGTGAGATTTTTTTAAAAAGGAACTTAACAATGAAGAAAATTGACATTTTAACTTCTTCCTTTTTCCTCATTCATCTTTAGATGCCTCTTTTACTAGGAAATAAAACAGAAAAAGGGCAAAAAGTGGAGAAAAGTGAAATAAGACTTTAATAAACTTTATATGCATAATAAGCTTTAATATGCATAAATACCCCTGAAAGTATCAGTATATCATGATTATCTATGTGTAAAAATACCCCAAAATTAATCAATTAGACTATAATGAGAAAATACAAGCACACTATTAATCCTACCCAGTGCCTTTGTCAAAATATAAAGTCATAAAATAAGCCATGATGTCATTCTAAGTACTAATTCTAAATATTTTAAAATATTACTCCTTTTTGTAAAAGCTAAAGCTTATCTTTGAAATGCTTTTATTTCAGCTCTAAAATAAATATCAGCACGCAATCACATTTCTATTTGGTAGTTTCCTGTTTCAGGAATCTTACAACAGAAAAAAAAAAGGTTTCTTTCCAATCCATTGTAATCTCTGAAACAATGAGCACCATACCTCTGGCTGCTGCAGCTGCTAGTTACTTGCCCCCGGGTATCATACCCAACGACAAAGCCTCTTTGCTTGAAGTCTGAGAAACACCTCTCAAGGTATTTGTACATCCCCTGAAGCAGATAAACACACAAAACATTAGTTCCTGACCAATGCCTGCATTTTTCTACGACTTAAAATTGAGTATTTTTATGTGCAGTGTGCAGCTTAAGGGCTCCTAGGGATCTGGCTTCCACCTTTATGATCATGTTTACTAATGTGGGAACAATACTGTTTAATCCTCAAAGGTGAGATGACAAACATTTATTTCCTGGAGTTTCAGACACATTTGATACCACAGAAATATCAATTAAGTAACTATTAAACCAATACAGTACATAAAACATTTAGAAAAATATATATAGACGGGACATGAGAGTTGGTATGCTAACAAAAATTGTTAGAAGAGCTCAAAGAAATTGTTTCTTGCCTTAAGACTCTAGAGATCAGAATTTTAACCATTTTCAGCCTTCCTAAAATCATAAGACTGAAGCTAACCAAAAGATTTCACCTATATATGACACAAACATTTTTAATCAGTAACATAAACCTTTATTAGAACATTTCTTGCCTTGGTAGAGTAGTTAAGTTAGTTAGAGCATCATCCCAATACACCAAGGTTGTGGGTTCAATCCTTGGTCAGGGCACATATAAGAATCAACCAATGGCCTGACCTGTGGTGGCGCAGTGGATAAAGTGTCGACCTGGAAATGCTGAGGTCGCCGGTTCGAAACCCTGGGCTTGCCTGGTCAAGGCACATATGGGAGTTGATGCTTCCAGCTCCTCCCCCCTTCTCTCTCTCTCTGTCTCTCTCTCCTGTCTCTCTCCTCTCTAAAAATGAATAAATAAAATAAAATAAAAAAAAAAAAAAATAAAAAAAAAAGCTTTAAAAAAAAAAAAAAAGAATCAACCAATGAATGTAAAAGTAAGTGGAACAAAAATTGATGTTTCTCTCTCGTCTTCCCTCTCTCTCCAAAATAAATAATTAAAAAAAAATGTTTTCATAAGATGATGTTGGGCAAACAAGTTTGTAATAAGTGTTTTTTAGATTTGGTCACTTATATTGGGGCAGCGCCATGTGTGTATAGTGTATGGAAGGCTGCTGGTGCTTGTCCTCAGGGTGGTGTGGTAAGGTACCAAAGAACTACAAAAATTAATATTAATATTTTAGAAGGAAAAGTCAGGGTTCTTGCCCCATCCTTTCTTTAGAGAATGGAGGGAGAAGAATGCAGAAGCTTTCTGGCTTGCAAGGATGACTGGGTCATTTAGTTTAACTATAGAATAAAGGTTATCTGAAGAACTTCCTTTCCCTTTCAATAAAAGACAATATTTACATACCCTACATCCTTGATGTGGAACCTTTTTATAAAAGCTGCCCACTTTTGCAGTGCTGGTTAACCTGGTCCCTCCCGCCCACTAGTGGGCGTTCCAGCTTTCATGGTGGGCCAATCACGGTGCCATTTGGTTGCTCTGCTACCACCCACCATGAAAGCTGGAACACCCACTAGTGGGCGGGAGGGATCAGGTTGACCAGCACTGCAAAAGTGGGCGGCTTTTATAAAAAGGCTCACCATCACAGCCCTACACTGATTTTAACTCTCCCTCCCTTCCTGGAATCCTGAGAGTAACATATACCTCTAGGCAAAGGAGGGGAGATAGACACTAAAAGATTTGTGAATATCTTTGATATGTAAAACGACATCACTATTGTGTTACCTTGAAAGTTTTAATGTTTTTTATAGATCCTCTAGTCTAGACAAATGTTATAAGCTTGTTAATGATTGTGCCTGTATGTGGTTAGGGTATATAACCAGCCTCAGAGCTATATTTGACACTGCACGATTTGGGTCAGCTATTACCCGTGTAAGTTATATGCAGCCGGCTTAATCAATACATCTCCTCCTAAAAATTCTTCTCTATCCTGCCTTGGTGTCTCTATGTAAACCTGCAGAACCCTACTTTGTAACAGTGGCAGATTGCAAAATGTGGATTGCCTTCCTGCTTGGGAGAGGCAATTATTTGCTATTGTTTGCTGGAGAAAGGGTTTTCCCCCTCAGCCTCTTTTGGCTGGAGTGTAGGGAGAAAGAGAGAGAGAAAGAGAGAGAGAACGAGCACGCACGCTGAGGGGCTTGGGAGATTTCAGCCGGGCCTGTTTGGCTGAGTCCTGCTGTAGCTGGTGGGGTCCTCTAAGTCTGGGAGAGTCCTGATAATGAGTCGGGGTTTTGGGAAGTCTATGTGAAAGGAAAGCAGTCTTTCCTGCCTATTTCCATGTTATGAGACTTTAATAAACTGAATTAGCCCACCATTCTCTGACTCCACAGTTCCTTTACCACCTACCCGAATCCAATGAGAACCTGCATAGCCACAGCAGTGGCTTCTGGCCTTACAAATGGCTTATCCCATTTGTAATTTCTTGGTTTTAAAATCTCACAGAAAAGAAAATCCTATAAACTAGTGTTGTCAGGTAGTGGTCCCCAACCTTTTTTGGGCTACGGACCGGTTTATGTCAGAAAATATTTTCACAGACGGGTCTTTAGGGTGGGACAGATAAATGCACAAAATACAATTATGCGACCGGCGTAAAAACTGTGGTATTTTAAAATATAATTGTCAAACTTATGAGACAAGCGTCAAGAGTGAGTCTTGGCCCTGGCCGGTTGGCTCAGTGGTAGAGCATCGGCCTGGCGTGCAGAAGTCCCGGGTTCGATTCCTGGCCAGGGCACACAGGAGAAGTGCCCATCTGCTTCTCCACCCCTCCCCCTCTCCTTCCTCTCTGTCTCTCTCTTCCCCTCCCGCAGCAAGGCTCCATTGGAGCAAAGATGGCCCGGGCGCTGGGGATGGCTCCTTGGACTCTGCCCCAGGCGCTAGAGTGGCTCTGGTCACAACAGAGCGACGCCCTGAGGGGCAGAGCATCACCCCCTGGTGGGCAGAGCGTCGCCCCCTGGTGGGCGTGCCGTGCTGGGTGGATCCCAATCGGGCGCATGCAGGAGTCTGTCTGACTGTCTCTCCCGGTTTCCAGCTTCAGAAAAATACAAAAAAAAAAAAAGAGTGAGTCTTAGACGAATGTAACAGAGGGAATCTGGTCATTTAAAAAAAATAAAACATCGTTCAGATTTAAATATAAATAAAATGGAAATAATGTAAGTTATTTATTCTTTCTCTGCAAACCAGTACCAAATGGCCCTCGGACCGGTACCGGTCTGCGGCCCGGGGATTGTGTACCACTGTTGTAAGGTACCAAAAAGCTAAAAATTGATATTGATATTTTGGGAGGAAAGGTCAGGCTTTCCTATCAGGCTTTCCTGTCCCGTCCCTCCTTAAGGAGGGGAGGGAGAAGAATGTAGAAGTTTCTAGCTTGCAAGAACAATGGGTCATTCAGTTTTAAATCTAAAATAAAGGTTAACAGAGAAACTTCTTCTCTTTCAATAGGAGGCCGAATTTACATACCACCTTGCATTGATTGTAGTTCCTCCCCCTTCCTGGAATCTTGAGGGCAAAATAGCTCTAGGCTAGTGAGGGAAGATGAACCCTGAAAGATTTGTAAACATCTTTGATTGTGTTACCTTAAAAGTCTTAATGTTTCTGTGTATCCCCTAAACAAATGTTGCCAGCTTGTACCCTGACGTCATGCTCTTTCCCCCCCAACATGTGATCAAGGATATATAAGCAGCCCTGAACTATTTTTGGGACTGCACAATTTGGGCCTGCAGATACCCCGTGTTAGGCTAATGCGGCCGGTATATTTAATAAATCTCCTCCTCTAATAAAACTCTTCAAAATTTATCTGGACTGGGTGTCTGTTGGGTAGATAAAATATATTATGCTCACTTTGTTAAAGATGGCGCTGCCCACGTGGAAGCCGTGGCCCAGGTGATATTAATGTGTGTTGGGGGTGGGCTGTGGGCAGGCAGATCCTTGTAGCCTGGGGCTTGGTTTTAGGACTAAGCCTTTCCCACCCTTTTTGATGTGGGGTGGTGCACTCCCATCATGCCCCAGATAAGTGACTTTGTATTTAGAGTTTTCCGTGTTTTGTATATTGGATTAAAGGTTTTGATTTCTGCACTATAAAGTGGGGCAGACCGGGAGCTTGCTCTCTCTTGGTTCCTGAGATTAGCATTAGAGAGGAGAGCAGAGAAAGGCCACGTGGAGGAGGCCAGGAGAAGTAGCCAAGATGATGGAGTGCTGAGTGAGAAGCCAGTTTGTGCAGAGTTTGTGCAGGGAGAAGGAAGGAGATGGGGAACAGAAGGAAGGAGATAGGGAACAGAGGTGAATAAGTCTGGTGAGCTAGAAACCTTTGATTCTAGGAAACGTGGATAAGTCAATAGCTTTGTGAACATCGAATGAGTGGGTTTTGGAGCCCAGTGTGTGTTTTTACTTGCCTGCCGGGTGCAAGCTAGGATTAAAGATGATGGCCCACCAGTTCTTGGCTCCGTAGTTTCATTACCGACTGTCTGAATCTTATGCGAACCTGCATGGACCAGGCAGCTGTGATGGTGGCCGTGGATACTGGCTTTACAGTGTCTCTACGTGAACTCAATGAAATGAGGTACAGTGCCTTTCAGAATCTGGGGTGTGGTACTTTATAACACTTAGGAATCTTAGCAGTCAAGGGTGATGGGAAAAAAAAAATGAAGTATTTAATATTAAAAACATCATGATGATAGCTAAAACCATTTAACTATCTTATAAATGATTTGCTAACTTTAACTTTCATTTCTAAAAATAACACTTATAATTGTTACACTTCTTTAAAACTATCACAAATGTTGCAATATATTTTTTTTCGTATTTTTCTTAAGTTGGAAATGGGGAGGCAGTCAGACAGACTCCCGCATGCGCCCAACCGGGATCCACCCGGCATGCCCACCAGGGGGCGATGCTCTGCCCATCTGAAGCGTTGCTCTGTTGCAACCAGAGCCATTCTAGCACCTGAGGCAGAGGCCATGGAGCCATCCTTGGTGCCCGGGCCAACTTTGCTCCAATGGAGCCTTGGCTGTGGGAGGGGAAGAGAGAGACAGAGAGGAAGGAGAGGGGGAGGGGTGGAGAAGCAGATGGGCGCTTCTCCTGTGTGCCCTGGCTGGGAATCAAACTCGGGACTCCTGCACGCCAGGCCGACGCTCTACCACTGAGCCAACTGGCCAGGGCCATGTTGCTACATTTAATCCTTACAATAACCTTGAAAAGAAAGAAATGTAGATACATTTTGTATTTCAACATCTCTTTAAAAAGGAAACAGAATAATATTGATGCTCCATTTAAAGACTTGCCCAAGGCCTAAAGTTATACTGATTAATTAAAGACCTATTATATGGTAAGCACTGCTGAGTAACTATGTGGCAGCACCAAATGAGGCCCAGTGACTTCTGGACCCTTTTTCCATGGCTTTTTCAAGAATAATTATTCTTGCCCTGATCAGGTAGCTCTGCTGGTGAAAGCATTATCCAGATACACCAAGGTTGCAGGTTTGAACCCCAGTGAGAGCACAAACAAGAATCAACCAATGAATGTATAAATAAGTAAAACAACAAATTGATGTTTCTCTTCCTTCCTCTCTCTCTCAAAAATCAATAAATAGAACTTTCAAAAAAGAATATTCTTCACAACATACTCTATATACTCTATAAGAGTTTGAGATTATGTGTATATGCACATGCCCAAATTAGCTAGTTTTATTCATTTATTTCCAATCACTACACTATCCTAAAACCTCACGGAACCTCATAATATTCTATCATTCTCTGGTATGAAAATCCATTTTATCGACAGCTGCGTGTTAGGCCGTACTATTCTGAAAATCCATTTTATCTTATCCCTCTATACCAGAGGTCGGGAACCTTTCTGGCTGAGAGAGCCATGAACACCACATATTTTAAAATGTAATTCCGTGAGAGCCATACAACGACCCGTGTACGTTAGGCATTATCCAATAAAAATTTGGTGTTGTCCTGGAGGACAGCTGTGATTGGCTCCAGCCACCCACAACCATGAACAGGAGTGGTAGGAAATGAATGGGTTGTAATACATGAGAATGTTTTATATTTTTTTAACATTATTTTTTTTATTAAAGATTTGTCTGTGAGTCAGATGCGTTAATGTAAGAATAGTCTTGACACCTTCTGTTATATATGTGGCTGTTACACATTTCAACGTCAAAGGTGCAATATTTCATCATTTGTGACACGTGCATATATTGTCTATTTTCAAGTTCCCCTTGGCGATCAAGATAAGAATTGGACTCTTCATATTGTGTGTCATAATTGTGAGGAAATGCTTCATGACTGGACAAAAGGAAAACGCAAAGGAATGCCTTTTGGTATTCCCATGGTTAGGCAGGAACCTAAGGACTACAGCAGTGACTGTTATTTCTGTCTGATCCATACAAAGGGCATCGGCAAGAAAAAATGGCATATGATCACATATCCTAATATTCCTTCAGCAATACAACCTAACCCACACTCTGAGACAATCCCGGTTCTAGTTTTCAATGGTTTTATTTCTTCTAAGGACGAAGAAAGTGAACATGGTGATCAAATGTATTTTGATAAGATGCATGAGGAAATGGTTGTAGAATCTGAAGGGTCTTCTTCTGATGCCAAGCAGTCATTAACCCCTTAGCAGTTTAGCCAACCCGAAACGAATGACTTAGTAAGAGATTTGGGCCTATCAAAGAAAGCAGCTGAGTTATTAGCCTCCAGGCTTCAAGAAAAGAATGTACTTCACCGGTCAGCTAAAGTATCCCATTTCAGGAAGCATGAACAAATTTCTGTGGACAAACACTTTGTTTACTGTCATGATATCAGTATTCTTCTCAGCCAGCTAGTGTTACCACTTACAGTCCAACAGAATGGCAGCTATTTCTTGACAGCTCTAAACGGAGTCTGAAATGTGTTCTCCTTCACAACGGTAATGTTTATGCAGTAGTTCCAATTGGTTATTCAACTCATCTGCAAGAAGATTATAATGACATAAAAATTGTCCTCGACTTTCTGAAGTATGAGGAGCATAACTCGATCATTTGTGTGGATCTTAAAATGGTAAATTTCCTGCTAGGACAACAGAAGTTTCATGAAGTATCCTTGCTTTCTGTGTTTGTGGGACAGCCAAGCTCAGGAGAAACACTGGACACAGAAGAAATGGCCAAATCATGGAGCTCTGGAAGTAGGGATGCAAAATATTGTGAATGAACCTGTAGTTAATCGAGACAGGATCATTTTTTCCCACTTCACAACAAACTTGGCTTAATGAAGCAGTTTGTTCAGGCTTTGAATAGAGAAAGTGAATGCTTTCAACTAATATATTATTTCTGCTTTTCCTGCCTTGTCTTTTGAGAAGATAAAAGCAGATGTATTCGATAGACCTCAAATTCAAACCCTCATATGTGAGAAATTTGCCAGGAAGATGAATAAGGAGGAGAAAGCAGCATGGCAGTCTTTTGTGGCAGTTACAAAGAACTTTCTTGGCAACATAAAAGCAGAAAACTATGAACTTCTGGTTCAAAGGATGCTGTTGGCTTTCTGCGACACTGGATGTAACATGAGCGTTAAGATTCACTTCCTAAACAGTCACCTTCCTAAGTTTCCCGAAAATCTTGGAGCTGTTAGTGATGAGCAGACTACTGCTGGAGCATCAGACGAGATTTTCCTCAACAAGTACACAAACACAAGAGCTACAAACGCAAATTTTTGCCTGAATAGAATTTAAATAAGTTTTGCACAAATTTTATGATTAAAACAAGTGTTTTAATATGTTCTATTTTGAAATTATAGACAAATTCTGATGCAATCATATCTTTTAGTGTATTAGTGTATTTACTGCATTATATAAATTATTATATTTTTACAAAGATGATGCCCAAGAAGACATTCTACTTCATTATGTTAAACTAAATGTTGAAAATTTTACAATAAGATGAAAACCTAAAATCTTTTTTTCTTTTTTTCCAGAGACAGAGAGAGAGTCAGAGAGAGGGATAGACAGGGACAGATAGGAATGGAGAGATGAGAAGCATCAATCATTAGTTTTTCGTTGCAACAGCTTGGTTGTTCATTGATTGCTTTCTCATATGTGCCTTGACTGTGGGCCTTAAGCAGACCAAGTAACCCCTTGCTCGAGCCAGCGACCTTGGGCTCATGCTGGTGAGCTTTTTTTTGCTCAAACCAGATGAGCCCGTGCTCAAGCTGGCGACCTCGGGGTCTCGAACCTGGGTCCTCGCCATCCCAGTTCGAGGCTCTATCCACTGTGCCACCACCTGGTCAGGCAACCTAAAATCTTTTTTTTTGTGTGTGTGTATTTTTCTGAAGTTGGAAATGGGGAGGCAGTCAGACAGACTCCCACATGCGCCCGACCGGGATCCACCCGGCATGCCCACCAGGGGGCGATGCTCTGCCCATCTGGGGCATTGCTCTGCTGCAACCAGAGCCATTCTAGCGCCTGAGGCAGAGGCCATGGAGCCATCCTCAGCACCCGGGCCAACTTTGCTCCAATGGAGCCCTGGCTGTGGGAGGGGAAGAGAGAGACAGAGAGGAAGGAGAGGGGGAGGGATGGAAAAGCAGATGGGCGCTTCTCCTGTGTGCCCTGGCCAGGAATCAAACCCGGGACTCCTGCATGCCAGTCTGACGCTCTACCACTGAGCCAACCAGCCAGGGCTGGCAACCTAAAATCTTGAATTGCAAAAAAACTGTAGCTTATAGAGAAAAACTAATGTCAGATTTGAGATCAGCACACTCAAATTAGGTAAGAACAAGTGTTTTTGTGGATGCAACAAAAATTTTGTTCCCCAGTGTAATAATTATGATGACTATTTCCCTGGCCCGATAGCTTAGTTGGTTAGAGTATTGTCCCAAAATGTGAAGGTTTGGGTTCAATGCCCAGTCAGGGTACATACAAGAACAGATCAGCCTGACCAGGTGGTGGCGCAGTGGATAGAGCATCGGACTGGGACACAGGAGGACCCAGTTTCGAGACCCTGAGGTCACCAGCTTGAGCACAGGGTCATCTGGCTTGAGCAACACTCACCAGCTTGAACCCAAGGTCGCTGGCTCGAGCAAGGGGTCACTGCTGTAGCCCCACGGTCAAGGCACATATGAGAAATCAATCAATGAACAACTAAGGAACTGCAATGAAGAATTGATGTTTCTCATCTCTCTCCCTTTCTGTCTGTCTGTCCCTATCTGTCCCTCTCTCTGACTTTATCTCTGCCACACACACACACAAAAGAACAGATCAATGTTTCTCTCTCCTTCCCTCACTCACTAAAATCAATAATATAATAATAAGAAGTCTTAAAAAAATATGAATTATGACTACTGAACATTTTTCTAAGTCCAGAACTATTTTTAGTATACACTAAATGCATTTTGGCCTTTACACAAAGTATAGTTCCTTGAAGCAGTGAGGATGATGCACTGGAAAGAGAAGTAATTTGTTTTCAAAATAAGGTGCACAAAATGGGGAAAATAAAATAAATGGTATCATATCATACACTGTCTTAAAGAACTCTCAAAGGATATGGAGAATCATGTTAAAGGGAAATATTTTCAGCTAAAATTTCTAAATACTCTGGTTAACCTTTATCAATGTCCACATGCCAAAATCTCAATCTGTTGCTTTGTATTAACTGAAAATGTCAGTATTCATTTCCTGGGTTTCAAATGAAAAGTAACACTGTCAACAAAGTTGACAACAGCAACCAAAATATCTGTTAATCAGAAAGTTAGTCTGGGACCTCCAAGGTTCAAAAATGACTTTTAAGATAAATCAAAGGTCAGAATTTAGTCTACATGTTTACCTACAAGAAAGTACCTTCCTGGATACTAAGATTTTTTTGTTTTGTTTTAGAAAGGCACACTTAATTTATAAGGCAAAATAATAGAGTGCTAAAAATTGTGCAAATAAGACTTCTTAACACTCACCTGTGTTGATTGTATAACTGTAAGGTCATTAATGTAGCAAAACCCCGCTCCCATAGCTGAACGAAGTCCTGCAGTCCCGAAAGTCATTCGGCAGCACAGCCGATCTCGCAGTTCCTTGTTCATTCCATTCCTTAACAGATTTTCAATTTGCTCTTTTGTTTTGGGATTCTATAAAAAAGGAAGTATTAAAACAATCAAAATCACAAGCAGAGTCCTAACATGAAGACATTCTGAGAAACCAGGAAATATCATACTATGCATATATCACAAGGTTCTACATTCACTATAAATTCCATAGTGCTACTTAATATTAGTATGTATAATAAAATAATACCTGCCATTTACCGAGTCCCCAAAGGAGCAGGCCCTATTAATGGTGATTTATATTATTTCTAATTGTCACAATATTTTTTATAACATTCAAGAATGTTTTTAGAAGAAATTGATAAACTTAAGAGCTACAGATCCAAAATAAACCTCTCAATCAAAATGACATCAATTAAATTGGAGTCTATATTAAGTTTTAAAAGAAATATAGAAGGTACTGGATACATGTTATCAAAACATGCCTACCAACTACCTACCTAAACCGCTGTAATTCAAAATGACCAGAGAAGCCTACTGTTCTTTAAAGTCACAGAAAACCATGCTATAGTAAGAACTGACCATAAAAAGTCTTAGGTGTTGTTGGGCAAACAAGTGTGTTAGGCTTGCTCATTTGTACTTTGATTGGTGTCTGAGTACAGGGCGGCACCACATGTGTATAGTTTATGTAAACTGCAGGTGCTTGCCTTCAGGGCAGCAGACTGTAGATTGCAGATTTCCTGCCACCATTGGGAGAGGCCATTTTTTGTTATTGTTTGCAGGAGAATGCTCATCTACCATTGCGGACAGAATGGCCTAATAAACGGAATGGCCCAATATTTTCTGGCTCTGCCCGAATTTAATGCAAAACTGTATGGCCATGGCCACTGGCCTTATAGGTGTTAAATGTGGACTTAGCTAGGAATGAGAATGAAAATTCAGTGCAAACAGGGCTTCTGAGGCAGGGCATACTAACAACTGTATTTTAGGATTCTGTATTTCATTAGCACATACCTTAACTTCTTTTCATAAATCTCAAGTAGCACATTTCAAATGAAATGCAGTTACAATAAACAAAACTTAACTGAAATTTTCTAGTATTTTCTTTCTAGGAGAAAGAGTCAAATATTAAGAAAATAAGGCCCTGGCCGGTTGGCTCAGCGGTAGAGCGTCGGCCTGGCGTACGGGGGACCCGGATTCGATTCCGGCCAGGGCACATAGGAGAAGCGCCCATTTGCTTCTCCACCCCTCCGCCGCGCCTTCCTCTCTGTCTCTCTCTTCCCCTCCCGCAGCCAAGGCTCCATTGGAGCAAAGATGGCCCGGGCGCTGAGGATGGCTCCTTGGCCTCTGCCCCAGGCGCTAGAGTGGCTCTGGTCGCAGCAGAGCGACGCCCCGGAGGGGCAGAGCATCGCCCCCTGGTGGGCAGAGTGTTGCCCCTGGTGGGCGTGCCGGGTGGATCCCGGTCGGGCGCATGCGGGAGTCTGTCTGACTGTCTCTCCCCATTTCCAGCTTCAGAAAAAAATACAAAAAAAATACAAAAAAAAAAAAAAAAAAAAAGAAAATAAGGCCTGACTTGTGGTGGTGAAGTGGATAGAGCATCACCTTGGAATGCTGAGGTTGCAGGTTTGAAATCTGCTACCCTGAGGGCAAGCACCAGCAAGCAGCCTTATATAGACTATATGCTGCCCTGTCCTCATGCACCAATCAGGCAAAGTGCAACTGAGCAAGCCTAATAACACACTTGTCTGCCCAACACTGAACAACTAAAGTGAAGCAACTAAACTTCTCACTCTCCTAGCCACTCTATTCTCTCTGTAAAATTAATAAATAAAATCTTAAAAAAAAAATAAGGTAAACCATAATATCTGCTTAGATATTCTAACTCTATAGCCTATACACTGATAATAAATATTTAGAATAATAAACTAAAGGGCCTGAAAGGTGCTAAATATTAGAACATATTTGTATTAGTAAAGAAATAAAAAACACTGGCCTGACCAGGCAGTGGTGCAGTGGATAGAGCTTCGGACTGGGATGCATAGGACCCAGGTTCAAACCACAAGATTGATGGCTTGAGTGTGGGGTTGCTGGCTTGAGTGTGGAATCATAGACATGACTCCATGGTCACTGGCTTGAGCAAGGGGTCATTCACTCTGTTGTAGCCCCCCAGTCAAGGCACATATGAGAAAGCAATCAATGAACAACTAAGGTGCCACAAAAAATTGATGCTTCTCATCTTTCTCCCTTCCTGCCTGCCTGTCCCTATCTGTCCCTCTTTCTGTCACACACACACAAATAAATAAATAAAAATAAAAACATTTATATCTAATTGAAACAAAAACAGTTTCTGATTACAGTAGAAATTAAAGTAACCAGAGTACATGCCCCACACTATAATTAGTGTGATTAACTGAAATTATAATTTGCTTAAAATGGATGGATGTTTAAATATATATTTATATACATTTATTTATCTATCACTTAGACTCAAGAAGTCTCCATTTTATAAATGATACACTAACAAATATGTAAGCTACATGAAAATATGAATAGCTATTAAGATTAAGAAAAATATAAATAATATGATTCTCTGAGCTGCTATTATATTATTCCAATGTCTAAGACACCACCAGATTTGATAGAGATCAAAGAGATTTGGAGAGGGTTAACGTTACAAATGGCCATAAGAACAGCAAAAACTGAATAGTCTAAAAACTTCAGTACTATAGAGAGTACATGGCACTGTAAAACACCATTAGGGGCACTGAAATTGGCATAGTCTTTTTAGAGTGCTCTTGTAACACCTATCAAAAGTTAAATTGCACATGCCTTTTGGTCTACAGATGTTTCTGTTAAGAACAATATCTTCAACTGAACAAAAGGATTTATTCACACAAGAATATTCTAGTAATATTGAGCTAATATTGGAGGTCTAGGCAGGATTTTAATCCAGGTTGGTCTGGCTCTAAAGCCTATATCATCTCACTACAAACAAAAAGGCTATGTAGGGAAGTTTAATAGTTTTCTAATAAAAACAACTCCAGCTATCAAGCAAAATAATATCCCTTTTTATTACACATATATAAATATAAAAATGATACAACAGACATGAATGCCATTAGGTTTCTGAGTATACATCCTACAGAGGGCATAAAAATTCCATTCTCTATTATAAACATTACAACTAGTACTAACCTAATTCCTGGTTCTAAAAAACATTGTATATTAGAAAAAAATAAATATGGATAAAAACTCACAAGGTATTAAATGTAAGTAAGTTTTTATGGTAAAAAGAATGAAGCGATTATGGTAACAGGTATTTGTAATCTACTTTAATCTCAGATTTTTCCACTACTTCATAACTAGACATAAAATTAGATGTTGATGTTACAAACATTTAAACATATAACTAAACAGTTATCATATATTTTTCATTCAGATGATAAAATTATTTATATTTTGTTGTTAAAAATCTTCAATTAACTATGATTTTTAAAAATGATAATAATTCACTATTATATATAGATGAAGAGTCTAAAGAACTACAAATTATTTTTAAAATACTATTTCCACATAGAACTCAGATATACTAAATGAAAAGGAAAGCAGAAGAGTATAAAAAGTGTTTTGATTTGTATAAAAAGAGGTATGTGTATATTTTTATACCATTCTATAAATATTCCATGCAAATATAAGAAACTAAAAATAGTGATTTAGCTCTGATAAGGAAATCAGGGGTGAGGTCTAAGGTAGTAAAGTGACTTACTTTTATTGTACAGCCTTGGAATGTATATAGATTTTAAGTGTGCATTACTACTTATTTTATGGTAAAAATTAGTTAGGTATCCGAAATAGCTGAGAAAAATCACTACTTGTGTGTCTACATGAACACTTTTTACCTCACAAACTGCTCTTTTTTCTACCCCCGAAAGCTATTAATAACTGTGAATCTATAAAATATATTGTACATTGGAGATCTCTCAAATACAAATTATTGTTTGCTTTCTAAATGTGCTTTTTTATATGCAATTCATTAATTATTTGAAGGCATGAGCCGCCTAATCAGCAAAAACCAAAACTTAAATCTGCTCCAAACTAACATGTTTTAGAATCCTAATAATTTTAGGATTCCTGCAGAAAATACAAAGAGATTTTAGCAACTACTAGCATTTTCTATACTTCACTGAGAATTAAGCTGACTGTTTAGTATAAAATCAGTAAGCTAAAGAATATAGAATTAAAACCATGCATTATTTCCAAATTTTACCTGTATACCAAACATTTTCCTTTGGGTTCTGATCCTATGGATTGCTGCAACATTATATGGCTGAGACGAAGGAAAGAAAGTGTCTGGTGACTGCACACCAAACCCAGACCATACCAACCCTGCTTGTCATCAAATGGAAGTATTAGCACTCATTCCTGAAACATCATTTTGGACTCACCCTAGCTTTTCTGAACTTATTCTTTTCATAATTAGGGGCCTCTGTATTGTTTATGTGTAATAAATATATGTATAAAGGTATATTAAAAAGTAAGTAATAATCATGATATAAAACAAATCAAGTTTGTCAATGAGGAATTCACCTGTAAATATTCTTTCCTGCCTCTTTTTTTTTTTTTTTTTTTTTTTTTTTTTTTAGTGAAGAGGGGAGAGGGGAAGGGAGAGAGACAGATAGGGACAGACAGGAAGGGAGAGAGATAAGAAGCATCAATTCTTCCTAGCAACACCTTAGTTGTTCATTGATTGCTTTCTCATATGTGCTTTGATGGGGGGGGGGGCTCCAGCAGAGTGAATGACCCCTTGTTCAAGCCAGCAACCTTGGACTCATGCCAGCAACCTCTGGGCTCAAGCCAGAGACCCAGCATTCAAATTGGTGAGCCCATGCTCAAGCCAGCAACCTTGGGGTTTTGAACCTGGGTCCTCAGCATCCCAGGCTGATGCTCTATCTACTGCACCACCGCCTGGTCAGGCTCCTTCCTATTTCTTTGATAAACCTAATATTTTTATAATTCTTATATGACATGAGTCTATTAATATTCCAATATTAAACCTAAAAGCTTAAACCTAAAGCTTAAAAACAATATAAAATACAAATCTCACTGTTTAGAAGATCAGAAATTATCTAAAAGAATATCATATATATTCAGAATCCCAAATCCTAATATTGTAATGCATATTAAAGAGGCAATATTATACAAAATTGATTTTTTAGTAACTCAAATATATCTCAAATTACAAAACTGTAAATAACATTTTAAAATGTTACTCACAGATACTGATGTCTAAACAATTACCAGTTTTCTGTAACTCAGTGAAAAAAATTTATGTTTATTTCTAAAGAGAAGTTAAAATAGGAACTGCAATGTGAACATCTGAAGGGTGAACATGACTGACATTTACTTCTGAGGGTCAGCCAGCTTGAAGAGCCAAGCCCGGAATCCTGAAACGGAATGTTTTCCAAACCAGGTGCTTCCTATTAAGTTCAAAATATACTCTTGCTAAACCAAGAATTTTTCCTCATTTACGGGATCTTTGTGTAATTCTAAATTTAATTTCTTTATCTCTAAAAAGCTGTAGAAATTGCCATAAATTTAATTGGCTCAGAAAAAAAACTTGAATGACTATACTTCAAGTAACCTTTATTTTATTGTTATAATTGTTGTTATTGGTTACTGTAGTTAATTTCTTACTGTGCCTAATTTATAAATTAAACTTTATTGTAGGTATGTATATACAGGAAAAAATACAGTATATATGTATACTGGTTCCAAAGTTTCAGGAATCCACTGGGAGGCCTTGGATAAGGTGGGACTACTGTATTAGAAAAAGTTATCAGAGGAATACCCTTAAAAACAGTAATCAATTATTATCATAATGGGGGTGCCTTCAGTTAATAGCAGATATTTTCTAAACCTCTTTGTATCCTCCACAGTACCTGACCTGTACCTTCCATGCAAAAGATGCTTAATATGTTGTGTTCACTGAATATGAGTAATAGTGACAAAGTGGCCATGTTCTTGCAGGAAAAGTAAATATTACAGAAAAAAATATTAGAATAAATTTCAGTTATAGTGCAACCAAACATAAGAACTCCCAAGTGAGCCTGACCTGAGGTGGCGCAGTGGATAAAGCATCGATATGGAAATGCTGAGGTCGCCGGTTCAAAACCCTGGGCTTGCCTGGTCAAGACACATATGGGAGTTGATGCTTCCAGCTCCTCCCCCCCTTCTCTCACTCTGTCTCTCCCTCTCCTCTCTAAAACGAATAAATAAAAAATTAAAAAAAAAAAAGAACTCCCAAGTGAAATGAATTTCCTAGGTGGATATGTACATATATATATTTTTTGACAGAGACAGAGAGAGAGTCAGAGAGGGACAGACAGACAGGAAGGGAAAGAGATGAGAAACATCAATTCTTTGTTGTGGCACCTTAGTTGTTCATTGATTGCTTTCTCATATGTGCCCTGACCAGGGGGCTACAGCAGAGTGAGTGAACCCTTGCTCAAGCCAGAGACCTTGGGCTCCAATCCAACAACCTTTGGGCTTGAGCCAGTGACCATGGGGTCATGCCTATGATCCCACACTCAAGCAAGTGACCTTGTGCTCAAGCTGATGAGCCTGCACTCAAGCCAAAGACCTCGGAGTTTGGAACCTGGGTCCTCCCTGTCCCCATCCAACACTCTGTCCATTGTGCCACCACCTGGCCAGGCAAAATATATATTTTTTAAAGTAAAGGCATTTATGGACAATTAATTTCATGTTTTTCTTTGAAGCAAAATTAAATCAGAAATATATAGCTTATTTAATCATTTAAAAATATTACTTTGTTTAATTTTTACTACATCCTCAGTACTGAGAACAGGCCCTGGCTCTCAGGCACTAAACCAATGTTTGTTTAATTAACTAAAAACATCTCTTATGCATAGGAGACACTATAGAGAACAAGAAGTAACTGTTGTTTGACCAGGTGGTGGTGCAATGGATAGAGCATTGAACTGGGACATGGAGGACCCAGGTTTGAAACCCTGAGATCGTCGGCTTCAGTGTGGGGTCGCTGGCTTGAGCATGGGACCATAGACATGACCCCATGGTTGCTGGCTTGAGCCCAAGGTCACTATCTTGAGCTCTCTGGTCAAGGCACATATGAGAAAGCAATCAATGAACAACTAAGGTGCTGCTACGGAGAACTGATGCTTCTCATCTCTCCCTTCCTATCTCTCTGTCCCTCAGACTCTGTCAAAAAAAAAAATGAAGTAATTGTCTCACAAAACTCAAGATCTCCCTGATCTATTGATGTCACCCCATTAAAATAAAAATTTATTTATAAAAAAAAAAAAAACAACTCAAGATATAACAAGGCATAAAGATAAGTAAAAGACCAATTACTACAAAGAATATGAGAAATACTAGAACAAAAGTTCTGGGTGCTGTAAGAGAACACAGGACAAGTCTCTAACCCAGAGTGGACTGAAGGGTAGAGAGCCGAGTCAGGGAAAGCTACTGATCTAAAAAGTGAGTAGGAAAGGGAGGCTGGACGGTGAAGAATAGGAAACAAGTTGGAGTTCAGTATTAAACTTAGTAAGTTTGCAATGATATTTATAACCAGCATGCCAAGTAATACTTCCTCATTTGATAGCCTCTTCCTAGTAACCAAGGAAATAAAAACAAACAACTATGCTATACTGTGGACCTTAAATTAATATAATATTAAATGTCAATTGTAATCGAAAAATGAAGTGAAATATAGTAAGAAAATTAAAACAAGATGCTACTTTTCACCACCCCTCCAATTTTAAGTTTTTAAAATGATGAAGCCCAGTGCTGGGAAAGGGAGGGTATATTAATCACTACGGCAGAGGTAACACACTACTCCATACTTAATGGCTTAAAACACAGTAATTCATTATCTCACAGATTCTATGGGTCAGAAATTTAGAAAGGGCACAGCCAGGATAGCCTGTCTTTGTCCAACATTGTCTGGGGTCACAACTGGAAGACTCAAAGATTGGGCGCTGGGATTATCTGAAGGCTTATTTCTTTAACATTAGATCCAAATGTGAATAAATCAATGCCTCAATAGAAAACAGAGCAAAAATTATGA